>NC_045443.1:27462143-27821314 GCF_002776525.5 Piliocolobus tephrosceles | reverse complement strand
AAACAACAACCACCAAAAAAAAAAAAAAAAAAAAAAAAAAAAACAAATTAAAAAAAAACATATGCACAGTGACATATTAAATGCAGGGAATAACTCTATAAAGTTACACCCTGACTGACAGCCTAGGAGCTCTGGGGAAAGACACTAAGGAGGGAGTAGTGCCAGCAGGATCCATGATGGGGGAACTTGAGGCTTTATCATCATTTCCTTGCTGCCTGTGGGTGTTGTTCTCAACTTTGAGGGATCACTTGCATTTCTTGGCTTATGGCCCCTTCAAAGTCAGTAATGGCAGGTGGAGTCTCCTCTTACCCTACACGTCTTTTCTCTTTGTGCCCAGTCTCTCCACTGGTTCCCTCTTCTGCCTCATCTCTGAGTTTCTGAGTTGGTCTGCTTTTTTTTTTTTTTCTAAGATGGAGTCTCGCTCCATTGCCCAGAATGGAGTGCAGCGGCACTATCTCAGCTCACTGCAAACTCTGCCTCCCAGGTTCAAGTGATTCTCCTGCCTCGGCCTCCTGAGTAGCTGGGACCACAGGGGCATGCCAGCACACCCAGCTAATGTTTTTTTTTCTAGTAGAGACCAGGTTTCACCATGTTAGCCAGGATGGTCTTGATCTCTTGACCTCGTGATTTGCCTACCTCAGCCTCCCAAAGTGCTGGGATTACAGGTGTGAGCTACCACAACTGGCCTGAGTTGTCTAGTTTTAAAAGCTTATGTAATTATTTACAGATGGCCGACTTAGATCATTCAAAAAACTATCCCCAACCTAAGGTCAGCTGATTAGTAACCTTAATTCCATCTGCAAAGTTCCTTCACAGCAGTGCCTAGATTAGTGTTTGAATAACCAGAAGACAGGCAGCATGGGGAAATATCTTTAAAATTATGCACACAATATCCATTTATATTGTGAGGTTAAAATATACAGATTCAAGTATTCCAATCTGCCTGGCAGTTATTTTTCAGGGTATAAACATGAACTGCCACCACTTTTATATGAATTATTTCAATTAAACCTGCAAATGACTCTGTTCAATATTATCATAACCATCTTAATAATCACCAACATTGTGGTTCGGAAGTCAAATAACTTGCCCAGGAACACAAGAGCTGGCAATGAGAGAATCAGAATTAAACCCACTTTTAGCAGTCTAAAAAGCTCATTTTCTTTAATATTTTTAAAAGCACAGCACAATTATGACTTTTTAAAAGAATGACTTAGTAGTAATGGGAGTAGGGAATATTGATGTTTAAAGCTGCTAACAGGATTAGCAACTAACTGGCTTTGTAAATTAAAAGCAAAGGAAAAAATAAAATCATGGCCAACTAACATTTACAGGACAAGCCCAGGTTAACAAATCATGTAGCTCTAATTAAATCTCAATAATTTTTACCAGGACAATTTACACCGTCAAAAGTCTTAATTATTTTAAAAATTACAAAAATAGCGATACAATGTAATACTAGCCCTGATACAATGCAATGCAGGCTGCACAATACCATGTATGATATTGTGTATGTTTGTGTGTGCACAGGCATGTCTGTGTACATTTTCACATATTTTCATTTCTTTCTTTTATTCAACAAATATTTCTGGAGCATCTTCTATGTGCCACTCATCTAGTTGCTGAGGATATAGCAATAAACAAAACACAGTCACTGCCTAGGAACAGCAAATAAATAAATAAACAAGTGAAAATACAAGAGACAGCGATACCATGGAGAGAACAATGCAGAGCTGGGAAAAAGAGAGCTCAGACAGGAGGGTCGCTGGTTCATTTTACTGACTGATTAACTGATTGACTGAGACAGGGTACCACTCTGTTGCCCAGGCTGGAGTGCAGTGGCAATCACGGCTCACTGCATCCTCTAACTACTGGGCTCAAGCGAACCTCCCACTTCAGTCTCCCAAGTAGCTGAGACTACAGGCACACACCACACACCCAGCTAATTTTTAATTTTTTTTTTGTACAGATGGGCTATCACTATGTTGCCCAGCCTGGGGTTGTTGCTTTATGTAAGCTAGTCAGGGAAGGCTGTGAAGAAAATGAGTGCACTATGCAGCTCTCTGGGGAAAAGCACCCCAAGCAGAGGGAAGAGCACGTGCAAACGTGCAGGAGCAGAGGAGTGCTCGGAGAACTACAGAAACGAAAGCAGGTGGCTGTGGCTGGAGCAAACTGAACAAGGTTGAGATGATGAGGAGAGGTCGGAGAAGTTGGAGAGGAGAGCCCATGCATAACTTCTGTGCCATTTTAAAGACTGATTTCCTTTTGAGGGAGAAGAAATGCCATCAGAGGGTTCTGAGGGCAAGGAAAATGACACGTTTTATCCAACGATACAAAATAGAAGATCAAAACACCTACAGATACCCACTCAGAACTCCACAGTTGTTATAAAGATTGTTTTAAGCTAAAAATATTTGAGATTCAACAGACACAAAAAGCGGCTTTCTTGGAGCTTCCTTGACTGGACTAGAAGCAGAAACTTAAAGAAAATGAGGCTGCCATAATTTTCCTCTTCAGGTGGCCTTTACCCCGAGAAAGGAGGCCAAGAGTAAACCTACCACAAATCCCCTCTCCAGGGACCTTTGTGACCATGAAGAAAACAGAAAGACCAAAAGATCACTCACAATTGCAAGAACAAACTTGCTTATCTCTAGAAACCCCTTTCTCTTCCATAAAGAAGCCCAGTGGTTCCTTCCAGAGGCCTTTTCTCTCTCCTCACTATTCCCTCCCTATACCCTACTATGTTAGGTATACATGTCTCTAGCTTTAACCAGTTGGTGAGCTTCTTACACACATACTTTTTTTCCGCTGTTATTCTGTCTTTTGTTGTTTTAATTCTCAGGCCCACAGGAACTTAAGAGATTAGAGGAAAAATATTCCTCCACAATACACAAAATCTAGCAAAAATCATCTCCAGGTAAGGTGATTATTTATGAACTTTTGTTTTCCAGTTTTATATGTTATTAAAAGAAAGGTTTAGTACATAGGATATTAAGCTAGTTTTCAAGTACAGAGAAATAAAGCTAACAGCAGCTCCTGTGGGGTAGAACGGTCAGGATCACAAAGATGAACCTCTGGACCAGGAGGGCTGGATTTAGATCCTGACTTTGTGTCCTTTCAAATTACCCAAGCCCTCTCAACCTACATCTACCCATCTTAAAACAGAATTCATAATAATACTCAACTCATATGGCTATGTTAATGTGAGTGACTCACTCACACAGTACTGAGCTCACATGAAGAACCCAAAATGTGGTCCTCTTATTAGTTTTACCTCTAAGCACAGATGCAGCCAGGCCTGGTTTGAGGAACAGCCAAAATATGCCAATAATTTACAACATGTACTGGATGCAAATCATGTGTTCACCTGAGCTTTTCCTCTGCAGTCTGTTCTCAACAAGTCTCTCTCAAAGACAATACTAGTCCCATCTAACTTAATTTCCAAAATCCAAACTGACAGAATCCATGAGGTTTTGCTACAAAGAACCCCAAATCCAAACCACCAAAACAAATAGACTCATTTTGCATTTAATTCATTCCTGAGGTTTTGTGAACTCATCTATGATCCTTTATTCCTCCCAAATTTTTCAGTCAGGATCTAAGCCAGCCAATGATTTGAATTTAAAGCGCAGGATTACTGACTGCTATCTGAGAACAAAGGGGAAAACCTTGGTGTTTCAAAGACGAAAAAGCAGTAATATTTTACACAAAGACAAAACTTCTGGGTGTGCATTTTAAAAACATTTGAGTTAAGTTGTCCATGTGTAATACTTACCTGTCAACACAAATTCTCTCCACAGAAGAACATTATATAGATTGTTATTTTATCATTAAAGAAAGCCTCAGTCCCTGACATGGTACATTCTAATTCAAATGACAATTACAGTGTTTTGTTTCTGAGGGGAGAAAGAAACAGCTTTAGCATCTCCTACCCTATGTGTCCTCTCTAGAAAATGTCAACTTAGCCAATTACATTTATTTTTCATATAGAGAAATCGCAGGGTTTATTCCACATTGGTGCTATGTATGTACATAAACATTTCACCATTTAATTTTTCTGTCTGGAAGGAGAGGAGCTTATAATTACGCCAAGAGGTATAACTATAATTAGGTTTTCAAATACCACAGGTATCCTTATGATCCAGTTGTAAAATCACAGAGAGTTTTGGTGCTGTGTTATTGGGTTGGCTTTTTTTCCCTTTGAACCATTACATTCCTCAAACCTTACGAAACAGGAAAAAATCTTCTAGTTAAAAAGTTGTTTTGTAAATAAAGAATTATGTGAATACAGCCGATATCAGTATTTAGCACTGTTGAGAATATCATACATACGCATTGATGTTGAAAAATCACTATTACGGGTCAGGCATGGTGGCTCACTCCTGTAATCCCAGCACTTTCGGAGGCCAAGGGGACAGATCACAAGGTCAGGAGTTCGAGACCAGCCTGACCAACATGGTGAAACCCCATCTCTACTAAAAATACAAAAAATTAGCCAGGCATGGTGGCGGGTGCCTGTAGTCCCAGCTACTCAGGAGGCTGAGGCAGGAGAATGGCGTGAACCCAGAAGGTAGAGCTTGCAGTGAGCTGAGATTGCACCACTACACTCGCAGCCTGGGTGACAGAGCGAGACTCTGTCTAAAAATAAATAAATAAATGAATAATAAAAAAATTTTAAAAAATCACTATTATGGGCCTGGTGTTGTAACTAATGCCTATAAACCCAGCACTTTGGGAGGCTAAGGCAGGAGGATCGCTTGAGGACAGGAGTTTGAGACCAGCCTGGGCAATACAGTGAGGCCTCATTTCTACAAAAATAAAAATTAAAAACTTAGCCAGGTGTGGTGGCACGTGTCTGTAGTCCCACCTATTATAGTTGGGAGGCTGAGACAGGATGATCACCTGAGCCTAAAACTTCAAGTGAGCATGGTCACGCCACTGCATGCCAGCCTGGGTAACAGAGCAAGGCCCTGCCACTATAAAAATAGATAAAAACAAAAAAAATCACTGTTATGGCTATGATTTATATCCAGAAAAATAAGTTAATGGCAAGTTTAGGTTGAGTAAGTTTAACCTAATTAGGCTTTGCATGCTAATAAGGCTTTGCAATAACACAACTTTCGAATTGGGGCTCTACAGTGCATTTAAACATCATTCTTTATGCTTCCACTTTGCTGAAGATCAAACATACACATAATTTATAATTAACTCTAGGCAGTGTGCGTGTGTGTGTGTGTGTGTGTGTGTGTTGGTGGAGAGGTGGGAGTGGGAAGGAAGAGTATATATACCTAAACTATTTTCCCCAATGCCCACAAAGAAGTAAGACATGTCTTGATCTATATAGAATATCGTGTGTGTGTATAACATACTATGTAATTACATATAGTCTTGATTTTCTGTACTGCGGCCATTGTGGGAAGGGCAGGAGATGAAATGAAAATAAGCACTTTCAAATCTTCGTTATATGATCTAATTACTGGAAGTAGCCCTATTCATTCAAAATCATAGCTACAGGTTTCAAGCACCAAATAATCTTTTTTAAAAAAAAAAAAAAAAAAAAACCCAGAGGCCAGGCGCGGTGGCTCACGCCTGTAATCCCAGCACTTTGGGAGGCCGAGGCGGGCAGATCACGAGGTCAGGAGATTGAGACCATCCTGGCTAACACGGTGAAACCCCGTGTCTACTAAAAAAATAAAAAATAAATTAGCCAGGCGTGGTGGCAGGCGCCTTAGTCGCAGCTACTTGGGAGGCTGAGGCAGGAGAATGGCGTGAACCCGGGAGGCAGAGCTTGCAGCCAGCCCAGATAGCGGGAGGTGGAGCTTGCAGTGAGCCCAGATTGCACCACTGCACTCCAGCCTGGGCGACAGAGTGAGACTCCGTCTCAAAAAAAAAACCCAAAAAAACCAACAAAACAAAACAAAACCCAGAAAGTCTTTAGGGAGAAGGAAAAGGTATAAGAAAGAGAATATGTGAGCATACTAATAAAGCATTTGTAAACCATAAAATGCCTAATAATTGTATTCCAAAATATTTCTAGTCCACTTCCACCCAAATATACCTATTGCATTCCAAAAGTCCTAAGAAGCACATATGTAGAAAGAACACTTTCTACATATACCCTAAGTCTTGTGGAGTACGATAAGGCTATGTTGAAGAAAAGAACTAACTCTTGGAAATAAAGGAATAGAGCTTCGAATAAAACATGAGCCCTTAAACAACCGAGTGATCTGTTCCCAGGATAATCAGAAAACAAAACTAGAGAATTTATTTAGATCTAAGGGACAGAGAATTTTCCTGAGTGCTTGAAAATGTAAGAAGGAAGTTCACATTCCAGTAATTCCAGGTTTGTCCCCAATACATCTGCATCACTCATTTTTCATATAAAACCCCTATAGGGAGGCATTTAGCACTTAAATAGACAAAATGTACTATGCCAACAGTGTTGGAGACTTTTCATGATCTGACCTAAAGGTAAAAATACCATGAGTATAAAAGCTGATGTTCAAAAGACAGAGTTCTTGTATATTGTAAACATACCCATGCCAGCATCTATATTAAATATCATTCTATAGACTTTTGGGGTTCCTGGGAAACACTACAGTTTTAATTTTTCAGATTAAAAGTTAAATATTGTTACCATGATGTGGCCAGGCACGGTGGCTCACGTCTGTAATCCCAGCACTCTGGGAGGCCGAGGCGAGTGAATCACAAGGTCAGGAGATCGAGACCATCCTGGCTAACACGGTGAAACCCCGTCTCTATTAAAAATACACAAAATTAGCCAGGCGTGGTGGCAGGGACCTGTAGTCCCAGCTACTTGGGAGGCTGAGACAGGAGAATCGCTTGAACCCAGGAGGTGGAGCTCCCAGAGAGCCAAGATTGTGCCACTGCACTCCAGCCTGGGCAATGGAGCAAGACTCCGTCTCAAAAAAAAAAAAAAAAAGAAAGAAAAGTTACCATGATATTACTCCTAAAAACTTTAGCTTGATACAAAAAAGGTCTGCAGAAGGAGAGAAAATCTTGTACTTCATTGATTTCAAAGTAAATCAAGCCATGAAGAGACTTCTAAAGCAGACACCCCCTTCTTTTTCCTAAAACACATGTGGAAACCAGTCATGAAGGATTTTCAAATAAAAAGACTCAATGCAATTCCAGATTTTGAAATTAAACAAAATCCATGCCACTTAGACATATGGGGAAGCCCTATTTCAAGATTGCGAGGGTTTTTTTTTTGAGGGGTGGGGTCTTTATTGAGATTTTAGGAAGCTTAATCCACCTCTCTCCTTCCCTTCAAACATGTATGTTTGAGCAAATGCAAAATAATCACTCCCCTTAAAAGTACAGGCCTACGTATGTTAATTTATTAGCCCTCAGCAATTCCAGGGATTAACCTGTTTGAAGCTTAAAGCAGACAGGTGAGATGACTTGTTAGTAATTCTGAGAGACAGTCTTCTAACTTGCTCTCTCCTGCTCAACGCTTGAATATTAGGGGTGTGTTGGCTTAAAAGTAGCTTACACCAGGAAAACTTCTGAAACAACACAAATCCAGACTGCCAGCAGCAAAGCACGATGGAAATTTCCTGTTCCCTCAATAACTGACAACTTTCCCAATGTGGACCAAGAAGCAATAAACATGAGGCTCCATCATGAATTCCTAATTTCTATAAACCCAACCTCATATCAAATCTCTGCAAAAAGTCTGTATAACTAACAATGCAAGCCAAGCCCACAACAGTTAGCCTTTTGTCACATTTTCTGGGTATTACCATGATGGCTCCTGTTTGATGACGGCCGAAACTGGTTTTTCACTCTATGATAACAAATGTTATCATTGGCAGAGAATAGAAACCTTGCTAAAGATTCAAGTCACACAATATTTATTTTCAATATTTATATGTTTCATTAACATGCAGTAATGAATGTTAATGCTCTTTGTTACTGCCAGGTGGCTATGGAAAATATTATCAGCCATCTATATGACAGAGATCTTACAGTTAGGCGTGTGGAAAGTCAGAAAACTACACTGGAGCTTTGATTTCTCCAGCAGATTTTGAAACTAGCATATCAACCACAACAAGACTACTCAAAAGTGGCCTGTTGTGATGCTAAGAAAATACTTGACTTCAAAAGCAATAGATGTATTCAGGAAGCAGCTTTATTCAGTAGGCTAATTGCTAATTCCAAAATATTCTGTATTCATTGCTCAATTCAACTTAAACTTCACAGTTTAAGTTCTAAACACTGCATCTAAGTTTAACATTGACAAATAAGTAATTGCTTTTTTTATGCAAAGTCTCTTTCAATCATAAGGCTCTGGTTTAAGCTATAATTTTATGTAAAATGGTGCCCAACTTGCTTAAAAGAATAATAAACATATTTGTCAAAGGATCAGAAAAATTAACACAAAATGGGGGCTTTTTCCCCCAAAATAATGTTTCTTAAAAGGATTTGAGTCAATGAAAAGATGAGCTTGTTAACAGATAAAAGAATTTAATTCTGATCATCTGTCTCCGACGTGCTACATCCTCGCCAAGTGATTGTTACTCCATAGAGAAAAGGGGAAGAGTTGGGTCAAAACAGCTTTTGCTTTCAATCCTGATTTATGATTTCCTCCAAAGAAAAGCACAATTTCTGCCAAGAAGAGGAAAACAAGGCTTAGCTTTCATATCAGGGGGAAAAATAACTATAGCAACCTTTTTTGCATATAATAATCACTGTTATTTAGCCCACTCGAGTGAAACACCAAATAAATAAAGGAATAAGGAATCTATAGTCCTGGCAGGATCTGCAGAAAATAAAGAACAAGAAAAGCCACATTTAGAGAAATTTCCAGAGCATTTTCAGCTCTCATCAGAAACAAGCAGTTATTGTACTTTCTATGATCTGTGTCACAGCAAAGAGTGCCTTTCTTCCACCATTCTACCTCTCTGAAGGAAATAATTTTTGAAAAGAACCAGGGGTGCTAGCTATTTTACAAAACCATAGAACCTTATTGTTGAAGGGGACCTGAGCCAACATCTAGGAGGAAAGGCCGAATATTTTCTGAGGCATCTCCATAAATCTTGCCACCTCCTGTCAACAGCTTGGCTCGTTTGCTTACTGGAAGGGCCTGCCTTCCATGAAGGAACAAGAATGCACGCCCCACCCCAGCCTCTGTTGCCATTTGAGGTCTGTCCTCAGGGATCAAAAAATACAAGTCTATTCCTTCCTCTGCTTGGCAACCAGGCAAATGTTTTATAATAGCAGCCCTGTCTCCCTTAACTTCCTAGGACATCACAGCCCCAGTTCTTCAAACCGCTCCTAAGAGGACACAATTTCCAGACCTCTGGTGTCAGCACGATCTCCACATCCCAACATTGGGAACATTCCAATTTGGCAACATTCCTCTTAAAGTGTATGGAGTCGAGCATAAGACCCCAGATGTAGAATCTCCGACAAGGTACACAAAGGGACCATTATCTCCAGAAACGGGACACTAACTTGCATGAAATTTGCTAAACATGGTTAGATGAACTTTCCATTCGAAGCAATATCACAAATTTGACTTCTGCTGAAATACAAACCTCCAGGAAGTTTTTACCAAACCAAGTCATGTCAGTTTTCAGTTGATTTTTTTTCATGTATATTCACAGCGTGACATACAGCTTTGTTATTTAAAGCATTATCAGCTTCAGTTTACCACTATCATCGTTTGTACAGATTATTTTCTGGATTTTAACTGTCATCGGTTGTCTCTCCCAGCCTGGTTTCAACCGCAACTCCCAGTCACTGATAAAAATACTGAATAAGAGCCCTGTGGTGAGCACTTTTAAATTCCAAATCATCTCCTCCTACTATATATCTTTTTACCAAAGAAATACAAATTTTCAGAAAGCAATTATTTTAAATGGAGGGAACAGCTTCACTAGGCTGAGAAGTCTGGTGGATGGCAACATTTAAGTTAGGAATAATTGGGATGTTGGGATGAGTGTAACTGCTACAGTTTTCTTGATTACACCAGGCTGTGCATTATCCCCAGGGCTTAACAGGAATCTTAATGGGATTGTGAGCTAATGTCTAAAAGTTGCCAGTTTTAAGCCATTTACCGTAATAGACATCTAAGTACTCAGTGTTAACCAGATGGGTGCTGTCAAGCAGCCCTTGGTATCAAATTAAACTTAGATGAAACACTGGCATTCCATAAGATGCCTTTTTCTGCCCTGCTCAATTCTGTGAGATAGCAGGTTTACCCAAGGCACTTAGCAAGAGTTGCTTATAAACTGCCTCTTTAATCAGTTTTTTAAATAACACGTATAATTCAGAAAGCATCTGTTTACTCAATTGGAAGATAAAGAGGAGGGAAGAAAAGTAGGAATACTTGAGGAACCATTTGATCGTTGGCTGCAGCCAGCTCAACTCCCTCTGCATGTTCTAACAGAAGATCACCCAAAAATGTTCTAAGAGGTATGAAGAATTACAAGAGCATTGAATGAGGGCCACATGAATGGTGTGAATGGTGTCCCCTGCAGTTGTGAATGCTGAGTCGATGAGCTTCCTTGGCAGTCTTTTCCTTATCATTGGAGATACACTTTGTAGATAAGAATTGCTTTCTATTTAATTCATAGGTCATCATTCATAAGAAACCAATTACTCCTACAGGGTCAGCCACATAACTTCAAAGCTACTGAAGGAGAACTCGTCCAGCAGCAGGGACTTTCCCAACACATGTCATGGTGTGTATCAGACCCATCCACAGAGAAAGCCTCACTGGGCACCTTTGGCTCCTGTGGGGCGGGGGCAACCTATCATTAAGCCAGAAAGGGCTGCAGAAGAACCAACACAGCAGAGCACAAAACAGCATTCATCCAGAGTGCGGGTGAGCACCATCCCCGGCCCAGCTGGACTGGTGGTGACAGTGGTGGCATTGTTGAGGGCCTGGGGAGAGATCAGACTTGTAGTTTCACTTTCTTCATGTCATCGTAGGCTTGAGTTCATCTTTGTTTGCAATCACTCTCTATCCCCAGCCTGGATAGTGTATGGGGTCATCTGGCAATGAGTTAAGTTCAGTTATCAAATGAGTTATGTGGCAAAGATTCTTTGCTTGGCCAAACTTTAGTCAGGCTCATAAATCTTCTGCTAGGCCCCTGCGTGAACTTCCTTATAAAATCCAAGTTTAGCAAAGAACCCTGCTAAGTCAGTTTAGCAAGAACCTCCCACTCTCAGTATCTGATCAGATTCCTCATCCTCATCCTCCACCATCCCCCAGGTGTCTGATCACCCTGGCCTATCTTCAGCAAGAATCCTGTTAGGTTAGTTTAGCCAGAATACCCTTACCCCAACATTTCCTCTTAGTATTTTTCCATCCACTGACTCCCACTCTGCCCCTTGGCTATAAATGCCCACTTGTCCACGCAATATTCAGAATTGAACCCAATCTCTCTCCCCCACTGCAAAGCCCTGTAGCAATGATACTGAATAAAATCTTTGTTCCATGCTTTAACAAGTATCATTGAATAATGTTTTCTTTAACTTAAGTTCAGAGTTACCAAACCAGAGTTATGTTCAGAGTTGTCAGATGGTCTTGAACCAGAGGAAAAGAGAAGAGCTTTTTCTCCCTGAGAAACATCGATTTGGAATCACAACTAGAATTCCACCTCTGGTACATAAGAGTGAGTACAATTTTTCTCTCCCATCCTCAGCCCTGCCTGTTCCTTAGTCCCACCCTCAAAGTTCCATGGCAGCAGGACCTCTCTCAAACTAACCAAAACAGTTGTCCTTTGATCCAGTGTCAGCGTTCCTGACTGCAGCTCAGCACAACTTTGGCTGGTCGGTGGCTCTGGGGTCGACTCTCAGGGATTATTGCAGCCAAAAGCCTTCTTGACCCCTAAACTGAGAGCAGTTCAATTCTCTTCATTAACAATAACTTTCTCTATTCCAAAGACATGCAAGAGAAATGCCTGCAATACATTCTCTTTGACATGCAATCAATGGACAATCAGAATTTAAAATATAACACCCATTTCACTTCATTGAAAACAGAACTTGGAGACCAACAAATTCAACATTTGCTGTTAGGCAGGTACCCTGATGAATTAGTCAGAACAAACAAACGTTGTGTTAGAATTGATTAGAAATGTTTGAGTCAAACAAATTTTAGAGCTCAAGAAATCTGGGAATATCTAACCTATCCCCCTTGTTTTAAAGATGAGGAAACTAGGGGTCACATGTTCTTGAAGGGGCAGACACAGACCTGGAACGCAGTCTGCTAGTCAGCAATTATGATTTGATGTTCTGAAGGCTCTTTCAGTGTCTTCTAATATGGGTCTCCTTATGAACCACAGTCTGTCAAAATTTATTTTTAATAACAGGGTATCCATTTGTAAACATACAGTTTTATTTCAAGATGCCAGTTTGACACACAATCTTCACATCCTTTAGCAGTATATTAACTCAAAATAAAAATCATTAATTCTGTAAAAAGAATTAAGAGGAACATGAAAAGCCAAGTGATTGAGTTGTGACAGAGACTTTGGCTGGCCAGTGTGTGAGCTCTCGCAGCACCTGAGACTGCACGCCGTAGCCTAAAAGTTGTAGGAAGAATACCTAGCTGTTCATCTCCAGAGACTTACATTACACAATGGAACATCAAATAATAATTTTTTTCTATTTTTTTTGGATTTCCAAGACGTTGTATGTAGCCATCATCCTGGTTCTCAGCAACTGTCTAATTTATAGTGTTTCTTTTAAACCTCCTCTGTTGCTCTTGGGAAGTGGAAAGGATGTAAATTATAAATAAAGCCAATTCCTACTAGCTAATGCCAGGTTTAGACCTTCATAGTACTGGTGGAGGTCAGTAACATAGGACAACCATGATTATTTTTAGCAGCACAGTGGCTTGCGATGGAGAGATGGGCCCTGCCTTCTCAGTTTAGGTGCCGTCCACTTTGGGAGTCCCTCCAGACCCCCACAAGGCTGGGTTAGGTGCTCCTGGAGCACTGAGCACCTGTCTACCAGATCACACTCTTCTGGAACCCAAACCAGGTCTGTCATGGTTATAAATAAACTTGTCCTCTTAATTACAACGTTGCAGACTGATTTTTAATACAAGTTATATGACCTTGGAGAAGATCTCCCAAGGTCACATAACTAATCTTTTTTCAGTTTTCTCATTTGAAGATGGGAATAAGAGCACTTATCTCAGTTTTCACATTTGTTAAAAAAAAAAAAAAGAATATAAAATTAGTGCCCACCCCCAAACAAAGCACATGAAAGCACTGCCACAGAGTAAGTGGGCGATAAACAACAATCATTATTGTTATTATTAATGCCACCCTTTCAAGTCTTACAAAAGTTAACTGTGCTCTTATTTGTGCTTGTTTTATGTTCACCAGTTAGACAGGATTGCAAGCCCTTATATGTGATGACTGAAAAAACCACAAACTTTGAAATCAGCCAGGTATGGGGTAGAATCGAGGCTCTGTGACTTACCACATTTCATTAATTTTAAAGATTAATTTAACATCTCCATTATGGGAATATATCTTACAATTCGTGGTTGCACAGAGTCCATGTAGTAAGGTATAATCTCTGTTTGATCTTGGGCCAGTTATTTAATCTCTGTAAAACTGGTAATATTACCTACCTCTCTCTGAGTTGTCATAAATCACGAATAACATATCCATGCAAACCCCTAACACCATTGCATTTTGCACTCCTGTGAGTCCAGTGTCTTGTGTACAGGAGATGGTTAGGAGCTAAATAAAAATTGACATATGACTTAACAAAGCAACCCATTATCCATGTAAATGTTAAAATAGTTCCTGAATCCATTCTCAGTTAACATGTTTGAGTGTGCAGGCATCCCGGTTCGAGCAGCTTACAAACAAAATCAGGGGCTTTAAGTACAGAAACTCCACAGGGACAATGTATGGGCACCCAGAGCCCTTCGCGAGGATCTGCAGCTGCTTCAAACACCCCACCCAGAGCTTTGGATTACTGCCCAGCTCTCCCATGGGGCCACTGATAGAGTCCAGCTCCCTGTTGAAGCTGAGCTCAGGTTCAAAGTTTGCCTGAGAGTATAAGAAGGTGCTTTTTACAAATTTAGTTATAACTCCTGGCATATGTCAACAAACAGTTTTGAGCACTTACTTCATTATGCTCCATTAAACTCTTCACAATAAGCCATTTTTCTGAGGTCCAGCATTTAAGTCACACCCTATCTGCCTGGCTCCAAAGCCTGTGTCCTTAACCGCTATGTCCTAACTCTCGGGGAGGTTATGCAACATCAGCTTACGAAAGAGGCGAAGCTCTCCCACACTTCAAGGTCTCGCCTTCGAAACAGCCAAAAGCATCCTCCCTGGTGAGGGTGTCAGACCCTCCTACACCAGGTGAATGGGGGCCAAAGAAGGGGAGAGGGCGGAGCAGTTGTGTGTGTGTGAGTGTTTCAGTGGCTTTCCAAGCCCCGCTGGAACTGCCACTTTCCTAGGACCCCAGCCAGTCCTAACTGGCAATGTATTTTTTATTTTATCTTTTCCCATTTCTTTGTTCTTGATTTACTTCCCATATCTCCAGGCAACACCCTGCAGATCACTTCTTGTTCTTCCTTTTCTTGATAGACTTCATTCTTCTTTTTTTTTCTTTTAATTCTGGTTCTTCAAAAGTTTCTTTCCCAACAAGTATTTCTCTCTGCATAGTACACACTTCCTGGCCAAGAAACCCTTCTTTATTCATTCTTTGCAGACATGAGTCACAGTGAAAAGTCACTGTTGGAGATTCCTCATCTGGACTGTAGAAAAGGTCACGTCCCTAACTCCAGAATGCCAATGATAAAGGCACATGTGCAGGCATGTTCGAAAGATAGAGAAGTCAGAGGAAGATGTGCACAAAATTAAAACGCTCTGCCCCTTCTACTATCAGATCATCACCAAACACTCGTGGGATCACACTGAGAAGGATCATCCAAGTCAAGAGCTGTAGAAGAAACAGTGCACATATTCAAGAGTCTCACCTTTAGCCTTTCCTCTACAGTAGGATCACTATGCTACATTAATTTCCTTCTCATCTGACAACTCCTTGAAAGCTTTTTAGTTTCTGCATCTCCTATTTCTAGCCAATGCAATAAACCAGCTGGCAGATGATCCTCTTCACATCCAATGACCAAATCATCACATCTCTCCAAGAGGTTCAGAGATGGGTGTTTTTACACAGAGCCTGTCACCATGGCAGCTTGACTCTGTTCCCCTTCTGAATAAGGAACAGTGACCTACTTATGTTTCCACTACACCCATAATGGAAACAGGTTAGTAATATCTTCCAGGACTTGACATTATGAAGCTTCCAGGTGGCAATGCAGATAAGGCAAACAATACACAGAGTCCACGGGGCTCACTGGGAAGCGAAGTCCATGGTCAGAACACACAACCTCTGATCACCTTTGCTCTGTGCCACAACGAAGTCATTAGGCTTCCCCACCTCCAGTCCCCACAGTACACTCAAACTATTGAGATGATGGGGGAGCACAACCCATTGCCTCTTCACTTACTAGAAGGCAGAAAATGCAGAAGAAAAACCATGTTGCCTTTTATAGATATGACTTAATCTGCAGTTGAGAAAGAGATTAGGTAGAATTTTGGCTTTGTCCACTCATCCCACTTATACAACAAACTATGCCAGTTTTAGACATTTGTTCAGTACAACTGGCTTTTGGAAATGCCAGAAAATTGATTCCTCCCCCCTCCCCACCCCCGGCCAAAGCATATTGACTTACCCTTTGGCAATTTAACTCCTAAATCATTATCCTCAACCATGACTAAAATATCACATAAGGTGATTCGGGAACCAAAGCTATAATCTCCTATATTTGCCCTCCATCCCCAGGGTCCCCTGGAAGGTTCTAAGTCTGAGTTTGTGTGCCTCACTCACTTGCTTGCCTTTTGTTACGGCGACCCATTCAACTGCATTTATATACACATAGGATGAATGCTGTGAACATGCAGTAACTCATGCTTGGGGAAAATTATTCAATTATAGATCAGTCATTTCACAAATACAGAAGCTAAGCCCTGTTATACCATAATCAGGTATAAATATTATCCAAGGATCTCATAAATTTCCAAGAGGCTGGAGATCTGTTTATTTAATAGTTCACAAAGGGGTTATAGTCTCTTCCTTCAGTTTTGCTAAGGGATCCAAACTTTCTAACTTTCCATATAAAGGGACTTGCTGTATGCCGGGCATTTGGCGGTACCCACTTGTTTCTTTCTCAAAGGGTTAGATTCTTTGGGACAGTATAGCAGACACTATATTGCTCCACCCAGATTTCCTTTTTAGGACCAGTGCACCCATCCCCGGCTGCTGATGGTTCACAAGGAAGGTCCTCAGCCAGTTGCAGGACACAGTCTCACCTAAAGTGATATCCTCAGAAGGGGTGGCCAGTTGCCAACAACTAGCTGATGTAGGCATACAAAGGTCCAGCCCCTTGTTCAAATGGGGACGGCTCTGAAGAACCATCCAGCACTCCCCAGAGAAGTGGCTGGGGCCTCAGATGCAACCACATTTGCCAGTCAGCTTCTCCTCTGCCCAACCTTGCCTTGTTCCTTCCTTACAGGTGTCTCCTGAGAGCTCACACCCAAAATCCTTCAGCACCCAACTCCTGGTCTCAGAGTCTGCTTCTAGGGAACCTAATTTAAGACCAGAAGCAGTTTTCTAATATAACTAATGCAGAGCATTATTTTTTTAATCGTACTGAGGAAGTCACAGGCTCCTTCAGAGGTCCTATGAAGGCTGCTAACAGTCTTTGAAACACACTTGTCATACAGCCACTTGGTTTAAAAACTACACATTTTTGATAATCAGCTCAGATCACTTTCTGAACACCAACCCAGTCAACAGGGACAGGAGTTAATGCACAGGAATGCAGCAAGTTCACAAGTAAAGGCGGCGAGACCTAGCAAAGGTAGTGATTTGCATGTCCCAACATCATGTGGCATTGAAAACTGTTACCAGAGCAAAGGAGGCCACAGCTGGGCTTCCCAACCTTAACCATCAGAGTATGGCTGCCCACAAAAGACATATTTACTTTATAACCTCAAATCCCGCAAATCTTCATTCTAAAGCTACCCAGCAAGAACAGTTCCACCTAAATATGAAACTGAGTGCTGAACACTTTATTCATAACATTCCAAACTGGTTATTTGTTTTTGTTTTTTGAGGCAGGGTATCACTCTGTCTCCCAGGCTGGAATACAGTGGTGCAATCTCCTGAGCTCAAGTGATCTTCCCATCTCATCCTCCCTGGTAGCTGGGACCACCATGCCTCGCCAGTTTTTTTGCATTTTTTGTAGAGATGGGGTTTCACCATGTTGCCCAAGCTGATCTCGAACTCTTGGGCTCAAGTGATACACCTACCTCGGCCTCCCCAAAACGTTGGGATTACAGGCATGAGCCACTGCGGCCAGCCAATTTTCCAAACTTTTAATAACAGAGAACAATTCCTGTGGAACTGATAGATGAATGATGACTTTGTAGAATTTACTGCATTCCCAAGAAAGGGGATGGCAGACAGGCCAAAGCAGGAATCAGGAGCTCCTGCTATTGTCTTGTCCAGGAGACAGCACCATCTTCCAAAAAACTTCAGGGGAACTACCTGGTATCCAAACAGGCTCTAATCTAGTTTAGGGCACAGAGATGGAATTAGAGTCACAGGGCTGGAAGTCAGTGGAAAAGCAGGTGCTTTTACCAGAGGTTTGGGTGAGGATGTTTAAAACATAGCTAACGTACTCCATATAAAAACTCAAAAATCATACTACTACTTAATTTTTACAGCATTTTACACGTGATCTCATTTGATCCTTAAAGCCCTCCCAGTGAGGGCTGGGCTTGTATTGTTCTAACAATTTTATAACTGGTTAAGAGACTTGCCCAATATCACACAGCTAATCAATGTAGGGATCAAAGTGCCAGATTCTTGGTTCAGGCTTCTTTCCCATAACAATCTGCCAATTCGCGATTTATCTATATGTTTCTCCAGGCATGTGTACCAAGCCCCCAAAACTTGGCTCCCTCCTTCTCCCTTTGTGACTCCCACCTTTATACCACAGATTAGTATTTCACAGGAACAAGAACTATCAATGGCACAGGGTCCTGGACAGGGCCACAGATCACCATCAAAAGTTTCTCTCTCTTCTTTCTCAATGACTCTGTACAAACCAGACCCTCTGTTGATGGAGACTACAGCTTCTGAAGTACAGCTGACAAGAGGCTAAGGGGATCAAGTTATATGACCACCGTGTCCAACATCTCTGACTAATCTGGTTTGCCTCAGTCGCATACACTGAGAGGCGGCAGATTGCGGGAGAAGAGAAAGCTTTAAACAGCACACCAATTTTTTAGACACACTGTTCCTAGGAAAGCCTTCTGTCCCTAGTCCACAGATTTTACCTACTGCTATTTGAGGCACTTGGAGGATTTTACTCTTGCCAAGTTGGCATTTGTTTCTGCAATGCAAAAATGTCTAGACTGAAGAGATCATATGGGAATTTCCATGCTTTAGGAACACAGGCAAGCATCTCTCTGCCTCAGGTAGATGCACTATAGCTCGTGGGAGTGCTAATGAGCACTAATTACTCTATTTATTCCCTGAGCCACCCAGCCAGCAACAAGAAATGCCTGGTGAAACTTGCTGGGTTCTCATATGTACTATGCAGGCTCTGTTTCAAAGGGCTGGTGCCAAAATGATTTGAAGGGATCAGCATGGGGCTACCCAACTGGATTGTTATCTCAGGATCACTAGGCATTTTTTTTTTTATTATTATACTTAACTTCTGGGATACATGTGCAGAATGTGCAGGATTGTTACGTAGGTATACATGTGCCATGGTGGTTTGCTGCATCCATCAACCCATCATCTACATTAGGTATTTCTCCTAATGCTATCCCTCCCTTTGCACCCCACCCCTCAACAGGCCCCATTGTGTGATGTTCCCCTCCCTGTGTCCATGTCTTCTTATTGTTCACCTCCCACTTATGAGTGAGAACATGTGGTGTTTGGTTTTCTGTTCTTGTGTTAGTTTGCTGAGAATGATGGTTTCCAGCTTCATCCATGTCCCTGCAAAGGACATGAACTCATTCTTTTTTATGGCTGCATAGTATTCCATGGTGTATATGTGCCACATTGTCTTTACCTAGTCTATCACTGATGGACATTTGGGTTGGTTCCAAGTCTTTGCTATTGTGCATAGTGCTGCAATAAACATATGTGTGTATGTATCTTTATAGTAGAATGATTTATAATCCTTTGGGTGTATATCCCGTAATGGGATTGCTGGGTCAAATGGTATTTCTAGTTCTGATCCTTGAGGAATTGCCACACTGTCCTTCCACAATGGTTGAACTAATTTACACTCCCACCAACAGTGTAAAAGCGTTCCTATTTCTCTACAGCCTCTCCAGCATCTGTTGTTTCCAGACTATTTAATGGTCACCATTCTAACTGGTGTGAGATGGTATCTCATTGTGGTTTTGATTTGCATTTCTCTAATGACCAGTAATGATGAGCTTTCTTTTATATGTTTGTTGACCACATAAATGTCTTTTTTTGAGAAGTGTCTGTTCACATCCTTTGCCCACTTTTTGATGGGGTTGTTTTTTTCTTGTAAATTTGTTTAAGTTCCTTGTAGATTCTGGACATTAGTCCTTTGTCAGATGGTAGATTGCAAAACTTTTCTCCCATTCTGTAGATTGCCTGTACACTCTGATGATAGTTTGTTTTGCTGTGCAGAAGCTCTTTAATTTAATTAGATCCCATTTGTCAATTTTGGTTTTTGTTGCCATTGCTTTTGGTGTTTTAGTCATGAAGTCTTTCCCCATCACTAGGCATATTTTTTAGTCCTTTGTATCCTGTCAGTTAATAGTCAAGCAGTACCAAGTTTGTTTGTCCATTCTCTCCTCACCGTTATCACCACAAACACCTCTGCCTCCAAATGTCCACTTTGGCTGCAAATTAAACAATCAGGCGGGACATGATGGCTCATGCCTATAATTTCAGCACTTTGGGAGGCCGAGGCAGAAAGATGACTTGAGCCCAGGAGTTTGAGACCAGCCTGGGTAATACAGCGAGATCTTGTGTCTATTTAAAAAATCAAAAAATTAGTCAGGCATGGTGGTGTGCACCTGTAATCCCAGCTACTCAAGAGGCTGAGGTGGGAGGATAGCTTGAGCCTAGGAGGTTGAGGCTGCAGTGAGCTATGATCACGACACTGCACTCCAGCCTGGGTAACAGAGCAAGACCTTGTCAAAAAAAAAAAAAAAAAAAGCAGGGACTGGGGGGTGCGGGGAAGAAAAGAAAAAACACAAGCAACAGGCTTGAAATTTTAGGAAAAGAATTTCCTACTGACCAATACAATTGGTTGAGGCATTTTACAATGTCCTGCACTCAGCTTGCAAAAGTTGTAAGATTTAGCCAACAGTATGCTCATTTTGATCCTTGAACTCTAAACATGACAGGAAACTTACAAATCATGTAAATTTCACATAATCACTCACCTTAATAGTTTCTATGTTTTAGGTGAAGCATATACACATGGCATGAATTATATTAAAACTCTAATTTATAAATGTGTATAAATTATATAAAAAAAAGACTTTCTCCTTATGGTCTCTCCCTTCCTACCAAAAAGGGGAAAAATGAAAAAACCATAGGGCAATGGATCTAAAGTCCCCTGAACGGAAGTAAGAATGTTAACTCTTAACCCCATAAAGCCCCACTTACATTAGCATAAGCTCGTATTCTAATACTAAGTTGATTTGTTATTGAAAATGCAACCATGGTAGCAGGGATAAAAAAATAAGAAGGTCCAAGACACATTTAAAGAGGATTCCCAAAGGGTATTTTTAACTCCATAGAAAAAAGACTGCATTAGATTATAATTCTAAATTAGAGTATTTATAGTGGTTACTTGGCTCAATTTATTAAAATGAAAAAGCCTAAATTAACATACATTATACATTAAATGGCAAGACAACCTCATGTTGAAATTGTTTAGGCAAAAATGATTTAATTTCGGGGAGTTTTTTTTATGCGGTTGAACAAGGTCTGGCATAAAGACCAATCAAATCTAACCTAACTTTTAAATTGCAGGAAAAATAAAAATTTACTTAGCAACTTGCCTCCCCTGGGTTATTTAGCAGATTTGTCTTTTCTCATGAATTTCTACAATCTTCTTTTTAAATGTTGCTCTGGTACCTGAATGTTTATGAAGCCTGGGCAAGTAACAACCTAATGAATGATGCCAAAAATCTCAACTATGTGTAAGAGAAGGGTTATTGCCCTTCAAGAGAGCCGTCTGTACTTTTTACATGAACACGTAGACAAAACATGTTTTATTTTGCCTACGAGCACAGTCCTAAGCTGAGGATTCATCACGCAATTCTATAAGCAGAAGGATTTGAGAGAAGCAGATGACTTATCCACAACAGAAAAGAAAGTCTACTCAACAGAAAAATAAATAGGTCAGATAAAGTAGTGTTTCTAGCATTTAAATATAGTGATACTCACTAGAATTTCCCAAGTCTCTGCAGATCTACCAGCAATTCTAAAACTTTTAAATAACAAACAAAAAAAGAACAGCAGCATTTTCAGCTTTGCGATTAAGAAACCATCATCACAGAGCTTCTACAATGAATGAGCACGGTGGTGCTGCACCAGGCATCTTGCATATATTAGGTGGGCGCAAAAGTAATTGCCATTTTGGCATTGAAAGTAATGGCAAAAACCACAATTACTTTTGCACCAACCTCAACTTAATCTTTTTAATACAGTTGTCCCTCAGTATCCATGGGGAATTGGTTTCCAGGATACCCACACACATACCAAAATCCACATATGCTAAAGTTCCTTACATATTCACATATAACCTACACACATCCTCCCATTCTCTCATATACTTTAAATCATGTCTAGATTACTTAAGACCTAATACAATGTAAATGCTATGTAAATAGTTGTTGCATTGTATTTTTATTGTTGTATGGTTATTTTGTTTTTTCAAATATTTGCCATCTGCTATTGGTTGAATCCCCAGATGTGAAACCCTCAGATCCAGAGGGTCTACCATATTCCTACAAGGTAGACATTGTCATTTCCATTTTACAGATGAGAAAACCAGGGTTCAGGCTGGCTAAGTAACAAAGTCACAATGCCAAGATAGGGCTATGTAGGGATTCCAGTCAAGATATGTCTGACTCCAAAACTTAAAACGGTGCTACCCTCTGCCTAATAGTACCACCAAGAAACTACGACCAGAAAATACAATGATGGAATTCTTTGTTAAGTAGAGCAGGTCAGCCCTGGAGTCGGAAGCTCTGGATTTTAATGATGCATCTATTGAGTGGTAGTTTCCTCCAAATTAATGGAGATAGAAACAGTATTTAACCTCATAAGGTTGAGGTGAGAAGCATCTATAAAAACCCTGGTGAAAGGGTTTTGCAAAACAGCTGAGTGCTAGGTAAGCGCTAGTTGTTACCTTCATTTTCAAGCTACAGTTAGTGCAGCTGGTGAGCTGCAACAGGGCTGTGGGCTCCTATGAGTCCTCTCACAGGACTTAACCTGGGTGAGGCTGAGGAACAGAGCCTGCAGCCTCAAAGAGGAAAACTTAAGGGGTGAGGACTGAATGGGATGTGGCCTGAGTCTCTGCTCCGCCTGCCTTCTCACAGACTCAACAAATGCCTAACACACCCCTTGCCAGGTGTAGTCACAGATCTCTCAGCAAGTCGCTGGTTTCAGTCACTCAGATGCTTCAGGAATCTAAGGAAGCCCCGCTGCCTTCAGTAAGCTCACTTCTACCGAGGGAAAAGAAATGAAAAACAAAGCCAAACAAACAACCCTCGGCCCAAAAACAGCTTCCCCTTTTCTCATCAACTTTATTTTTTTCTCTCTCTCTCTCTCACAGACACACACACACACACACGTGTGCAAGTTTTCCCATGATACATAGTGGGTACCCACAAGCTCATTTATCCTCATCAGGAATCCCTGTGATACCCTACTTTGGGATATAATTTTAAACACTGATTATTCAGAACAGAGACTTCCAGAGCAGTAAGGGTTAATTTTAGTATAGACAGAGGAAAGTTGGAGAACCGCAAGTGCAAAAGACAATCAATAAATTAGACTGCATAAACATTTTAAACCTCTATATCACTAACAAAAATAAAAGACAAACCGAATTAAAAAATTAGAAACAGTAGGTGAAAATATTTGCAGCAACTTTGACAGATGATTAATAAGTGAAATACACGAACTAGAGTTTATGACAAATGAGAAAAATACTAATTCTCAATAAATGGGCAGAGAACATGAAGTTTGTTAAGAAACAGCCAATAGTCACATGGACATGATTTAGCTCATTAATACCAAATACATTAAAAAGAAAAAAATTCTTTTCTCCTAGAAAATTATCAAATGCTACTAATATGAGAACATCACTGTGCTAACAGGAGCAAAAATTAGTAGAAGCTTTGGGGCAACTGACAGCAATACTAATCAAAATATCCACACATATCCTATCCTTTTGTTCTGCATATGATCATCTATTGTAGAGACAGGAATGATCTGAAACCCAGAAAATACGGAATGCACAAATGCTTGTGAAAATTGAAAATAGGCTGGGTGCAAGAGCCCACGCCTGTAATCCCAACACTTTGGGAGGCTGAGGCAGGAAGATCACTTTTTTTTTTTTTTTTTTTTTTGGTAGCGACAGGGTCACTGACAAGAATCACTGATGCTGATGAAATTAAGCCTTTTGGTGTTTGCCTTTCAAAGGATGATTCTGCAGTCTTTGGGATGGCTTTCTTGGGGTAACAGCTAACTACACCAAACTCTTTGCATTCATTATCTTGTTTCATCTTTACAACCCTTTAAGGCAGTGTTTCTCAACCTCAGTACTACTGATATTTTGAGACACAGTCTCTACAAAAAAAAAAAATTACCCAGACATGGTGGCACATGCCTATAATCCTACTACATGGGAGGCTGAGGCAGGAGGATCACTTGGGCCCAGCATTTTGAGGCTGCAGTAAGCTATGATCACATCACTGCACTCCAGCCTGGGTGACAGAGGAAGACCCTGTCTCTAAAAACAAACAAACAAACAAACAAATTTGAAAATAGGCTATATTTTTACAATGGGATAAAATAATGAAACACCCACAGATGGAATGTTTTACAGTCCTTAGAAATATTTACAGACATTTTAGTAGCGTAAGGAAATGGAAATAAAACAATGTGAAGTTTTAAAAATAGTGGGACACAAAATTACATACTCAGAATACTTCATCTATGGAAAAAATAAAGGAATAGAAAAAGAAGAAAACACACTAACACACCAAAGCTAACTATACCTTCATGTGAAAGGATTACTGATGCTTTTTTTTCTCTATTTTTTCTTTTTTTTTTTTTTTTTTTTTTTTTTTTTTTTTTTTTTTTTTTAGTAGAGATGGGGTTTCACAGTGTTAGCCAGGATGGTCTCGATCTCCTGACCTCGTGATCCGCCCGTCTCGGCCTCCCAAAGTGCTGGGATTACAGGCTTGAGCCACCGCGCCCGGCTTCTCTATTTTTTCTATGTTACTCAAATTTTCTATAAGATACACACATCACCTTTATAATTACAAAAAAAAAAAAGTTTAACAATTTAAAATATAAATCCACAATAAACAATAGATGGAAATCCAGCAGCTAGCTCTCCACCCTCTTACTCCCACAGATAGGCAGGTAAGGCCTATTTTTTCTATGTCACTCAAATTTTCTATAAGATACACATATCACCTTTATAATTACAAAAAAAGTTTAACAATTTAAAATATAAATCCACAATAAACAATAGATGGAAATCCAGCAGCTAGCTCTCCACCCTCTTACTCCCACAGATAGGCAGGTAAGGCAGTAAACAGGGGGAAAAGCTGCTTTGTTTAAAATCCAAGGCTAGAAAAACATAAGGCTTCTTGATGTGAAAACCAAAACGTTTCGTGTCTCACGTATCAAAACAGGTTTTGGGAATTTGATAGTCAAAACATTTTCCATCAGAAGATTTAAACCCACACACCAAAATTGTCTCCACAGAACAAACTAGTAAAGCAAGCAGGAAGTTTACCAGGAATACCCTAAAAACTAATAATGGCTTTTACAGCTCTGATAAATCCACGCCAGCTCACAGTAGTACACGGTGTAACATAAACAACCTGTAGTGAGTCTGTCACCACTACTAAACAGGAGAGCATGAAATGCTTAGCATAAGGCTTCTCACTGGCAACAATCACTGATGCTGATGAAATTCAGCCTTTTGGTGTTTGCCTTTCAAAGGATGATTTTGCAGTCTTTGGGATGACTTTCTGGGAGTAACAGCTAACTACGCCAAACTCTTTGCAGTCATTATCTTGTTTCATCTTCACAACCCTTTAAGGCAGCATTTGTCAACCTCAGCACTACTGATACTTTGAGTCAGGATAATTCTTCAGTGGTGGGGGGCTGTCCTGTGCATTGTAGGATGGTTAGCCACATCCCTGGACTGTACCCACCAAATGCCAGCAGCACCCCCACCTCCAGGTTGTGACACAAAAAATGTCTCGACATTGTCAAATGACTGCTACAGGCCAAAATCACTGCAGTTGAAAACTACTGCTACAAAAGTATACAGTATTACTGCCCATATTTGACAAATGAGGAAACTGAACCACAGCTATAGGTCCATCTAACTCCAGAGCCCAAGATCCACCATTCCATATTACCTTCGTGCCCAGGTAGGAGGCCAAGCTTAGAGTATACCTAATACTTCATTTTCTACCTGGGGCATCTTTGCATCTCCATGGAGCCTGGCATAGGCCTAATGCATATTGATTGAACGAACCAATCATCTCATCACATATTTACTGAGTTCCTACCGGCTAGCAGGTCTTGTCAACAAAGGCAGTCATGGTCCTCAACTAGTCCATAATATATTTCAAGAAATAAGATAAGGGCCGGGCGCGGTGCCTCAAGCCTGTAATCCCAGCACTTTGGGAGGCCGAGACGGGTTGATCACGAGGTCAGGAGATCGAGGCCATCCTGGTCTACACGGTGAAACCCCATCTCTACTAAAAAAATACAAAAAAACTAGCCGGGCGAGATGGCGGGCGCCTGTAGTCCCAGCTACTCGGGAGGCTGCGGCAGGAGAATGGCGTAAACCCGGGAGGCGGAGCTTGCAGTAAGCCGAGATCGCGCCACTACACTCCAGCCTGGGCGACAGAGCGAGACTCCGTCTCAGAAAAAAAAAAAAAAAAAAGAAATAAGATAAACCCAGGAAAGAGCCATTTTGAGAGTCAGTGTTGGAAAAAAGTCTCAGTTTCTTCATCTGTAAAATGGAGGCAATGCTAGCGCTGCCTCATAATTAACTGAGATACTGCACCTACAGTTCCTATCACAAAGTACAATTTCAAATAACAAGTAGATGCCAGATCTCAAAATCACTGGGCTGGAAGGAACCTTCAAAGACAACATTAACTCACCACCCAATTGGTACTTGAGCAGTTAAAACCCAGAATTTGATTACCTGATTCCTGCAAAGTTCCTGCACGAATGAGTTCTAACTGAGACTCTCAGCTAAGTTTTCCTGATGAACTGCTTTTAAGTGGGTCTGGAGGAAAGAGGAGACATTAAGCAAAGAGAAGAGCAATGGGAAAAACAGAAAGGTTTGCTGGACTTCAAGCCACCCAGGGATTGGAGCCGGAGTCCTCTGCACAGAAGGGCAGGGAAAGGCAAGCTTGGAGAAAGAGGTCAAGATCAGATGAGGTCACAAGATGACACAGTGGTAATAATAGCCAGGCAAGACTTAAGAAATATTTCTCCTAAAAAAAGCAACCAGAGGCCGCTACAAAGCACATACCCAATTTCCATTATGTACAGGGAATTTAACTTCTCAGACTAAAAGATCAACATTCAGGTTGCTTCACACCATTCTTAAGAATAGCCAGATACCTGTTTTCCATTTACATAGCTGCAAGTGAAGATTTTCCCACAGCAAAGAATTACTCTGTCTTAAGAGTAAACCAAGGGAAAAGATGAACTGGGCATCTTTCTCCCCATGCCCAGTCCACCTTGTTCTTTAGGACACCAGCACAGCACAAGGAAACAAGAGCCCACAGTGGCCAGACCTCTTTTTAAAATCTGAGTTTCAATAGGTGAATTTCAGTAAGTGAACCCTCTCAAAGCAAGTGTTGGCTGAAACTTCTCTATTAATAACACATAGGCCAAACTAACCCTGTCTCCATGCAGTCTCCACCCCAGGAACACCAGGATGAGAACTCTGCTGTAAGCCATGGCTCACAGGAGGTCAAAGAAAGCTTTGGAGTAGGCAGGGTGGCCTGGTACCAAACTTACTTGGAAAATTTGTCTGGCAGTAAGGTGCAGAATAAAGAAAAGGGGGGTCGGGCGCAGTGGCTCACATCTGTAATCCCAGCACTTTGGGAGGCCGAGGTGGGTGGATCACAAGGTCAGGAGTTCAAGACCAGCCTGGCCAACATAGTGAAACCCTGTCTCTACTAAAAACACAAAAGATTAGCTGGACGTGGTGGCAGGCACCTGTAATCCCAGCTACTTGGGAGGCTGAGGCAGGAGAATCGCTTGAACCAGGAAGGCAGAGGTTGCAGTGAGTCAAGATCACATCATTGCACTCTAGCCCGAGTGACAGTAAGATACTCCATCTCAAAAAAAAAAAAAAAAAAAAAAAAAACAGAAAGGACTACCTGCAGGGCTCCAGTAGGAGACAATGACAGGGTCTGTACCAGAGAGGAGGAGGATGTGAACACAGATATACTGGTAGGGGGAATGAAGAATGATTTAAAAATTATTGAAAGGCAAAAATGACCTTCCTGATGGCCAGAAGAGGGTCCCCTAGGCTACCACCCACAAAGCTGATACATTGCAAACTTTAATAATGAAGCTGAGACATTAGGACCAAGGGAAACTTAGCCTCAAAAGTGAGCTCTTTGACTTCTGAGACATCTTCATGGACCTGTGACCTGGGCAGTAACACAGGACCCCACGCTCAGAAAAGACTCATGGTTGGTTTAATACTCTACTGTCACCATCTTGAGAATGATAAGAATTTTGAATTTGTGTTGTGTAAGTCAGGTCCAATGGGACAATGGAGCCCACAAGTGAGCAGAGGAGAATGATGTGATATGATTTGGATGTTTGGCCCCTCCAAATCTCATGTTGAAATGTGATTCCCAATGTTGGGTGTGGGGCCTGGTGGAAGGTGACTGGATCATGGGGGCGGATCCCTCATGAATGGTTTAGCACATCCCCTTGGTGATGAGTGAATCCTGCTCAATTCGTTCATGGGAGATCTGGTTGTTTAAGAGTCTGGGGCCTCTCCCTTCTGTCTCTCTTGCTCCCTCTCTTGCCAGGTGACAAGCTAGTTCCCCCTTGCCTTCTGCCATGATCGGAAGCTTCCTGGGGGCCTCGTCAGAAGCAGATGTTGGCACTATGCTTCATGTACACCCTGCAGAACTGTGAGCCAATTAAACCTTTCTTCTTGATAAATTACCCAGTCCTAGTTTTCCTTTATAGCAATGCAAAAGAGCCTAACATAGCACGTAATATGTACAGCCACCGTTCCTGGCCTCTCTATTCACACACATTTCCCAATGCACCATGAATTCCGGTGAACTCCTGGTGCGTGGGATTTCAGCAAGACTTAAAGTGAGTGCAAGGTAAATGTGTTACAAATACAACTGAATAAGCAGGCAGGTGGATGCTGACTGCCCCAAGAGGCAATGACTTCCATTTTGATTGCACACAGAAATGTCTTTCTAAGACACACAAATGACCAGGGAGCCTTAGCGTTTTATCTCTTTCTCTTGTTACTTAACCATATTAGCCAACCACTTATGCTGAAAATGATGGCACAGAAGGAAAAGGAAAGATAAGGCAACTCATAGCTGCTTCTTCTTTCAGTCCTTCATCATACATCATAAGCCAAAGGTAGGTGTCAATAGAATGTGCACATGTCAAGAAGTGAACTAAAAGTAGTTTAGTTTTGGGCAGTGTTTCTACTGTTCTCATAACAATATACATATGCATCAACAACTTCAGTAATTCTGCATATGAGTTCAATGCTCTATATTTTCATTTAAAACCAGCATTGCAATGGGTGCAGTGGCTCACGCCTGCAATACGAGCACCTTGGGAAGCCAAGGCAAGAGGATTGCTTGCGCCCAGGATTTCAAGACCAGCTTGAGCAACATGGTGAGATCCTGTCTCTACAAAAAATTAGCCAGGCACGCACCTGTAGTCCCAGCTACTTGGGAGGCTGAGCGGGAGGATCACCTGAGCCCAGAAAGTAGAAGCTGCAATGAGCTGTGACCACACCACTGCACTGTAGCTTGGGTGACAGAGTGAGATCCTGTCTCAAAAAACAAAACAAAACAAACCAACAACAACAACAAAAACCAACACTGTATAATACAAAGATGAAGAGTAAATCATACTAAAAACTTCAATGTTTAGTTTTTTAATTTTTAAATAGAATTCATGCTATAATTTTAATTTTTAATTTTTCTTCACATAGAATGACAAGTAGCCAATACTACGACAAGTCAAGAGAAAAAAACTGTATGAGAAAGGAAAAAAGCTTCATATTTTAGTACCTTTAGCAGCACTTTTTTCTTGCCTTTTGAATAAGGGGTCACACATTTTCATTTTGCAACAGGCTCCACGAATTCTACAGTCGGCCCTGCTGAGAACCGTTGAACTCAAGAATATTATGCCTATCAATTTCTACCGCACACACATGAACAAGCCTTTACTGACATCTTTCAAAGCAACCACCATAAGACCCACCAATGGACTGATGGGGTAGTGATTTTTACTATCGTATTCTTAATTACTGCATTCCTCAATCCTTTTCTCACATACCCCTGATGTCATTACCACAACAAATCTGCTGAAATGCCACAAGCTTATGTCTTTTCAACTAAATATCTTTCTAGAAATAAGTAAACTGAAGATCAGAGACCAACTTATCAGGAGGATAATTTAATCCAGTGCTGTCTCTGTTGGATAATTCCCTTCTACAGAGTATTTCCTGGTGCCTTGATGGATCTGTTGTAACCAAACCCCAGCTGTGAGCTCCAAAACCAGTTGTTTCTCACCACTCAGAGCTCAGGTTTCCCCCAAGAAGTTGGTCTGTGAACCATTAAGTCTGGTTGTCTAAAAATTCCTCCTTCAAAGACAGTCAAGTTTCCCTTTGTCTAATTTCATTCTTCTCTTTTTTTTTTTTTTTTTTAATAACCACTACTTTCCACTTCAATAAACCAACTTCCTGCCTCGAGACACATTCTGGCAAATGTGTCAGTTTGTATTGTTCAGATGAGAGACTTCTGTCATTCTTTCAAATTTTTCCTCTATAACAATAATCCCCAGAGCCAGCCTCTCAGGAGCCTGAGTTACTTGTCTGTGAATTTCCTTTCACTGCTTCCTACTCTACTGATAAATCAATGCAGACTGCCTGCAGTGAACTTACTCAACTCGTATCCCTTCTGATCACATCTTTTTTTTCCATTTCCCCCATCCTCTCTTCCACCTCATCAGAAGAAGTGTTCTTATAGCCCTCCGCTTGATTTTGGGTCTATCCCCATCTCTCTACCCTGGACCATGCACTCATTCCTTCCTCTCTTTTCCTTCTTTTAATATCCTCCTTTCTACCTGAGCCTTCCTCAAACGCAAGCTATCTACCATGTCTCTCTCGGATCAATTCCTTGAAAGGATGAACTAACTGGGCTGCCTGCAGTTCATCAGCTCCCGTGCAGTCTTCAATTTTTTGCATTCTGGATTCCAAGTTCATGAACTGACCTGGCAGCAGGACCAGGGTCAGTCTGTTGGATGCAGCCTTGTAATGAGTCTGTTGCACTGGATGGCATGGTTAGTTCACTTACGTTGTGCTTCTTTCCTTGGCCACCACTGTCCTCCACTTCTCTGCAGATCCTGCTCTATCTCCTCTCCTAACTTCTTTTTTGCCTGACCATTTCTAAATGTCAGGAGTCCCCTGAAGATTGTATGCCTGCTTCTCTTTTTACTCTACATACTCTTGTTTGGGGAGCTCATCTATTCTTGCTCTTTACATAACAGCCCTATAGAGATGATCCATTAGTCTAGGCTTTGGCCTAAACTCCAAGCCTAAATTTCTAAATTCTTGCTTACCATCTTTATATGAATAATGTCAACTAACAGTTCACACTGGCTTTTAACACCCCAAGTACAGAACCACGCCAGAGGTAGGACTAAGAAGAGGTTGAAGATACTGGCCCTGAAGCTGCACCTGCCTGAGTTCAAATTCTGAGTTTGACACACATAATCTGTGTGACCCTGGGAAAGTTACTTAGCCTCTCTACGTCTCAGATTCCTCATCTGTAATATGGGATTGATCTAGGTTGAAATATTTAAGGTGCTTAGATTAGCGCTTGGTACATAAAAACTATAACCTACCAGCTAAGTGTTACCTATTATTATTGTTATTCTCCTAAAAACCTGATAAGATAGGTACAATGAGAAAATTAAAGATAATGTGGGTCATGATGGAATCTCAAACTCCAGAGATGTTCAAATCTTAACTCATGTTTCCCATTAAAATTCAACTTTCACTTAGCCAGGCATGGAGGCATGTCCCTGTAGTTCCAGCTACTCGGGAGGCTAAGTCAGGAGGGCTGCTTGAGCCCATGAGTGCACAATGATCACAACTGTGAATAGCCACTGCACTCCAGCCTGGACAACATAGCAAGACATCATCTTTAAAAGAAAATTAACTTTTGCATATGGGCCATTCTTGATTTAGGGTGTTCTGTCCTTCTCCCTCCCCTTGCCCATATACCCACTAGAAACACCCAATCTGCTATTTCCAGAGTCATTTTTATAAAACAATAGTTCCCTCACTTTTTCTTTTCTTAAAAACATCTTGTTTTAAGGTATAATATTGTCACTCTCTTTAAAACCCTGTAAGATTTGCCCCAATATAACTTACGTCTTTTCAAACAATATTGTTCTCTCTTTTCTCTAGATCTAATCTCACTCTATTCTACATTTTGCTGCAAACCCAAGTATGCTCATCTGTCCCCAATGCCTCCTCAAAATCTCCTCCCTACCCTTTAAGACCCAATCAAATCCCACCTCTTCTAGTGGAACCTCCCGAAACCTAGTCTCTTCCTTTGCTCTGGTGGCTAGAGTAGTTCACAGAATGCTCTTCCCCAACCAACCTCCAAAAGGACCAAAAAATAGATGTTTAAAATTTAAAATATTTTATATTTCCCGAGTAATGTAACATAGATGTAATATACTTAAAAAAAAAAAAAATACAAAGTTCCCTTCATCTCAACTCCCATAAGCCATCCCACTTAGCAGTTTTTCATGCACTGACAAATGTAAACCATATATGTGTGCTTGGTGTTTTACTTCTTAAAACATACATAATAGACATCTGCACAAGTCAGTATATTCAATCTTTTTAACAGTTAAACAGTATTCTAAATCTGCTTTTTATTACAGTCATGAATAAGCTGTGCCATCTCTTTCTGCCCCCATCTCCTGTATGTGAATACTCTTAAGGTAAAGATCATGTTTTGTTTGTCTTTCCATCTCCAAGAGGACCTTGTACCAAGGCTGGGAATTGCTTAACACATGCTTAATGAAATAGTAACAACAATATCTGTCATCAAACCAGTGCATGTTGTGTGCCAAGAAAGCAGCTGTTAGTGCTTCACATACATTATCAGATGTAATCTTCATAACCACGCAATTATTCCCATTTCACAGAAGACTTAACCAAAACCACACAGCTAGTAACAACAGGGGATTCTAATCCACATCTGTCTGACTCTGGAGCCCCCACCCTTCTCCCTGTGCTATAGTTAATAAATTTTTATAAGGACATCCTCTGCTTTCTGAACCAAAGCTGGAGAACAGAAGAGTTCCAAGTATTCTGGTGTGGGCAGGTGGGAATGAGGAAAAGAAACAGGAGGTAGAATAAATGCCAAGTAGATAGAGTTAAGGGACTGTAGCTGTAAACCTACGGAGAACCTTCTAGGAGAAAGAGCTGAATTCTTTGCCTCCCCCTTTCAGGCTCCCCACTACACTTCCCTTCGGTAACAGTGCCACCATTTGTTGAAGATCTTCCATGTGCTGAATATGCCATTATTATTCCTATTACTAATTTCTGGCCGGGCATGGTGGCTCACGCCTGTAATCCCAGTACTTTGGGAAGCTGAGGCTGGCAGATCAGCTGAGATCAGGAGTTCAAGACCAGTCTGGCCAACAATAGTGAAACCCTGCCTCTACTAAAAATACAAAAAAAAAAAAAAAAAAATTAGCTGGTCATGGTGGTGGGCACCTGTAATCCCAGCTACTTGGGAAGCTGAGGCTGGAGAATCGCTTGAACCCAGGAGGTGGAGGTTGCAGTGAGCCGAGATTGCACCACTGCACTCCAGCCTGGGTGACAGCGTGAGACTGTCTCAAAAAAACAATAATAATTTCGAATTATTTCTAATCCTTGCAAAAATGCTATGGCACATATATCAGAGTTACCACTTTATAGACGAGAAGGCTGAGACCCAGAGAGGTTAAATTACTTGCCAATATTAGACTGTAATAAATAGCAAAGCCAGGATTCAAGTTGAGGATCTGCATGGCTCCAAAGTCCTGTTTTTCTCGTACAGAATAAAGCCTTTTTATTTTTAAAGAAAAGATGAACTATGATTTTTAAACATTCAGACTCAGTTAGGATCACATTTGGCTGCAAGTAACTGGCCCAAGTTCTGTGGTTTAACCAAGTAGAGATTTTATTTTTCTCACAGAGTCAAGAAATGGGCAGACAGGGTCCAGTAGAGCAGTTGCAGAATGCTATCAGCTTTCTCAGCCTCCTTCTAACTTTCCACCCAGTCATCCGTAACCCTCAAGCATCTTGTCTTTGGTCACACGATGGCCTGTTTACTTTCTCCAGGGAAGAAGTACAAAGAGCAAAAGTCTTAACAGGCAAGCTCACAGAGGCTTCCCCTTTAAAGTGCTTTGGGGAGCGGGGCATCCAGCTATTTACATCTCATCAGCCAGGACTACTGTCACTGAACCACCTCCCAGCTGCAAGGGATTCTGGGAAATCTAGCACTTAACTGGACATAGTGGTGAATTAAACAAAATGGATTCAGTTATAGAGAAGGAAGGGGGATAGATATCTGTTGGGCATCCAGCTGTGTCTTTCTCACAAGGTAATATGAAGTGCAAATCATCCCAGAGAATCAAATTCCCTTAGTAGACAAAAACAATAAAAGAAACTTAATTCTGTGTTTAGCAGCTTTCTCAGTTATGCAAAGTCACACACTGATGGAGGTGGAGGATGGAAGGATCTGAAAGTTTGACAAAACCGTCCAGGCAGCTGATCCAGAGGAAAAACACTGAGACTCAGGTGACTTCACACAAATGGCCCTGGCCAGATCACAGGTTCAACCAGAGTGTCTCCCGTGAGTCGTCACTGTTTCCCTTCCTCCTTCTCACTTCCCAGAGTTAACTTCGAGAATCCACAGGTTCATTTGACTTTTCTATCATTCACAAGAAAAAGTAGAGCGTGTTCAAATTCCAATGCAAACAAAAGAAAACTCTACTGTGTCGTTATAAGCAGCAGCATCTTTAGAAAAAGATAATGGCTGCAAAGGCATTCTTTATGCAATAGCAGCTGCTCTGTCAAGTCAGTAGATGAAAAAAGTAGACCACAGAGTTTCAACTTTGTTTTCAGTTTTTTCTAAATAAAGTAAATACAATAAACTTTCCTCATGAAAAACTTATGCAATTCTGTGGTAGTGACAAAATATTTGTGTAGAGTACTATAGATGAAGAGAAGGGTGACAAAGTGCCAGAAAAAGGACATCGGTGAGCTTGATCCTAGGCACAAAGATACAAGAAAACACAGGTACATTTAGTGATATGGTACAATATTACTGCATACCATAAAAGAGTCCACACCGTTCCCAATGGGCCTATCTAGTTCCTCCCCAAAACCACCTTTCTGGCCTAAAGAATCTGGCCACTTCTTAAGAGTTCAGCTTTTATTGCTAAAAGGAAAAATTAAAATTTGGCAACTTTTTATTTATTTATTTATTTATTTATTTATTTATTTTTGACAGAACCTCGCTCTGTTGCCCTGGCTAGAGTGCAGTGGCACAATCTCAGCTCACTGCAACCTCCGCCTCCCAGCTTCAAGCAATTCTCCTGCCTCAGCTTCCTGAGTAGCTGGGACCACGGGCATGCGCCACCACACCCGGCCAATTTTTGTATTTTTAGTAGAGATGGGGTTTTGCCATGTTGGCCCGGCTGGTCTCGAACTCCTGAACCCAAGTGATCCACCCACCTCAGCCTCCCAAAGTGCTGGGATTACAGGCATGAGCCATCGCGTCCGGCCTGGCCACTTCTTTAGGAATAGACTTGCCACTGAAAAAAGCCTTAGTCCCTCTTTCACCAGGTGAAATTTGAGTTTCACCTCTTAACAGACACGCACACTAAGAATGAGCACACCTACTCTTCTGAACTTGTCTTTTTATGTCAAATGCATAATTTCCCTAAATTAAAGGAGAGGTGAAAATATCCAGGCCTACCGTGGAGTCCAGAGGGTGTCCATAAAATCTAGGGCCAGCCCCAAACATGATGGTGGTACTTGATCTTCTTCCTATATGATCCATATTTAAGACGAGACCCTTGGCCAGAATGACTGATACTCAATGCAATTTGAGTTTATACAATTCCTTTGGGCACGGACATTGTTAGGTGCACCCCTGTACAGAAAACCACTATACGATCTTTCTATTCTGAACTCATTACACTTGCCAACAAAAACAAGGATGTGGGGAGGGGGGCAGTAAAATGTGAGTCCCACCAAGTTCCCAGGGAGACACATAACCAAAGAGCATTCACAAACTGTGACAACACGTCCACCTGGACCACTCAGAGTCCAAACCAACCTTTCAGAAACAGACACTCTTTAGTGGGTTTAGACTGGTATATATTTACCTCAGGTTCTCTCCCTTCCTCCCCTCAGCTGCCTAAAAAGTACGTAAACTTAAAACTCCTGGAAGAATCCATATTTTTTTTATCTCAAATCCAGTTGTCTGGTATGTTAATTTTTTGTTTTTGTTTTTTGGAAGTGGACAAACAATGCTCACCACTTGGCTTTTGGAAACATTATCATTGAACACCAATGAGCATCAGTAATTATTATATCTAAAACGAAGAGTGCAAAAGAAAAGATTCTATGTATTTTGTAGGGTGGAATAATTCAGTTTAGTTTTAAATTTATGAGCTCCATTTAACACAGCATCAATTTTTGTGAGTGACACATATGACAAAAGCTGTAGGGTTTTTTGTTGTTGTTGTTTTGTTTTTCTAGGAAGAAGGTTCTAATGTGCACTGCAATGAATTTGAAAAATAACTGACATAACACACCACTGATGCACTGAATTACAAGAGCCCAGAACAGTTTTTGGACAGTTGGATAACTGATTTAATTGTGAAGTTATCCACCTTTAGTTGAACAGAAAATGCTGGCCAGAAGACATTTTGTTCTCTTTATTCACAAAGAATACCCTGCATAACCGGGCATGGTGGCTCACGCCTGTAATCCCAGCACTTTGGGAGGCTGAGGCAGGTGGATCACCTGAGGTCAGGAGTTCGAGACCAGCCTGGCTAACATGGTAAAACCCCATATCTACTAAAAATACAAAAATTAGCCAGGCGTTGTGGCATAAACCTGTAATCCTAGCTACTTGGGACCCTGAGGCATAAGAATCACTTGAAAACGGGAGGTGGAGGTTGCAGCAAACCAAGATCATGCCACTGCACTCCAGCCTGGGCAACAGAGAGAGACTCTGTCTCAAAAACAAACAAACCAAAAAAAATAAAAAATAAAAAATAAAACAAAGAATATCCTGCGTCAAAATGTGACAGTAACCCTAACAGCTTTGACTCTCATATTTAAATCCATCTGTTTGACCATGGTTAAAAATAACAAAATAATCATGATAGTTATGATTATGGCTCCCTGAAAGATTTCACAACTGGCTGCTCAACTGTGATTTTTTTTCTTAATTTTGGAGCTAATATGACTTTCTAAGGAAATCTCTGAAAATAAAAAATGTCATTATGCAAAACTTCTTGCCTATGTTTTCGCCTTGAAGCAACGTTTCTTTAATAAAGAATCAAGACACAGACCCAAACATGAATGAATATGCATTCATTAATTCATTCCTTCATTCATTGTTTTGAAAAGGTAATTCAAACTAGGCCAGAGACATGTAATAACATCTCTGAAAAGACAGGCTGGGCACCCATGGCTCACTCCTGTAATCCTAGCACTTTGGGAGGTCGAGGTGGGTTGATTACTTGAACCCAGGAGTCCAAGATCAGCCTGAGCAACATGGCGAAAACCCGCCTCTACTAAAAATACAAAAATTAACTGGGCATGTTGGTGCGTGACTGTAATCCCAGCGAAGGCTGAGGTGTGAGGATCACTTGAACCTGGGAGGCAGAGGCTACAGTGAGCTGAGATTGCGCCACTGCACTCCATCCATGGTGACAGAGCGAGACCCTGTCTCAAAAAAGAAAAGAAAAAAAAAGGCAGAGTGCTGAATAAGGTCTTCTTTCAGTTAACAGTTTGAAATAAAGCTGGTTTGGGATATAAATAAAAAGTTAATTTTAATGTAACAAATTATCAACATAATCTAAATTAACTAATACAAATATTGTATGAATATGAAAGGTTTTAAAAGAAGTCAGCTAGTCAGTAACTGAGGGAAAAATTACCTTGTTCTGATTTATCTCGTGGTGGAACAGGGAGTAACAAAAAGACTATATAAACGGTTAATTAACTGTCCCTCAGTGAACTTGTTCCCAAAAAATGTCAATGATGCCCTTGAAATTAGGCACCATTGATCTAGAACTTCAATGTGTCCCTGGATTTCAAATCAACATTTATTCATTAAGGCCTGATGACCTTAATTTTTATTTTATTTTATTTATTTATTTTTGAGATAGAGTTTCACTCTTATTGCCCAAGCTGGAGTGCAATAATGAGATCTCGGCTCACTGCAACCTCCGCCTCCCAAGTTCAAGCGATTCTCCTGCCTCAGCCTCCCTCTCCTGCCTCAGCCTCCCAAGTAGCTGGGACTACAGGCGCCCGCCACCACACTCAGCAATTTGTTTGTATTTTTAGTAGAAACGGAGTTTCACCATGTTAGCCAGGCTGGTCTCGAACTCCTGACCTCAGGTGTTCCACCTGCCTCAAGTGCTGGGATTACAGGTGTGAGCCACCGCGCCCGGCCGACCTTAATTTTTAAAATTGCTCTTGGAAGTATGACAGTTGTGGGTCAAAAGTAATTTAACCAAAACCTGATCCTACCTTTCTCAATAACTCAAACATCTTTTAAGTATTCTGTGCTTTCCTCACCAGATCTGCCTCATAAACATGGACTGAGAAAGAGAAATATTGGTTTAAATTAAGTATGTAAAATTACTGCTATTACTCAAACTGTGAATCAAATTTAGAGTTTTGGTATATTCAAGTCCCTCAACTAGGACTAGTTTCTTGGAAAGAAAGTGTAAATCTGAATTTGGTACATAAGGATAACATCCTAAAGATACTCTTCTCTACTTAACCGTCTGGCTTTTGCAGCCCCATCTTTTGGTATTACAAATGCAGTTGGAACACTATCAACCAAGGAACACTACACTGAGTTCACATTATCCCACCCCACAGCTCTATCCTACTGAAAAAGTACACTGGAAATATGGTATGTTTTATGTACTCCCCACAGAACATAAATAGAAAAGACTTGTTCACCATTATTGCAGAGCCATTTGCAATTTCTGTCTTAAGCCAAAATACAAACCAAAATTAAAATGTTCTTGTCTTTCCAATAAAGCAAATTTTCCTTCCTCAAACAGCCTGCTATTTATCCACCCTATTTAATTTTTGCAGGAACTAAGAACAATACAGACCCAGGTATGTCATAAACAATGGCACAACCAAACACTTCTTTCTAGTTCTGCAACCTAATGATCATCTGGCTAGAAAGATAGAGAACCCCATCGATAGTCCTCTATCCCATTTCCTGACTTGGGTCTACTAGAGGTAGTGTTGTGGCTTCATTCTTTCTCCATCTCCTGGAAATGCTTTTTCCTTCAGGGGCCTGGGATATGGATTTTGACTCACAATGAAGTCCACTCCCATTTCCTCCAGACCTGGCAACAGTAGGATCCTCACTGCTAAGGAGGAACTTCGGTGAAAGAAAGGGGAAACTTGACTCAGGAATCTCAGCGCTGACTTTTTTTTTTTTTTTCCTTCCTTAAAGCACTGATGACAGGGTCCTGAATCAGTGTATGGAGTCAATTTCCCCGCCCCTTCGAGAAAGTCCCAGTTAGTGTTAGTGACCAGGGCACACAAAATCTCCACACAGGAAAAAGACAGCGTTCGAAACAGGAAATAAACAAAAATCAGAATTCTGTTCTTTCACTTCTTAAAGTATCTTTTCACTTCTTAGAGTATCTTTTTCGTCCCGACAGGCAATTGCTTTCTCAAAATACCAAACTTGGACTTTGAAATCAAGTTCTCTTTCTATTGCTCTCCGCAGTTCTCACTGAAAGAAAGGATTTGTTTTGGTCCCACATGTTGAAAAATTCACGACCCTATAATTAAGAGTTTATATGCCACGCCTTCCACCGCATTTCCCTGTTAAAACTCCCTTCTCTAAAAGAGATCCCTGAAAACACAACTACCAGCCCACCTTTAAAGCAGCCACAGGAAACAGATCTGAAGATTCTTAGCAGCCATCCTAACCCCTCCAAATACAAAGTTGGCAGCTGAAGGGATTTCTCGGTTAAAATGAGCGAATACTAGTTGCAGTTTTAGAAGTGTGCCCCCAAGAGACGAGTTTTCCCATAAGCTCATAATTAATAAACACCCCAAGTGAATTTCTCACATCCTGACTGGACTACACAAAAGGATATTTTACATTGATATATAAGAATAACATTGATATTCTTTTAATATATAACAGGCCACAAGGAGACAAAAAAATACAAAACTTTTTTTCTTTTCAACGAGCATAATTTTTAAGTCGATGATTCATAATTTTTTGCGGCATTTTTAAATCCCCCAATATAGAGAGACACACACCCCTCTGGTTGGGGTTCTCAGGTATTACTGGGAACCTAGGGTGTGGGGGTCTAAGGATACAGACAAGACCTAAACGTCCAATCCTGGAGTATTCCTCACGTACAAGCTCGGTCGGAGCCCCAGGAGTTAAGCCCTACCCTCCACCCCTACCACCCCCCAAAAGTGCCCGTTCCCATTGGGAAACAGGAGTGAGTTGCACAAGGAAATCGACCCGGGGAAGAGGAGGAGCAGCTGCAACAGCCAGCTGCAGCCACACAACGGTGCCACTTCCCTCCCGTCTCGTAGTGGAGCAAAACGCCCTTACCTGGGGGGTGGAGAGCCGCCGGCACTAGTTCCAAAAGTTCTCGTCCACCTCCTCTTGGAGTTCAAAGCCCCAGCACTCCGGCCCGTCCGCCGGCTCGCAGCACACGAGTCCTTCCCCGTCCCTTCCCCACCCTGCCTGCTCTACACCATGTCAGGAATCCGGGCAGGCACCGAGCTGGGAGCTGACATCACTCCCAGTTCAGGTACCTCCCCCTCCCACTGCCGCCCTTCTCTCCTCCCTCCCTGCAGGAATCAGCCAAAGAGAGTCAGCAGTGGGGCGGGGCCGGAGGCGCCTGTGCGCCCGCTGATTGGAGCCGGGGAACTTCACTCAGAGGAGTCCACTAATTTTATACATTCCTCGCTGAGCCAGACTAGGGCTGGAAGTGGGTGGATGGAAGAAAATGCTGCCCTTCCTGCTATCTCTAAGGAACGGAGATAATGCGATGGGGAAGAACCTGGCGGGTCGAGTTTTAGACTTTTCTTGTTGTAGTTACTGAGATTCCAGATCAGAAACGAAACTAATCCACGCGAACCCCCTTTTTAAGGAGAAACAATTGCCTCAGTGTCACGGGCACACGGGCATGTACGAGCCCGGCGGCGCGTGGTGTAGAAAATGGCTAGCTTTAAGCCATGCAAATAAAGGAAAACGTCAGCTCACCCTTCTGCCCTTTTATCCTGGGACTGCTGGGTGTTCCCTTAGACGGGGAATGTAGAGCTTCAAAAGCACTTCAGAAAGATTTGGAAGAGACTCCTGAAAACGGTGACCGAGCTTTGAATTGCTAAGTGGTGTTATCAGCCATGTGGCTGCTTTTGCTTTTAGCGATGAAAATCACACCACACAAGCTTCTCGGGCAAGTAAAATTGAATCTCTGAAGCAAGAAAAATTTATTTACTCGTTTAAAGACCTTAAGGCTGCTGTTTTAATGCACACACTGAAAAGGGTGGAGGAAGGAGGGACCTCACAATTGAGTTCCACAAACCACATGAGAATAATTACTGTTGAATGGAACCAATTGTAGTGGCTGAGCTATCAATTAAGAATTAACTAACGTTTATCCTTGACAGATATCATGCGGTATAATCCCCTTGGCTGACAGAAGAGAAAGATTCTCAGAAGATGGTTCTTTCAAGGCAGATGCTACTTAGAGGCAGAACTGAATGGTGAAAAGCAGCTTTATTTGTGTGAGATATAGGTAGCATATAACCCACCATCTTCTAGAAATATAGTGAATTAATAAGTTTCTTTTTTTCTCTTTTTAAAAAAAAAAAAAAAAACAGCTCACTCTGTCACCCAGGCTGGAGTGCAGTGGCACGATCTGGCTCACAGCAACCTCCTCCTCCCGGGTTCAAGTGATTCGCCTGCCTCATCCTCCGAGTAGCTGGGACTACAGGCGCCCACCACCACACCCGGCTAATGTTTGTATTTTTAGTAGAGAGGGGTTTCTGCCATGTTGGCCTGGCTGGTCTCGAAATCCTGACCTCGAGTGGTCCGCCCGCCTCTGCCTCCCAAACTGCTGGGATTACAGGCGTGAGCCACCGCACCAGGCTTCATTGTTTTTTGATTGATGACATGCCATACATTTCACCGATCTGCCAAAAATTGTAGAGGGATGCACATAATCCAGCATTGTGTCTTGTTTAATCTTCCTAATCATCCTGTAAATTGAGTGTTATTAGCCCTGTTTTAACATAAGGAATCAAAGGCTCAGCAAAGTTATGTAAGTAAATTTCTCCAGATCACCCAGAACTTGGATTGAAACCAAGGTCTATTTGACTCCAAAGCCATTGTTTTTCTTTCCATATCTCAAGTATTGAGTGTCCATAATTTATACTTTTTCAAACAATAGAATGCTACAAGAAATCCACAGGCTGCAGAAATCCACTGCACTCACAGACCTACTTTGTATCATTACCCTCTTGTTGCTTGTCAGACCTGCACTATCCCAAACTCCTGACTTGAATTTCTGACTCCAGTTTTCCCCAATTCTAATTCTTTCTCTGTACCACTACCAGATGAGTTTTCTAAAATGTTTGGTTTTGTCATCAACCTCTTCCCCTCTAAATCAGGTCCCCCTTTCCCAGCAATTCTTTTCTAGCCATTTAAAACTCTCCCTTATCTGGCTTCTACTTCCCTTTCCCAGCTTATCTCCCACTTCGCTCCCAGGAAACCCTCTCTGTAGTCAAAACAGGTCTACTCACAGATCCCTGCTTGGTTCTCACCTTTCGGCCTAACCGGAATCCCCACTCATCTGTGTGTTAAGTCCCACCCTTCTCTCAAAGCCTAATTAAAGTCCTTGTCCTGTGCCAAGACTTAGCTGTGTGTTACAGCGGACAGAAAAAAGGACTCAAGGTTCTTGGCCTGGCTCTGCCACTTATCTATTGGGTAACTTTGGGCAAGTCACTAAAACATCCATCCCTAATCTCAGTTACCTCCTCTTTAAAATAGGGCTGACAATACCTACGTTAAAGGTTGTTATAAGGATTGAGATTGTACAGATGTGTAAACATGTGGTTATACATGTCCAGTTAAATGCCTTTCCTGCCTTCCCAAACTCTGAAAAGCAAGCATATTGCTTATAGGACTTCTTTATATTCCTTGTACCCAATTCAAGGAAAAGGCTCAATAAAAATACAGGGCATGAGAAAATGGATCATTGTATCACTTCTATTCTCTTCCATTCTTTAAATGCACTGTGTCCCCAAATAATATCTCAGACAAAAACTTTTTTTTTTTTTTTTTTTTTGAGACGGAGTCTGGCTCTGTTGCCCAGGCTGGAGTGCAGTGGCCAGATCTCAGCTCACTGCAAGCTCCGCCTCCCGGGTTTACGCCATTCTCCCGCCTCAGCCTCCCGAGTAGCTGGGGCTACAGGCGCCCGCCACCTCGCCCGGCTAGTTTTTTTTGTATTTTTTAGTAGAGACGGGGGTTTCACCGTGTTCGCCAGGATGGTCTCGATCTCCTGACCTCGTGATCCGCCCGTCTCGGCCTCCCAAAGTGCTGGGATTACAGGCTTGAGCCACTGCGCCCGGCTCAGACAAAAACTTTAACTGTTTCTTCTTGTTCTTTTTTTCCTCTCTCTCTCTTTCTATCTTTTTATGCTTTGGCCGGAGCCCTTCTGTTTTCCCACACCCCTGCCCACCGTTTGTTCAACACCCTTAACTCCCTCAGATCACTTCTGGACCAACTACTTCACCTCTCTCTTAGCTACTCACCGTTCCCTGTCCCACAGTCAGGGACACAACTTGTCCATCAGTGTCTGTTGCCTATCTTGCTCCCAGATGCCTTCAAGCAGAGGCTGGGTGGCTACCAGTCATTCCTACAGCCCTAGTCAGGACAGCCGCATCCAGGCTCACATTTTTCCAAAACTACAGCCAGCCGCAGGAGATGGGGGAGGGAATGTCCCACCCCCACAGAGATGGCAGGATAGAAAAACAGGAAGTCGCCTCCCATCCTCTCTGCAGCTGGAGTGATAACAGCTGCCATCCAGAATCCAGAAAACAAAAGACTCAAAGGGAAGGCTGAAAACAGGCCAGGTTTGGAGCAGTAATGTTCAAGCTAGAGGTTACAGAGTGGGTGAGGAAGGAACCAATGGTTGAGATTTCAGCCTCCTTCCCCCTCCCTTTAACCAGAGTTACAGCTCTTTTATCTGCTCTACATTTGGGCTTCACCATGCTACTTCATTTTTTGAAGACAGTGTAACCCTTAAATAAACATACTGAAATCACTGGCCTCTGGGTATCTTGGGGAAACTCCAAAAAAATCAGGATAGTGCAGCAGAAGCAACACAGGTTGCCTGATGAGAAGGTAGCCAGAACTTACTCACTATCCCGGCTCCTGGCTGGCTTAGTGCAAATGATCATTTATGATTCCTATGGTTTCAATGCTAATTTACTCTGTAGGTCTAGATATGTTCTGCATAGTTATTCCTATGACCAGCCTTACCTTTGGTAACTTTTTGCCAAAGAGTACCACTACTGGGGGGTAGGGAGCAAGAGACACTGCAGAGCAGGAGAAAACCTACTCAATTAGAACTTGAAATGGATCCTAAAAGTCATTTGATGCAACCACTATTAAAATGCAAGAAACCCTTCATCAGCATTCCTTACAGGTAGCTTCCAGCCCCTGCTTGAACTCATCTGGCAACCAGTAACACACAAAGAGGCAAGCAGCCCACCATTAAAGATCTTTCTCATCTCCAGCTGGATCCTGCTTTACTGACTTTCTCCCCAAAGACATCTGTCTTGTGTCTCATGTAATCCTCACAAACATCCTGTAAGTGTTACTAGCATCATTTTGACATGAGGAATCAAAGACTCTCCAGGGTTGTACAAGTAAGTTGCTCCAGATCACGCAGAACTGGGATTCAAACCAAGGTCTAGGGGCGGGGCACGATGGCTCATGCCTGTAATCCCAGCACTTTGGGAGGCCGAGGCGGGCAGATCACAAGGTCAGGAGAAACAACACGGTGAAACTCCGTCTCTACTAAAAATACAATAATTAGCTGGGCATGGTGGTGGGCACCTGTAATTCCAGCTACTTGGGAGGCTGAGCCAGGAGAATGGCTTGAACCCAGGAGGTGGAGGTTGCAGTGAGCCAAGATCGCGCCACTGCACTCCAGCCAGGTGACAGAGCAAGACTCTGTCTCAAAAAAAAAAAAAAGAAAAAGAAAAAGAAACCAAGGTCTATTTGACTCCAAACCTATTTTGTCTTTCTATTTCTAAAGCATTGATTGTCCACAATTTACACTGTCACTTCTGCCCTTTGCAGTAACAGAACAAGCTGACTCTTTCTGTGACTCCATCCCCAAATCTGAGGCATGAGGACACCTCCCCTACTTTGGATACGGATGCCAGAAGAGGCTCACCCTACTCATCAAGTCCACGTCATTTGCCTGTCTGGGCTTTATAGGCTTCCAGGTGCAGCTCTCTAAACACAACCCTGATCACTCCTGACTCTAAAAACTTAAATGACTCTCCCTTCACCAAGGAACAAAACTCATCAAACTTTCTTGACTGGTGTCCAAGAGCCTTCACATCCTTGCCCCCAACTTACCTTTCTGAACTTATTTTCCACTCTTCTTCATATCCCCACAGTGCATGAACTGCATGACTTTGCACCCGTATTCCCTAATAATATGTCCTCACTGTGATTTTTGCCCATTTCTACAAAAATCTACCTCACAGTGTTGTTGCAAGGATCTGACAAGATGTCATATGCAAGATGACAGAGCACCTCGCCTGACACATCATAGGTCATAAGCAAACTATTTTCCTCTTTCCTACGACATAAAATAATCGTACTATTATTTTTATAGGTGCCTTATGTTCCTTTCTGGCTGCAAGTTTCTTACAGCCCTCAAGAACAGAATGCTAATTTATTTCATCTTTACATCCTTTATAGGATCTAGAACCATGTTTTGTCCATAGATACTGATTAAAGATTCACCAAATGAATGAATGAATGAATGCTGTCTTTTGCTCATAACCTGCTATGGTCTAGGTCTTCAGAAGTTCAGGAATAACTTGACCAGACTGATCACAAAGGATCGGCGTGCCGAGTGGTTGTTACCCCAGTTACACTGCCAAACAAAGAGTGGGTTAAACACATGGTATAAATCATGAACCCAAATCCAAATGAAACAAGCTTAGCTTTAGAATTCCTTCTAAAGGAAATTACTGCTTATTCTGTCTGATCCTAAGCATGGCATTGGTGATAATCCAGACATTATTTTAATTTCCTTTCATTGAATACTAAGCCACTACCTAGCTCTCACCGTTGACATCATTTCTGAATCCCCCTCCTCCCCATTCTCTTCTTGCTCACAGAGACGGATTAGAAATAGGCACAATATCTTGCTCCAAGTGGGGAGTCTTATTTTAATCACTTCTTCCTTGCAACCCAATTGTGCTGGTTATTCTCTGGTTACCAACCAGATACATCTAAGCATCTAGTTACATTCAACTTACTCATTTTATTAGCCTATTTATAAGTTGAAAAAAATTTAATTAAAAATAAGGATAATTGGTTTTCGTGGTCTTTGATTAATGTTCAACGAATGACTAAATTAAACAAATTAAATTCCCTTAAACAATTAACCTCATTACAAACTTCGTTAATTGAATCTCCTAAAAAGTATGTCTGGTTTCTGTATTGGGTCAACAAGATAGGGAGCCAGCCTTTTCAATACACAGGAGCAGTTTCTGTTTTTCATTGAATGCAGGTGATCTGCATAGTGTCTGCCCCAAGCAGCCCAAGCTTTCTACAGCGGTCAAACCTTTGGGTGGGAGAGCACCGCCATCCTTCCTATCAACATGCACCGTGGATAAGCCGCTTCAAAGTCTTAGGAACATGCCCAGTAACAACAGAGCATTACTCAAAACCAGTAAGTCCCCCCCCTTGATTTCCACCTGCCACAATATTAAATAGGGCTCAGTTTTCAAATAATATATCATGGCTCACTACTGATCAAAATTTACCCAACTTGACATTTCCTGGACCAGTGCCATATATATAATTCCCAGGCTTCAGACTGATCCATTAATTTCTACTTCACTCACCTGTCACCTAGACAATCATTAATTTATTGTCTCTTTAGTCTTTCCTAATATTTAACTAGAATTCTTTTACTTAACTAGAACTTACATTTTAAAATGGCGGGTTAACTTTAACCCAGACATTTCTGTCAAAGAAGACTAAGAGGAATAAATTTTAGCTAAAAACAGATGTAAGATGATGATGGAAAAATTGGCTTAAACAAATGCTTTCATTGAAGAAATTTTCCTGGCACATTGAAACAAGTTGCTGATAAATCTTCAGGATACAGCATCTATCTCCCAAGTCCCATAAAAATTAGATTCTCTGCTACTTTCCCTTGCTCTTCCAGATTCTATCTTCAAAAATTCCTTTCCACTAAAGGATGCTGACTGTACAGCATCTGAATTGCCAGATAATTAGTACTGTGGTTTGTTAAACTAGCCAGGGTGTTAAGGAAGCAATGAGAAAGTATCCTAACTATCACTTTAGTATGTCTGTCTTTTTTTTTTTTTTTTTCTTGAGACAGTCTCACACTGTCGCCTGGGCTAGAGTGCAATGAAGTGATCTCAGCTCACTGCAAACTCTGCCTCCTGGGTTCAAGCAATTCTCCTGCCTCAGCCTTCTGAGTAGCTGGGGTTACAGGCACCTGCCATCATGCCCAGCTAATTTTTTGTATTTTTAGTAGAGATGGGTGTCACCATGTTGGTCAGGCTGGTCTCGAACTCCAGACCTCGTGATTTGCCCGCCTCTGCCTCCCAAAGCGCTGAGATTACAGGCGTGAGCCACCATGCCCAGCCAGTATGTCCATCTTTTAAAGGCTTTAAACCTCTTAATCTTACTTCACTTTAATTTCCATTTGACCCTATATGGTTTGAATTCTGAATTATACATAATGTAATAGCCATATTAGTGCCTTTTACATTCATTTCTGAAGAAAAGATCATCACCCATTTCTGAATAAAACAAAGTGTAAGAAATAGCACCTCTTCTTTGATAAAATTAAGTGTGTGCTCTGAATTATAAGACCCAGTATCATTTGACAATTTCAAGCTTCAGTTTTTTCATCTGTGATTGGGATGGCGTTAATGCAAACAAACTAAAAAAGGATGTTCCATGAAACCCTGACGCTGCTAACTCCACAATTTCCTTCTGAGAGTCTGAAATGGCTTTCTACACCCAGGAATCCCCAGCGACCTTCCTACGACCCTTCAATAGCACTGATTGAAGCACGGATTCCCACCTGAATGAAGATAGCCAGCTATAAACTTGTCAATGGCTTGGGGCAAACAGGCACAGGAACTGTTCAGCAGAGGTCTATACTGAACACCCACTAACTGGGCTGTGTATATCTTCCCTCAAGACATTTAATATGACACATCAAATATGTCTAGAAAACCAGACCATACAGTAGAGCAGAAGCAAGGAGGCACATGAAATAAAGGTCATATACAGAATGAATAAAGGTCATGCACAGAATAGTAAGTAAAAGCATGAGGTCTAGAAGATGAAATCAGAAGAAAGGAGACAGGAGCTGAAGTAAAACACAAAGCAGAAAAGGGTAGTAGGTGCTGAGAGTCACACCTAGAAAAAGTAGTAGTCAGGAGCCATGAGGCAGTGGATGCCACAGGGATGGTGGACACCACTGAAGGAATCAAAAATAGGACAGCAATAATTAAAATGGTAATGATGATAGCAAACATATGCCGATTTTTGTGTGCCACGTACTACAGGTTGAGCATTTCTAATCTGAAAATCCGAAATTCAAAATGCACCAAAATCTGAAATTTTGAGTGCCAACATGATGGTCAAAGGAAATGTCCATTGGAGCAATTTGGATTTCAGATTTTTAGATTAGGGATGCTGGCAAGTTACTTACAAGGACCTGTAAGTAAAATCCAAATATTCCAAAATCTGAAGAAAAAAAAATATCGAAATCCTAAACACTTCTGGTCCTAAGCAGTTCAGATAAGGGAGATTCAACCTGTATTTTAAATACCTTTAAATATATTACCTTCAACCCTGTTTCTACTTTACAGATGAGAAAACCAAGCCACAGAGAGCTTAAGTAACTTGCCCAAGGTCACATAACTAGGAAGTAGCATAATACAACCGAGTTTGGCAGTAGGGTCTGTGCTGAGAGAAGCTCAGCTGTAAGAATGATAGACTAGTAGATTCACTCTGGAATCCTAGACTGTGCTCCAGTTCTCATGAGGCTTGACGGTTCAGTGGTTTTCCTGCATTTCCTTCCTTCCTCAGGTAGTCTCACACTAAATTTCTATCACCTGAGGTAATCTGAATACTTTTAATGCCTTACTACTCGAAAGCGCTTAACGAATACTGTGACTTTAAACGAGACAATAAATGTGAGAGCGTTTTACCTTCCCTGAAAAAAATAGAGCAAAGTGAAGTGTTTTTATTCTAAAATGAGGTGAAAGTTCTAATATGTAATCTGGTGATCAAGATTAAGTTTGTCTCTAAATCACGTAATATTGTGACATTACTTTAGGTCAACCTCAGTCTGTCTTGGTGGTATATTTTTGCCACACATTGCGGGAATTTTAGAATATATTAGTTTACAACATATAATTATCTTTGCATATTAATTAAATATCATTATATTAATTACATGGCTCTGTCCTACTTCATTCCTTCCCTAAGCAACTAGCATGAAGAAGCTATGATTACAGGGGCAATGAACAAAGGGCCAAAAGAAAAGAAACTTGAATATTGTTTTATCTTTCAACAGCCTCTCGTATCAGCAGCCAGATCACTTAGGGTCTTGAAGGAGTTTAGATTTATTAATTTTAACTATAATGAGAATAGAGTCAGGGCATAGCATATCTCATGTTACTAAACAAAAATGGAAACAAAAAAAACCAGGCATGTTGGCTCATGCCTGTAATCCCAGCACTTTGGGAGGCCAAGGCGGGCGGATCACAAGGTCAAGAGTTTGAGACCAGCCTGACCGGCCTGACCAACATGGTGAAACCCATCTCTACTAAAAATACAAAAATTAGCCAAGCATGATGGTGCACGCCTGTAATCCCAGCTACTCAGGGGACTGAGGCAGGAGAATCGCTTGAACCCAGGAGGCGGAGGTTGCAGCGAACCTAGATCATGCCATTGTACTCCAGCCTGGGCAATAGAGTGAGACTCCGTCTCAAAACAAACAGACAAACAAAAAACTTCCCTCAATCAACCCTATTTTACTTTTATTGAGTTACATTTATGAGAGTACCCAGTAGTATAAGGAAAGATACTGCTTCTTACGGGACTGGTTTGTAAAGCTCTGAGCTTTCTTATCAAAAGGGCAATCAATGGATATCATGACTTAGTGATTCCATCTGTTACCCACACAACAGTTAGATTTGGTCACTGGGCAGGTGTTAACCCAATGGCCACAACCAAGGAGGATTTAATAAGGGGATTTTAAAAATTAATGTAACACATAAGGAAAACAGGACTAGTTCTCAAAGCATTATCTCTCTGAGCTGGGGGCTGAGCCAGGTTTTATAACCATAGGGTAATGAGGTGTGATCGAATTGGATCTTGCAATGAGGTAATGTCGGGAGGCATGATCTGACTGCATCCTGCCATGGGGACACCAGAACTCGATTTGATTGGATCCTGGATCTGGCCATGAAGTGTCCATTTCTTAATTCAGTCTCCAATCCTCCTTCAGAGCATTTAAGTTCCCCCTATTGCTGCACATTTGGTTCATCTGGGCACACTCTGGTTACATGACCTGATGTCTGTTGAGACAGAAAAACAGCTCGTTACATGAAAGGTGAACTCGATTGTTCTGGGGTGGCTACACATCATCATGTTAACAAGGAAAAGAGTTGGACCCTGGATTCAGCCCCCTTTTGGGAGAGGTTGAATTGCAAAGAACCACTAAGATTTCTTTTGTTCACTATGCTATGAAATCCACCAAAATACCAGCAGAAGATTCAGTTAGAACTTTGTTTTATACTAAAAATTATTGCCATATCATATTATTGTTTGAAAAAGCTTTCGTGTTGGGTATTTTATTCCAATCCATTCAACCTCCTGGCTTCTAAATTATTTTAGAAGATAATAAATATGTCAAATAAAATAATTGCCTCATTTCAAAATGTCACTCAAAATCCTCTAACTTGCTTTACCTTCTAATATGGATTCATCTTATAAGGATCAGCTTTATTTATTCTGTCCTATTTTAGACATCAGTGTTGTGTTCAGTTGATTTCTAAAGCTTTATTTATTTATAGAATAAAAGAGTCATATGTGTGGAAATAATAACACTTTTGTCAGAAAGTCAGGCGACAACACGGAGGCTCTGGAGTCCAAATGCCACTTGCAGTGGAGCATACTTCCTGGGTAGCAGGCAAGAGAGAAGGAAGAGAAGAAAGAAGTCACTTGCCCTGGAGCAGAGACCCTCAGACTATAAGCAAGCAAATCATCAAACAATCTGCATTATTCACCCCAGCAGAATCTCCCAGCTTTAAAATATCCATGCTTCTCCTCCCCAAGCCCACTCTCTCTTCCCACTGACGAATGGCTCATTGACCATGAATGGAGAAAAAGAAAACAAACTATTCTTTCTTGTAATCCTGGAACTCAATCCAGGCGTGACAATGTCAAATTTTGAACACCTTTCTGGGTTGCCCTTTTGTGTACTCTGAGAGCTTAGTCCTAGAATCTGATTTAATCTTCCGAACAGCCCTAAAAGTAAGTGCAATTACTATCCCCACTTTCCAGATGACAAAACTGAGGCCTAGAACCAGAATCCGCTCCATGGGTGGGTGACATGTGCAGTTGCACAGGGTTGCTTAGGGCAGTCCCCACACTTGGTTTAATGCTTGACTGTTGTTGTCTTGAAATTCTTAGTAACTTTTTAGTAAGGGACCCCACATTTTCGCTTACACTGGACCCTGAAAATTATGTCACTTATCCTGCCTAGAAGGGTTAAGTAACTTTCCTGGGGTCCCTAGATTAGTTTGCTTGGGTTGCCATAACAAAGTCCCACAGGTCAGGTGCCATAAACAACAGAAATATGTATTCTCACAGCTCTGAAAGCCAGCAGTCCAAGATCAGTGTCATCGCAGGTGGCACCTTCTTCTGAAGCCTCTCTTCTTGTCTAGTGGATGGCTACCTTGTCTCTGTCACTTCACATGGTCTTTGGGATGAAGGCCCACCCTCATGATTTCATTTTAAATTAATTACCTATTTAGTTGTCATTTCATAATTCTATTTGTAATAAAAATGGAAAACTAACAAAAATAAAGAATTAAAAACTTAAGTCAATGTAGCTAGTATGTCATAGGACTGGTTGGTCTACCTTGAAAGTTAATGCAATTTCACTACATCAGAAATTTCTTTAGAAAAATATGAGAAAGGTACATTTTCAAACTTAATAACTTTAATGAAACTGTATAAGAATGTCTCCAACAGTAGCAGAAAAAAAGAGTATTTTATCTTTTAGTGGACAACTATCTAGGCAAGTCTAACACACTTTAAGTCTAAAGACTGAAATATATGTGATACATATGTATCTTAAATTATATATGTCTTTATCTTCATTCATTATTTCCCCTAAATCATTGTTGGCTTTTTGGCGACATTATGAATTAGATTATTCAGGTGCTCAGCCAACTTTCTCACAGTGTTTTCGTTTATGTAGCATTGGGATGGATGTATTATCATCATACTTTCTTCCTAATGTCTCATGATAACTCAGGCTACGTTGTGGATTTTACGCTGGCATGAAATTCAGACATTATAAATCTGAGCTATTCTCTCAGTAACCTTAATGTGGAGGCAAAGATGCTAACTGATCACTTGTGTAATGATCTACTGCATTCATTCTCCGTGATCCATTTGTTTCACTCCTAAAACCAAAATCTTTTTTTTTTTTAAAAAACGAATCATTTGACACTAGCCAATGTTGAATTTCAGCTTTGCAGTTTTCTATGACTTGAGATGGTATAAAATACACAATGAAGGGTTATTAACAGTAAATCAAACATCTTAAAAATAAAAATAAAAAATAAAAAAATTAAATTAATTACCTCTTTAAAGACCCTATCTCCAAATACATTCACATACCAGGGGTTAGGGCTTCCACATATGAATTTGGCAGTGACACAATTCTGCTCATAACCCACAGCCACTAAGTGGAAGAACCAGTACGCTTTTTTCCCTTCACTATGCTCTATTTGTCTTCATGAAATGCCAGTGTGCGTATGTAAGAGCAGCACTTCTTATCACTGGTTGGAGAAGCAGAGGCACAGAATGGTCACTACTTGCTATTGTGAACAAAATGGCAATACAGGGAATATGTTACTGACAGTCCTGGGACTAAATCTCAGCTCTCTTGGTGCTAAATCTACTGCTAGGCCAGTATTGCTTTTCACAACCTACACACACAGACACAGATGCCAGAAAAAACTGTAACTGTGTCTCTCTACAATTATAGGTTCTTGGGCTGTCTGCCTTTGGTAGATTTCAAAATAGCATGGTTGATTCTGTTTCAAGCCAGGAAAAAAAAACATCATTACTCTTCTACTCACAAGCATACAAAGACACCTCTGTGGAATGAATCCAGCATACTGTAGCCTAGCCTCTTTATCTCATTCTTGGCTGGCTCCAAGTATGACCAGTGAGCAGTGAGAAGAAAGTCTGCTGAGATAACCAAGGATTAAGGTAACTCATTTAAGTGATAAAACAGGAAACTCACTTCCAGTTTGGACCTGGATTGCATTTTAATGTGAACAGATCTGGAGTCTGGTCTGAAGACTTGGAGTCTTGCAATTATATTAAGTGACAAGGAAGAGAGGGAAGGAATTTCTTTCGAAGAGTTCTTGGATGAGAACTGAGCAGGGAGAAGCATTTGTTATGTTGTGGCTCTTGAGTGCTGTGGAGCTGTGGAGCGCGATGGGTGGCAGATCAGGTAGAGTGTATTCTGGTCCTAGTCTTGGCGCTGACACTAACATTGGGCAACTGACTTTACCTCTCCAAACCTTAGTCTCTTTTCTGCAACATGATGCTTTCAAGTCCTATTTTATCTCTCAAGTTCGGTGCGACCGGTGCGGTGTAGTAAGTGTTCTTTGTACAAACAGGAGAGCATGACATACAATTTTTCATTTAAATTCAGTTCCCAGTTATTGTAATGTGATGTTTTATAATATATTACTTTAAAATAATTTTCCCTTATTATTAAAACATTGTACATCAGTAGGGAAGCCAGACAATACCTTGACCAGGTAATCAAAATTAACATCACCAATGAGGGGCAGATGGACTTTGTATACCTCCGGAGATGACATCCTGAAAAGAATACACCACCACTTGGGTAACATTCTGGCAAAAAATGCGTAATCTAAATCTAATCCTGAATAAGCATCAAACAAACCCAAATTGATAAACATTCTGTAAAATAATTGACCTACTCTTAGAACATGTCAGGGGCATGAAAGACAAAGAAAGGTTGAGAAAGTCATCCAGATAAAAGGACATTACAAAGACTTCACAAGATTCCTAATACAAGATCCTAAACTAGATCCTACATGGAAAAGAATTTCTATAAAGACAGTATTGGGACAATTGACAACATTAGAATGTAGGTGGTAGATTGATGTAATGTATCAGTGTTAAATTCCCTAAATTTTATAACCATACCATTGATCTGTAAGATAATATTTTTTGTTCTTAGGATATATACTTTCAAGTATTATAAAGAAAAGAGAATGGCAACATAGCAAGACCCTGTATCCACAAAAAAAGAAAAGAAAATTAGCACAGTGTGATGACCTGTAGTCCTAGCTACTTAGGAGGCTGAAACAAGAGGATTGCTTGAGCCCAGGAGGTAGAAGCTGCAGTAAGCCATGATTGCACCACCGCACTCCAGCCTGGGTGACAGAGTGAGACTCTGTCTTTAAAAAAAGAGAAAGAGAGAGAGAGAGAATGATATATGCAGACTTTCAAATGACTCCGGACAAACTATAGAGACAGGGAAATTAATGACGCACATGTGGTAAATGTTAAATATCGGTGAATCTACGTAGTGTATATGGGAATTTCTCATTCTATTCTTGCAAATTTTCTGTTAATTGTAAGAATATTTTTTAATAAAAAGGCTTTTAAAAAGTTAACCCTGGCATGATGGCTCATACTTGTAATTCTAGCACTTCAGGAGGCCAGTGCAGGTGGACCACTTAAGCCCAGGAGTTCGAGACCAGTCTGGGCAACATAGTGAGACCTCATCTCTAAAACAAATTTTAACAATGTGCCAAGCACAGCGAGATGTGCCTGAGGGCCCAGCTACACAGGAGGCTGAGTTGGGAGGGCTCACTTGAGCCTGGGAAATCAAGGCTGCGGTGAGACATGATCATGCCACTGCACTCCAGCCTGGGCAACAGAGTAAGACCTTGTCTCAAAATAAATAAATAAAGTTAAAACATGTTCACTGCATACATTTTTCTGAAGAAGAAAAGTCACTTACAATCCTACAATCCAGAGGTGACTGTTCACTTTTTGTGTGTACTCTATTTCTCTAGAAGAATGAGATCTTTGGTGACAACTGAGCAGCATGAGCGTTTGTTGTGCTTCAGCTCACAGGTGCAGTGGAGGGGGAAAGAGGCAGATCAGTCCCAGTTATTCGTTCGTTGGGGCCTGTAATCTAGTCTGATCAGTGGTTCCCAAGAGGAAGTCCCAGCCGGGAGATTCTGGGAAAGATTTTCTCCCATTCTTTCCTTCTTTTGCATGTTGTGTTGCATAAAGATGTTTGGAGCCATGGCAGCCACTTTGGGACTGTGATGGAAGAGCCAAGAGAATGGAAGAAATGGTGACTCAGAGCAGTGACACCATTGAGCTGCTCAACTAACCAACCCTGGAACCACCCTCGCTGTGCATATTTTGCCACATGAGATAATAAGTCTCCTTATTCTTTAAGCCAATATAATTTAGGTATCCTGTTACAGATAAAAGCATCTCAACTGTTAAACCTCTACTTTTATAGAAGTTACTGCAACCACTTGCTTTGCTTGTTTATCAACACATGCAGCAAAATCCCTTCCAAAGGAAAAAAAAGTCATGAGACAAATCTGATTTTTGAGCATATGGCAGTCGCACCAGCCAGAAGCTATTGGGACAGGCAGTATGAGCTGCTACCCAGAAGGTGGGAAAGGAAGCCAACGTCACTCTCTGGCATGGAGAGGGCTTCAGTACTAGAAAAAGTAACTGGACTTTAGTCTTGCTCTGCCTTCCAGAGAGGATTCAATTTGGGGATGAAATGGAGAAAGCAGAAAACGTTGTAGCCCCTGAAGTAGCTCACATCCAAGCTGGGTGGGGAGTGGGGCCATTGGCCATTCCTTGCCTATGTCAATGACCTTTACATCTATATTGCTTCTGGGAACAGTGGTCAGTGGCAGTGATGATGCCAGAAATGGCCAGGGTTGCAGGTGGTTTCCAAAACCTGTAGCACAAGTGAAAGCTGCACTTGATATTGAATAAATGTTAGTTCATTGATTCATGAATAATTTTTGTTTGCTTGCTTGTTTTAGAGACAGGATCTCACTCCACCACTGAGGCTGGAGTGCAGTGGCACAATCATAGCTCACTGCAGCCTCGAACTCCTGGGCTTAAATGAGCCTCTCACCTCAGCCTTCTGAGTAGCTAGGACTACATGTGCCTGCCTTCATTCTCAGCAGATCATTCATAAATATTTTGTGAACATTTACTATCTTTTAAGTAGTGTGCTATATGCTAAATATGCAGGGTTCCTGCTTTCACAGAACATACAATCCAATTTGGGGAGGCTGCATGTCACTTGAAAAGGACAGAGATATTGCAGCCAGATAAATCTAGATTCAAATCCTGACAGTACCTTTTATAGTGGGAGTCTAAACAAGCTACTATCCTCTGTGCCTCAATTACCTCATGTATAAACATGGGAATAATGATAACACCTGGCTTATAAAATAATTGTCAGGATTAAATCATAAAATGTCCTTAAAGTGCTTAACACAGTGCATGGAATATACTAATTTTTTAAAGCAACATGACTGTTGTCAATTATTACATATTATTGTTATGGGTATATCCGGCCCATTTCCTCCCTCCTGGTTACCTACCCCTTTAAACCTTGAATCCTTCATCCTGGGTACAACTTATTCCTTTTCCTCTTTAGCCTTTTAGCATTCAGACATGTTTTCTGATATTTTGTAAATAATGTGATGTCTATATAGTCCTAGTTTAGTCTATGCTCTTGTGGAGCTTACATTTTCATGGAAAGGGACAGATAAACAATAATCCTAATAAGTAAATTATACATTATGGTAAAAGTCATGACAAAAGATAGAACAGGGCAGATTTGGGAGAGGTGGGGTGGGGATAGGAGGAATGCAATTTTAAACATGAAGGTTATACGGGCCTTATTAAGAAGATGACATTTAAAAATTCACCATTTTAAAGTGTACAGTTCTGTGGTTTTTAGTGTAGTCACAATGTTGTACAACCATCAACAGCATCAAATTTCAGAACATGTTCATTATTCCAAAAAGAAACTCCAAACCAATTTGTAGTCACTCCTCCCGACCTCTGACAGCCGTTAATCTGCCTTGTCTCTATGGATTTGCATATTCTAGACATTTATATAAATGGAATCACTCAATATGTCGACCTTTTTGTCTGGTTTCTTTCACTTTACATAATGTTTTCCAAGGTCACCCATGTTGTAGCATGTATCAATACTTTGTTCTTTTTTGTGGTTGAATAATAACTCTATTGTATCAGTTCACCATATTTTGTTTATTTATTCATCAGTTGATGGATATTTGAATTGTTTGTACTTTTTGACTATTATGAATGCTGCTCTATGAACATTCACATACAAGTTTTTATGTGGATATATATTTTCAATTCTTTTGGATATACACCTAGGCGTGGAATTGCTGAAGGTATATGGTAACTCTATATTTAATTTTTTGAGTAAGTGTTTTCCAAAATGGCTCTATTATTTACATTCCCACCAGTAATATAATAGGATTCTAATTTCTACACATCCTCACCAACACTTACTATTATTTGTCTTTTTTATTAGAGCCAAGAAGATAACCTTTGAGCCAAGATTTGAAGGCACTGTGGGAGTAAGCCATGGAGAAGAGACTTCCAGGCAGAGGGGCTGGCCCGGGCAAAGCCCTGGAGACCAGAGTGTGCCTGATGTGTTCCAGGAACAGCAAGATGAACAGTGGAACTTGAGAAGTGTGATTGAGAGGACAAATAGAATAGGATGAGGTTACAGAGCTAACAGAAGGCAGTGACCAAATACAGGTAGTTGAAAGGACTTTGGCATTTCCTTTGACAGAAGTGGAAAACCACTGAAGGGGTTTGGAGCAGAAAGGTCCACGTGATTTGACCTGCATTATAAAACAGTGTCACTCTGACTGCTGAATTATATGTGGGCAAGGGTGGAATCAGGAGAACGAAGAGAAAGTTGGTTGGTTTTTGCAACAATGGTGACATGCAAAGGCGGTTGATATCAGGGAGGTGGTGAGAAGCAGTTGAATTCTGCATGTGTTTTAAGCAATAAGATTTCCTGACAGACTGAGAGTGGAATATGAAAAAGGAAGGAGTCAAGCAAGACTTCGTGATTTGTGGTTCACTTATTTTTACTTTAAGATATTATTCATGGTAATAATAATAATAATAATAATAATACTCAAAACCTGTTAAACATCAGGTTCTTTAATCCAGCAATCTCATGAGGCAGGTATTATTTTTCTCAATTTATATAGGTGTAAACAAAATTGTGAGGAATAACTGGCAGCTCCCCTAATTTTTGTCCCTGCTTCCAATATAGGATCAACTAGAGTAAGTCAAATATGCACCCCGTAATCAGTCACCTGGGATGTCCCAATCAGGGCGTATCCAACCTTCCCTTTTTTCCACTCTAATGCTTTACCACTCCTCTGCCTACCTTTGAGTCTCTGCCAAAATGCAACTGATGGATTCCTTTGCTATTGCAAGCTCTGAATAAACAGCCTCTGCTTCTTCTCATTTGACTGGTCTTTATTTCCACAAGTGTCTCAGGTAATGTTCTCTGGGGAAAGGACTCTGAGACAAAGACTTGCATATAGGTTTACTGGGGGACACTCACAGGGTGGACACCTGTGGAGGGGACGGTAGAAGCACAATTGGGCAGATGGAGATGAAATGTGATACAATTGCACTAGAGGCCTCAGCTGACCCCACCAGGAGCTCTGTGGCTAGGATGGCCCTCTAAAAAGGTACCCTGGGTTAGGCATTGGATGCAGACCACCCTTAAGGAAGGAGAGGAACCTTAGGTGAGACAACTGTCTTTGACTAAGGCCAAGTCCAAGGTAGGGTCTTAGCTATGAACTCTCAGCAGATGGGGAATGGTTGCTTGGATCCCCTTCCAGGGAGAGAGATTAGCTGATCCCATCCAAACACAGTTGACAGTGGATCATGTCTTGAACCCAACTTTAAATCCAAGTTAAAAGCTCCTTTCACTACAGCATAGCTGTCTTCACCTAAAAACATGAAAAATGGAGATTTTGTGAAACTCTTGTTCTTTCCTCTTAGTCCAAAACCAAAACCATATTTATGCAGTGATTCAGACATTTTTAGCAAACGGTTTAGAGTACAGCAGTTGGCTCAATTGAATATGGCATTAAAATATCTGTAATAAAACCCGACCTGACCAACCAAAAGCAGTTAGCTGAATTACCACATATAGATATTCATACCCTCTTAATATTTCAGTACTTTACTAAATGTTTCCCTCTCTCAATAGAGTACTGTGACTTCCAGCTTTCCAGCTTGAGATGCTGACGAATTGAAAACAAATTGATGTGAAAATATTAACATTCCCACTTCAAAGATATTCATCCCCCAAGGAAAAGTATTCCATCTTAGTCAAAATCCTAATTGAATATGTCTTGGAAGTTAGTAAAATATTAATTTATTCTTTAAAACAATCTAGTTCTCTAACTTACTTTGTCATTAGTGTTATGTGACTATCACAAGATTTTAAGCTTTATTAAACTCACTACTTCTTTTTGGGATTTACAGGTAAATCAGCCAGTACTGTTTCTAGTTATGGGAACTTACCTGATGATTATAAAAACCATACACCAAGTTCTGTCTATAAATTTGTCTAAATAGTCCTTGTATCTGTAAACAAGATAACTGTGACTTTTTAAGATCTGTCAGCATAGTCTCTATCACGAGACCTTTTGAATATATTAGTCTTTGCTCCCAGAGCTTTTGGCTTTTTGCCTTTCTGTGTGTCCTGGAACTTCCTTCATGCTCACCCTTTTACCCTGCTCCCAAAGAACCTTGATTAACCTTGTATGGGATCTCAGCTAATCTGTAATCCCAGGTATCTTTTGCCCATAGAGCATGGTGTTCTTAAACTTTGAGTCATAAGAATTGTTAGGGGAATCTATTAAAATACAGGGTATCAGAGATTCACTCCAGATTTAAAGAATCAGAACTTCTGGAGGTGATGTTGAGACAAATGTATAATTAAATGCCTCTTTTTAGAATTCTGTTAAATATCACAGTTTGACAACCACTTGAAAACAAATTGCATATTTCTGGCAACCAATATGCCTAGTTTTCTGGCTACAGAGTATCAGGATAAAAGTGATGACTGGAGTCCATTCTTTTCAGCAGCTGTGTACATAATGGCAATCCACGGAAGTAGAAACAACAGGCTGGATTAAGCTAACAGTGATCCATCTCTATGGCAAGACCTATTAAAAATGGTAACAATATAAATGCAAATAACAGGGCTGATCTAAGAAAAATATCTGTAGAAGAAATTGGCATGGCCCAGTGATTGCTGCAACATAAAAATAAGATAGTAAAGGGGTTGAAAATTATTTCAAGGGTGTGGGAAGATGGGGGCATTGGAAAAATGGCTGTGATTGAAATTATTGAACAGATAAATACTGAATATAGCACTGAGGCGAGGTGATAGGGAGGCTGCAAAGATAAGAACCACATAGTTTAATTTACTTCAACGGGTATTTATCAAGTCCATACAAACTATGTGCACTGCATTTTCCTACAGTGTATCAAGGCATTGGTTACCCAATTTGAATTTTTATTTTTAAAAATAAAGATCCTGGGCTGGGCATGGTGGGTCACACCTGTAATCCCAGCACTTTGGGAGGCCAAGGAGGGCAGATCACCTGAGGTCAGGAGTTTGAAACCAGTCTGGTCAACATGGTGAAATTCCGTTTCTACTAAAAATACAAAACTAACTGGGCATGGTGGTGTGCGCCTGTAATCCCAGCTACTCCGGAAGCTGAGGCAGGAAAATCACTTGAACCTGGGGGGTGGAGGTTGCAATGAGCTAAGATCACGCCACTGCACTCCAGCCTGGGTGACAAGAGTGAAACTCTGTCTCAAATAAATAAATAAACTTCCTGGATCCTGCATTAGCTCTACTGAATCCAAATATCTGGGAATGGGGGAAGTCTCTAATGTAGAAATCTCCCCAAGAGATTCCGGTGCATCCAATCAATGGGCCAGCATTTGTGAATCACTATTCCAGAGACCAGAAACATGAATGAGGCATAGAATTTGTTTCTAAAGACTGTACAAACTGGTATGGTGAGTTCTATGCTGTACCAGCTTTCCTAACTTTGTCTTATATTCCTGGCTTCTAAATTTTACTCATGGTTTTTCTTTTCTCTGAAATGCCTTTTTGTCATCTCTGCCATGAAAATATTATTCATCCTCAAGATCCAGTCAAATATGAGGAGAACTGGGACCTCATTCCATATCTCTTGGCCACCAGCCTTCCAACTCCTCGTCCATTACACAACCAAATACCATAAAATTCAACCTCATAATGTCTGCTTCATTCACGGTCTTTGCATTTCCATCTCCACCTCTTTGGCCCACCTGTACCACTGAATGGCTTTTTAACCACTCTTGTACTCCATCTGCCCTCCTACTCTAATTTATTCTTTATGGTTCTACTCAATATTACTTTTGCACATTTTAATTATAACTATTTTTTATATTAAAAATAAATGTTAGCATTTTCCCATTACCTACAAAGTTAGGGATAAAACGCTCTAGTCTGACATTCAAAATTCTCTACTGTATCAGTTAGACTTCCTTTGATTGTAAGCAGCAGAACCAGTCTGGCTAATTTAAGTAGAAAAAGATATGGAGTGGTTTACAAAATCGAAGTTCCAATCATTTCCTTCTTTTGTGTGATTCTTCTTAAAATTCTCACTTATAGAGAGTGTCTGATGTAACCTATTTCCAGTTCTTATTAATAAGAAGACGGGACACTGACTGAAAGACCGCCTATAATTAGGCCCGTTGGGGATAGTTCTTTCAAAGAAACTTCGGGTGCTATTATCAAAAGTAGAAATAAATGTTAAGGAGAAAATCCAAGAAATGCCAACTGTCTGCAAAATAGGGCTCCAATTCAATTGAAGTAAAATTGGATACAGTGGAGGGGAAAGAATTTTATGCTTTCTTTTTTGAGACATCAGAGGTCAAAATGGAGAAGATAACCACGGGAGATACTTTGTCGTCTCAATGTACCCCATGTTGGGGGAGAAGGAAGGCTAGTAGTTTGAAGAAAATGTTTTCAACAAACTGTGGAATGATTCAAGAAGGCATTGTGACTCATAAGGGTAAAGATAAGCTGTTTTCATTTTTTTTCCAGGATTAATCAACTTCTGTGTAATTACAATGTTCTTTACAAAAACCTTGTACAGTATTTTATGAAAAATAAGTTAGCCACCACAATACAGGAACAGCCACAATCTTACTGGGGAGAAAGCCAGTAGGGTGACAGTAACTTCTGTATCTTTAGGAGGGTAACAAGGCTTCCACTTCCGAATTCAAGAAAGGCTCTATCATCTCCCGTAGGTCCCATGTGGTGCGGCACCCAAGCATTCTCAGAAGCACCCTTTCAAAGAGAAATGTAGCACCAAAAAATAGTATGTAACATAAAAGTCCAGTGACGGTGAGGACATAAAACATGATGAAAATCCTCAGTGCACATTTCCTACAAAGAGAGAAAACATCTGTGTTAACCAAATTCTGAAAATAATCACATTGATAGGCTCCTGGCACCTCCACCCAGGTAGCTCTAAAACTTCAACTAAGTAATTTTCCCTTGACTTCAGTTTACATTTGTAAAAGCAGCAACTTGGAATGGAGGAGCACTTATTTATGTCCATGCTAGGTCTGGCATTGGAATTTCAAGATCCTATAGCCATGAAACAATAAAACCCCTGGATATTGTGGGGTTCTTTCATTTGAAATGTCTTTCTCACATCCTAGCAGGTTATTGCAATCTTTACCTCACTCATGAGGTATACGATGTCTCTTTTTGAGCAGATAAAGGCACAGGCAGTTAGATTATCCACAGGACACAAAGTATAATGTGATAAAGGGAATTCAGAGCTCTTTTTGTCCTGGCACCAGACTTTTATTTGTAAAGTAATAGAAGCTTTTTAAAATCCTTGAGGACCCCTCCTTCTGGATTACACCTATGACATATTTTATTTATATGATTCTAAGTCCTTCCATTATTATTTTGTAGTTATAAATGTAATATATGATTAGGGTAGAAAATCTAGAAGAACACAAAGAAGAAATGTCATAGATAATTCAATGACCTGAGATAATTACCATCTATAATACATCAAAAGAGAAAATCTAGAGCATAAAGCTAGCCATGGATCGATTTTGTGACCTAACTCAGTGGTTTTATAAACCAGAGCCAAGTTTCTTGCTATTATACCCACTGGCTATCACTTGGCAGTTACACACATAATTGCTTTCACTTCACACATTTATTAAAGAGCCAATATTCTTAAGATACTGTATTAGGAAGGGCTTAGAGAGCTGATAACAGGAAGCAGATATGTCCTGCCTTCAAGGAGCACCAAAGGCAGATTTGTTCTTTCTTATGAAAAGGAAAACAACTCACTACAAAGACATACCTAGTAAATAAACACTGTTCTTCCTAAATTAAAAAACCAGTCATCTTTGGAAATACTAAACTATGGCCTTTTCAAAGAAACACATCTTGACATTAAGTTTTTGGAAAGTAAAACAAATTTTCCAAAGCAAAGATAATTTGGAAAACAGAGAAATTAAGAAACTATAATCTCATCACCCAAATATAACCAGATATTTTTCTTTATCTTTTTTCCTTTCTTCCATTTATTCTTTCATTCCTTTTATTTTGTCTTAGTTTTTAGTTTAATTTTTTCTTTATGTTTAGAGTCTACTCATCTAGTTTTTTCTGTCCTACAGTAAATACTCTTGGTACAGTTAAATTTGTATTTATTTCTGGACACTAATGAATCATTTGATTATTTACAAATCAATACATTTTTTAAAAATTTAAATTTTGTATTACTAAGCATGATATTCATTTTAAAAGGTCCAGACATTTTTCTTTGGAAAAAAATCATAGGTAACTAAATTAAAATAAGGTTTTTCATATCACCTGTACAGAACCAAAAAAAGTGTCACTAATAATTTTATTTATTTTAGACATCTTTAGTAAAGAAAAAATATTCTTTTAACTTTTGAATACTATTTATTTAATTTTCAAACCTTGCTATGTGTAAAACCTTTGATCTTTTCCAATATTTCCACATTATTTATGGTCAGTACATAGGGGATGACCATAAAGGGAACTGAAGGACTGGGGACATTATCAATAAAAGGCCACCTTGTGAAGCTAAAACCAGCAAAAACTGATTCATAATGATTGAATTAATCCATAAGGCAAAATTCCTCAAAATGTTAGTGTACAAATATGCTGTAGTTAAACCAACATGTTTCCAGTTCTCTAACAAGAGATTGGGCAAAATTTTGGGCAATCTTAACTAGAATGTAATCATGTGAGAAAAAGATGAGCAATTCAACTTGATTATAATCCTCCCATATAACACAATAAAGCAATAAGTGAAAGGCATTCACCTATTTACTTATTTGTCTGGTTGGTTGGTTCTGAGTTATTAGTCACATACTATAAAATTCACCCTATACATTGTACAATCCAGAGGCTTTTGGTTTATTCACAAGGCTGTGCAGCCAGCACCACTATCTAATTCCAGGAAATTCTAAATATAGAATTACCTCAAAAAGAAACCCCATTCCCTGGAGCAGTCACCACCTCGCTATTCCTCAACACTCTGTGCCTGGCAACCATGAATCTACTTTGAATCTATATGGATTTTCCTACTTTGAACATGCATATAAATGGAATCATTTGGATATCCCTACGTGCCTGGCTGTCTTTCACTGAGCATAATGTTTTCTAAGATCATGTTGTGGTATGTATCAGTACATCATTCTTTTTGCAACTGAATAATACTTCGTTGTGTGGCTACACCGTATTTTGTTTTTCAATTCATCAATTAACGGACATTTGGATTGTTTCTACTTTTTGGCTATTAAGAATAATGCTGCCATGAACATTTGTGTACAGGTTTTTGTGTGGACATACATCTTCAATTCTTTTGAGTATACACCCAAGAGTAGAATTGTGGAATCATATGGTAATTCTACATTTAACTGTTTTAGAAACTGCCAAATTGTTTTCAAAAGTGGTCGCACCATTTCACAATCACACCAGTGATACACGAGGGTTCCAATTTCTCCACATCCTCTCCAATGCTAGTTATTGTCTGTCTTTTTTACTGTAGTCATCTTACTGGATGTTAAGTGGTATCCCACTGTGGTTCATTGTGGTTTTGATTTATGTTTTTTTAATGACCAATGATGCTGAACATCTTTTCATGTGCTTGTTGACCATTTGTGTGTCTTCTTTGAAGAAATGTGTATCCAAGTCATTTGCCTGTTTTTCAAACTGGGTTGTTTATCTTTTTGCTGTTGAGTTGTAAGAGTTATTTTTTTTTTCACAATTGGCAAACGTTCTTGTGTTCATATCATGGTTATAAAAAAAAAAAGCAAACAATGCTAGTGACCACTGAGGTAAAAACATACACTGTTCCAACCTAAGCAGGCTTACAGCCTTTGGACAGGTTTTAGTCCTGGGATATTGAACCCCTTGGCCATGACAGCATCTACTGCTTCACACAGCAGCATACACCACATGTTCACCTTAAATACCTCTCCAGTCTTGTCAGTCTTTCTCCACACAATAACAGCTATCATAGAACTCTGTGAAAGTAGTTGACTGCTCATATATAGAACCACAAGATTGTGCAGAAGTAAGTCATCTAAAATTTTTTGCAGTATCTCAGGGAGCCATAAAATGCACTGGTCTAGTTTCCATTCCTTCTCATGGTGCAAAATAATCTTGGTCCATCAAGCAGCTTTTTAGAGCATCTGTTCATCTATAGTGGCCAGATTCTAGTGAAACCATGCAAAAAGTAAGCAGCTGTATTTCCTCTATCATCTAGCATTTTGTCAAATGAGAAGATATTGTCACTCAACCGGTTATGGGAAAGTTCAGTTTACTTGATATAGCCATAAGCAACAGATGTCTAAGCAGCCTTCAATTCCTCTGCAGTTAAGATCTTGTCTCTTACTTTTTCTTTCAATTTGTTCATGGATCACTTTAGTCCTTATTCCAGGTCTATGAGATGAACTCTTTCATCTGAACTATGTCAAACTTCTTGTCTTCCCCTAGCAACACATCAAATCCAGCATAGGAGACTTGAGTTACTTTAGGGTCATACCAACCAATCTTTTGAGCAGCAGCAAATATTTTTTGGAAGTGCAGAGATTGTCCACTGTTCACCCAGAGATAACCATATCTGCCATATCTGCTTTTTCCTCAAACAGTTTTTCTTAAGAGCAGCCAGATCAGATGCATCATAGTTATAACCGCCATCTGAATTTTTTTTTTTTTTGAGACCAGGTCTCACTCTGTTGCCCAAGCTGGAGTGCAGTGGCACGATCTCGAGGCTCACCACAGCCTCGACTTCCCTGGGCTCAGGTGATAACCCCACCTCAGCTGCCCCAGTAGGTAAAAGTACAGGCACACGCCACTGATTTTTTTTTTTTTTTTTTTTTTTGTAGATACAAGTTTTCACCATGCTTCCCAGGCTGGTCTCAAACTCCTGGGGCTCAAGTGATCCACCTGCTGTGACAATCACCTTTTATGTGGTATCCTAGTTTATTTACAGAGTAAACATCTTCATACAGCCTTTATCAAAGATAATTGGGACAAGGTCAGTCTCTGAACGAAAGTCCAGAAATTCACATGGAGATTTTAGAAAGTTTCATGGCTTGAGCAATATTAGGCCAAATAACACCCAAAGGCCACCTCAAAGCCTTTTCTTTTTTTTTTTGAGACGGAGTCTCGCTCTGTCGCCCAGGCGGAAGTGCAGTGGCGCTATCTCGGCTCACTGCAAGCTCCGCCTCCCGGGTTTACGCCATTCTCCTGCCTCAGCCTCCCGAGTAGCTGGGACTAAAGGCGCCCGCCATCTCTCCCGGCTAGTTTTTTGTATTTTTTAACAGAGACGAGGTTTCACCGTGTAGGCCAGCGTGGTCTCGATCTCCCGACCTCGTGAGCCACCCGTCTCGGCCTCCCAAAGTGCTGGGATTACAGGCTTGAGCCACCGCGCCCGGCCTCAAAGCCTTTTCTGTAGCTTGAAGTTCTTTCAAATGCTTTTGTTTCTGTTTTGCTTTTTTGAAAAATAAGTTTACCAATTTTCCCTCCTACCCTTTTCATGCCTTTCTTAGTTATTCCATTTCTTTATGAAGAATAAGTGAGCCAATATGTGTGATATGATTTTAATTTTATTAACTTATTCCTCTTTTAATTTTCTCACATTTTATCTGCTGTTCCTGTACCTATTTCTAACAATCTTCACTTTTCCCTTCACCAGAATAAGCCTACAGCCATTGCTACTAACTTTGCTTCTGTAACAATTTACTTATTTATTTTGTTGTTTTTGGTTTTTGTTGGTTGCTTTGTTTGTTGAGGCAGTGTCTCACTCTGTTGCCCAGGCTGGAGTACAGTGGCTCACTGATCACGGCTCACTGCAGCCTTGACCTCCTGAGTTCAGGAGGTGATCCTCCCACCTCAGCCTCCCGAGTAGCTGGGACTACCAGCATGAACCACCATGACTGGCTAAATTTTTAAATTTTTTGTAGAGATAGGGGTCTCGCTATGTTGCCGTGGTTGGTCTCAAACTCCTGGCCTCAAGTGATCCTCCTCCCTTGGCCTCCCAAAGTGCTAGGGTTACAGGTGTGAGTCACCACACTCAGCCAACAATTATATTTAAAGCTGCACCTTTAGATATATTACTGCATTTGTTTTTATGTAGCCTTTTCCATCAGACTGTAGGCTTCTTGAGACAGAACTTGTGCCATTTTTTTTTGAAGACATACTTATTGAGATATAACTTACATACAGTAAAACTCACTTTTCAAAGTATACAGTTCTATGAATTTTGATAAATGCATTCTGTTGTGTAATAACCACTATAAGAAGATATAGACTATTTCCATCGGCCCCTAGATTTCCTTATACCCCTTTGTCAATCCACGTCCCCCTTCCTCCACTAAACCTGGGTAACTAACTGCTAATCTATTTTCTGTTCCTACAATTTTGCCTTTTTCAGAGTTACATAAACAGAAGCACAAAGTACATAAGTAGTCTTCTGAATCTGGCTGCTTTCACTTAGCATAATGCATGCGATTCATTCATGTTGTTGGGTCAGTCGGAAGTTTGTTCATTTTTATTGCTGAGTAGTATCCATCATGTACATGTACTGCAGCTTATCCATATGGCAACTGGCGGATATTTGGATTGTTTCTAGTTTTTAAGCTTGTGCTTGCTTTTTTGTTGTTTTTAATGTGTATACAAAACGGTGTATCCCCAGCACAGAAAATTTCCATATCTGTGTGTGATGCTTTCCTCTTGCATATTATTCCAAGTTCCTCCCTTTAAAAAAATCTCATTTTCATTTATGTGTGTGTTTCTCTTTCTCCTCAGTCTTTTGATACTCCTCCCTCCCTCCCCTCACCTGCTACTGAAATCTACATTTTTGTAATACAGCTGGATTTTGGAGGAAATTCTTTAAAGCAGAATATTTCTTGGCCTTTGTCCTCTTCCCTTTTTTATAGTTTGCAATTTCCAAAGACCAAAGATAGTAAAAAGAAACCTCTTTCAACTCAAGCAAAATAAGATTGTGACTCAAAATGTTGGACTATATCAGTTAAAAGTAATTTTTCTCCCAGGAAATAGATCTGCACTGATCTGTGGGTGACTTTTAATATGTAAGAGGTACAAATAAATAATACCTTCCTTTAATAAAAGAGACTTTTCTCCTTTACTGCTTCCAAAATCTATTCAATTTAAACTATTGGGCTTGGGTTAAAATTGAAGCTGGCAATTTCAGTTAAAAGATGTTGTTAGACACAGACTTTTTTCTTTTTCAGGGGCCTTTCTTCAAAGCAGAAAAACTATCAGCCAGGACTCTGAAATCTAACTTGTGTCACAAGTTGATCTCTACCTTTCAGCTCTAATATTCTATTACTAACAAGAAAATGGAACATTAGGCTGGGTGCGGTGGCTCACGCCTGTAATCCCAGCACTTTGGGAGGCTGAGGTGGGCAGATTCCTTGAGACCAGGAGTTCGAGATCAGCCTGGCCAACATGATGAAACCCCATCTCTACTAAAATCACAAAAATTAGCTGGACATGGTGACACATGCCCAAAATCTCAGCTACTCAGGAGGCTGAGGCATGAGAATTGCTTGAACCTGGGAGACAGAGATTGCAATGAGCCGAGATAGTGCCATGGCACTCCAGCCTGGGCAATAGAGTGAGACTCTGTCTCAAGAAAAAAAGAAAGAAAATGGAAAATTAAACCTTTATTTGAGAAGAGTCTTTAAGAAATGTGAGGAGACACAGCGTCAGGAAAACTTCAGAGATTGTGAAAACCAACACAAGAGCTCTTCATAGAGCATCCAAGACAAACACACGTAGATTCCTTGCACCCTAAGGATGCAGTTCTTGACAAATCTTTATTTCCTGGATGTATTCTCTGTGCTGTTAGGTGCTGACATACGAAGATTAAGAAAATCAATTCTCCATTAAGGCACTCATCTTAAGGTGGCATCAAGGTTGAGTTTCTTGGTAACTGAGTTTCTAGGTAAAGTAGAAAAGTCTAGGCTTTTTGTGTCATCAGAGAAAAGTGGTGTTACTCAGGAAAAGGGTGCTCAGAAGTGACTAGCAGAGAGCACTCCTGCTTATGAGTCTTACTTCTTGTTATTGCCTATTAACAATAGAAGGGTGGTAGGGGAAGAAGTGACAGAAATCCCCAGCCTCTCAGTCTTTGCCAAGTCTCTAGCTTACCTCAGTGTTTGTCCCTTGATCAAGGTCAAGGCCCCGGTCCTCCAGCTTTTCAATTTGACCCTTCAGGGTCAGCATGTCTTTTAATAAGCTACAAACAGACCAAGAGACTAAGTCCTGCAGATTAAGAAAAGTCACCCAAGACAGGAGGTAATTTTGATCTTTCAAAAATGCAATACCATTCCCATATAAAAGGATGCTTGGGTAATGCTTGTATTGCAATGGGAAGTAAATGAAATCCAAAAAAGCAAAAAGTACTCTAAAAGTACTCTAAGTAATCTAGGTAATATTAAAGAGATATGAGGCTTAACTGGACATAGGAGCTGAAAATTAAAAGAATTAAAATGTAAGTTTATAAAATTTCTAGAAAAAACACCCAGAAAATTTGGGGGACATAAGATTAGGAAAAGAGTTCTTAGGCTTAACATCAATTGTATAAACTGTAAGAGGGAAAATTGATAATTAACCTCATCAAAATTAAAACATTTAATTTGGCCAAAGACCCTGTTAAATGGATGAAAAGACAAACTACACACTGGGAAAAATATTTGCTTAGCACATATCTGGCAAAGGCCTTGTATCTAGACTACATAAAAATCTCAAAAAAACTCAACATTAAAAAAAAAACCTATCCAATTAGAAAATAAGCAAAAGGCGTGCATAGAAATTTCACCAAGAGGCTATATAGATAGCAAATAAACACACAAAAGGATGGTCAACACTCATTACCCATTAGAGAAATACAAACTAGTACTACAATGATATAGCACTACATACTTATCACAATGGCAAAAAAAAAAAAAAAAAAAAAAAAAAAAAGGAAGAATAGTGATAACACCAAATGCTAGTGAGGATGTGGAGAAACTAGACCACTCATAAATTGGTGGTGGAAATACAAAAGGTTTCAGCCACTCTGGAAAATTGTTTGGCAGTTCCTGTCAAAACTTAAAACTGGACGGGGCGCGGTGGCTCAAGCCTGTAATCCCAGCACTTTGGGAGGCCGAGACGGGTGGATCACGAGGTCAGGAGATCGAGACCATCCTGGCTAACACGGTGAAACCCCGTCTCTACTAAAAAATACAAAAAACTAGCCGGGCGAGGTGGCGGGCGTCTGTAGTCCTAGCTACCCGGGAGGCTGAGGCAGAAGAATGGCGGGAACCCGGGAGGTGGAGCTTGCAGTGAACTGAGATCCGGCCACTGTACTCCAGCCTGGGCGACAGAGCGAGACTCCGTCTCAAAAGAATAAAAACAAACAAACAAACAAAAAAAAAAAACCTTAAAACTGACTTACCATATGTCCTAGCAATTTCATCCTTGGGTAATTATCCCAGAGAAATGAAGATTTATTTCCCATAGTACATGTATGTTCAAAGTAGCTTTATTCATAATAGCCCCAAACTGGAAATTACACATTTGTCCTTTAGTGGATGAATGGTTAAACACACTGCATAGACTCATATTATGGAAGACTACTCAGCAATGAAAAGGAAGGAAAGATCAATACATGCAACAATTTGGATAAACCTCAAAAAAATTACGCTGAGTGAAAAAAAAAAAAAAGCTAATCTCAGAAGGACAAACTGCATAATTTCACTTATGTAGCATTCATGAAATAGCATAATTAAAGACATGTGGAACAGATTTGTGGTTGCCAGGGGTTAGGGATGGGGGGAGGAAATGAGTGTATAAAGGGGTAACATAAGTGTGTCTTACGCAATGATTCAGCTGAGGATCTGATTGTCATGGTTATGCAAGGCTACACATCTCATAAAATTGCATAGAACTATACACATACGGATGAGTGCGTGCATAAATGGTGAAGTCTGAATAAGCTCTCTGGATTGTACCAGTGTCAATTTCTTGGTTTGGATGGTATATTCAAGTTAGGCAAGATGTTACCATTCAGGAATGCTGAAACTAAGGGTTCTTGTATATGTATGTTTGAAACCTCCTACGAATCTATAATTGTTTCAAAATAAAAAGTTAAAAATACAAATGGAAGCATAAGTAAAGAAGGTTGTAAAAGAAAAAAGGACACTAGTTTCATATTCACCTTCTAGTTTTTGGTCTACAGGTCTCTCCAAACTGTAAAGCCCTCTGGCACAAATACTTTATAACATTAATTCAGAAGGTATTTGTTAAGCATTTACTGTGTGCCAGGTATTATGCTGAATGCTGGTGATTACCATAGAGAATAGTATAAGCAAGGTCTTTGCCCTTTTGGAGATATGCTGTAATGTGGGTTTGCAGGCAGATAAGGAAATCCATTAAAAATTAGAATGTTATTAATGTTTTGGGTACTTCCGCTTTCAATCAACTTGGAGTAACGGATTGGATTTAGCCTCCCATTTTAAGCAATTTTAAACTTGAAAGGAATATATGAGACAATGGTTTTCAGACATTGAACAACAGACAGTGCAGGACACGGATCCCTCAGGTGGGAAACAAGTGAGATGGGCTCTATAGTTACTTCAGATTACTCCTGGAAAGAGTTTCTGGACTTCAAGTCAGAGAAAGGGAGAAGGAGAAGGCTGGTGGTCTCCATGAGCTGAGAAGATGAAGTTAGAAGCTCAGGGAGACCACAGGGATTAGATTTGGCCAGCAGAGTGCCAAAGAGGAGAGAGCTGCACAGAGAAAAAGCTCCAGAGATCTTCCCACTTGAGAAAGCCCCACTTGGGCCTTCAGCTGAGGCACTGATTAGCACACAGGTGTGATAAAACTACTTGAAATGGGAGGGAAATCATAGCAGATTGAAGTGGGCAGAACAATCTCTAAAGATCAAGCAGTGCTGAGAATAATCGCCAGAGTGGAAAACTCTCATAATACACAAGCCATCAGATAGACTACTCAGAAGGTATTATTTCAATAGTGGAGCCATATTAGTCCTCGACTAAAGGCTGCATTGGTCCTGCCCTACAACAATTAAAAGCAAGCCTCCAAAGGGTCAAACCACTTCTAAGTAACTTAACTGTGTTCCAGAACAAAGCTCAGAATTTAAGTGTACACACAAGTGTCTCCAGAATACTCAAAACCAAATGAGGTACAATTGACAATGTCTGGCATTCAATGAAGAATTACTAGGCATGCAAAGAAGCAGGAAGCAATGGTCTATATGCTTATAAAAGATTGGGTGTAGTGGCTCACACCTGTAATCCCAGCACTTTGGGAGGCTGAGGTTGGGGAATCACCTGAGGTCAGGAGTTCGAGACCAGCCTGGCCAACCTGGTGAAACCCCATCTCTACTAAAAATACTAAAAAAAATTGGCCAGGTATGGTGGCACGTGCCTACAATCTCAGCTACTTGGGAAGCCAAGAATTGCTTGAACCCAGGAAGCAGAGGTTGCAGTGAGCCACGATCACGTCACTGCACTCCAGCCTGGGCGATAGAGCAAGACTCTGTCTCAAATAAATAAATAAATAAAAATAAAACTTAAAAAAATAAATAGAGACAGTATTAGAAATGATCAGATGATAGAATTAGTAGATAAAGTTATTTTAAAAGTTATTATACCCATATTTTATTGTCCAAGAAGGTAGAGAAAACATGAGTACATTTAGGAGAGATATGAAAAATAGAGAAAAGACCCAGATCAAACTTCTACAGACACAAACTACAATGTCTGAGATGAAAAATACACTCAAAGGGATTAATGTTATATCAGATACCGCAGAACCAAAACATTAGTGAATTTTAAGATATAGTGATAGAAAGTCTTTGAAATGAAACACAAGAAGAAAAGAGTTAAAGAAAAAAAAGCCCAGAACATCAGTGAGTTATGGGTTATGAGACAACCTAATGTGGCCTAAAACACATGGAATTAAAACCCTTGATGGTGAGAAGAGGGAACAGAAAAAATATTTAAAGAAATAATGGCTCAAATTTTCCAAATGTAAACTACAAACTTGCAGAGCCATAAGGCACAACGTACTTTAACAAAAGAAAAATTAAGAAAACTACATAAAGGTTGATCATACAAAAATGATTAAAAACTATATATATATATGGGGGGGGGGAGAGAGAGAGAGAGAGTCCTGCTCTGTCGCCAGGCTGGAGTGCAGTGGTGCGATCTTGGCTCACTGCAACCTCCACCTCCTGGATTCAAGCAATTCTCCTGCCTCAGCCTCCCGAGTAGCTGGGACTACAGGCACATGCTATCATGCCCAGCTAATTTTTGTATTTTTAGTAGAGATGGAGTTTTATCATGTTGGCCAGATTTTTTAAAAAATTTGAAAACAGCTGGGAATAGGGCAAGGAAAATTTTATTTGTAGAAAAATACAGAAGAATGACAGCCAACTTCTTGTCAGGCACAACGCAAACCAGATTTCAACAGCATCTTTAAAGTACTGGGAAAAAACTGTCAGTATATAATTATATACTCTGCAAAACTATCTTTACAAAATGAAGGCTTTTTTTCAGACATAAAAAGCTAAAAGAACACATCCCCAGTAGAATTGAATCACAGAAAATAGTTTTGGGTTTTTGTTTTTTGTTTTTGAGATGGAGTCTTGCACTGTCGCCCGGGCTGGAGTGCAGTGGAGCGATCTCAGCTCACTGCAACCTCTGCCTCCTGGGTTCAAGCAATCTTCCTGCCTCAGCCTCCTGACTCGCGGGGATTACGAGCGCCCAGCTAATTTTTGTATTTTTAGTAGACACGGGGTTTCACCATGTTGGCCAGATAGTCTCAAACTCCTGACCTCAGGTGATCCGCTCACCTTGACCTCCCAAACTGCTGGGATTACTGGTGTGAGCCACCATGCCTGGCTACAAAAAATAGTTTTAAAAAGCCCTTCAACAACAGGAAAATGATGCCAGATACAGATTGTATCCGTACAAATGAATGAAGAGCACTGGTAATAGTAAATATGTGTGTAAATATAAACAATTTTTTGTTACTTTAAAAAATCACCTTAAACAACAGTTAATTGTTTAAAGCAAAAAAAAACAAAACACAACAAAAACCCCTGACATATCATGGGCTTATATTCAATCACAGAAGTAAGATGTATGCCAACAGTAGTGCAAAGGCTGGGAGAAGAGACATACAAGTACAGCATATGTAGGCGGTAAAATATTACTTGAAGGCAGATAGCAATAGTTTAAGAATCATTCTATTTAAGCCAAATTAACTATTTTTAAAAAATGATGAAAAAGGATGGGCACAGTGGCTCACGCCTATAATCTCACCACTTTAGGAGGATCATGTAGGGGGATTGCTTGAGGCCAGGAGTTGGAGACCAGCCCGGGCAACATAGCGAGACCTTGTTTTTACCTACACACAAGTTTTAAAAATTAGCTGGGCATGGTAGTGCACACCTGTGGTCCCAGCTACTCAGGAAGTTTTAGGTGGGAGGACCACTTGAGCCGAGGAGTTCAAGGCTGAGGAGAACTACGATCACACCACTGCACGCTAGCCTGGGTGACAGAGCAAAACTGTCTCGAAAAAGAAAAAAAATAAATAAAGAAATAAAGAAAAGGATGAAGAAATCATTTATAATGATAAAGGGATCCGTTCTTCAAAAAGACATAATAGTCCTAACATTCATGCAATTAAAACCAGAGCCTCAAAGTACATGAAGCAAAAACTGATAGCTCTGCAAGCAGAAATAGACATATCTACAGTTATAGTTGGAGATTTCAGCACTCCTCTATTGATCATGTATAGAAGTAGAGAGAAAATCCATAAGTACATGGAAGATCTGATAACACTATCAACCAACCTGACTTGACTGATATTTGTAGACTACTCTACTCACACAATAGTAGAATACACATTCTACTATTGTATTGCACACATATCATTTACCAAGATAGACCATATTCTGAGCCATAGAACAAGTCTCAATAAATTTAGAAGGAGTTGGTTGGGCACAGTGGTTAACACCAGTAATCCCAGCACTTTGGGAGGCCAAGAAGGGAGGATTGCTTGAGGCCAGAAGCCCAAGACTAGCCTGGGCAACATGGTGAAACTTCGTCTCTACAAAAAATACAAAAATTAACTGGGCCTGATGGTGTGCACCTACAGTCCCAATTACCAGGGAGGCAGAGGTGGAAGGATTGCTTGAGCCTGGGAGGTTGGGCAGTGAGCTGTGATTGCGCCACTGCACTCGAGCCTGGGCAACAGAGCGAGACTTTGTCTCAAAAAAGAAAAAAATTAAAAGGAGTCAAATAACATAAAATTTGTTCTTTGGTCACAACGGATTTATCTGAGAAGTCAGTAAGAAAACGGTATCTGGAAGAGCTCTACATACCTGGAAACTAAAATATACTTTAAATAACCCATGAGTTGGCCGGGCACGGTGGCTCATGCCTGTCATCCAAGCACTTTGGGAGGCCAATGTGGGCAGATCACCTGAGGTTAGGAGTTCAAGACCAGCCTGGCCAACACGGCGGAACCCCGCCTCTACCAAAAATACAAAAATTAGCCAGGCATGGTGGCGAACGCCTGTAATCCCAGCTGCTCGAGAGGCTGAGCAGGAGAAACGCTTGAACCCGGGAGGCGGAGACTGCAGTGAGCCAAGATCAGGCTATTGCACTCCAGCTTGGGCAACAGAGCGAGACTCCATCTCAAAATACAAAACATTAAAATATATTTACATATATAAAAATAATCCATAGGTCAAAGAAGACATCAAAAGGGACATTAGAATGTATTTTGAGCTGACTGAAAATGAAAACACAATATATAAAAATCAGTTTGATGCAGTGGAAACAGTGCTTAGAGCGAAGTGCAGAGCACTAACTGATCATTATAATAGAAAAAGACAAGATCTCAAATCAATGACCCAAAGTTCACCTCATGAAATTAGAAAGAAGATAGCAACATAAGCCTAAAGTTAGCAGAAGAAAGGAAACAATATTTAAAAAAGCAGAATCAAATGAAAATTTTCAAAAAACCAGAAAAATGATAGCATAAAACCCAATGAAATCAAAAGCTGGGTCTTTTAGAAAACCAAAAAATGTATAGATCTCTATCCAGACTGTTACAACAAAAAGAAGAGAAGACACAAATATTCAATTTCAGGAATAAGTGAGGGGACATCAATACAGATGCTAAAGACATTATGTAACAAGGGAACGTTATGAATAACTTTATGTCAATATATTTGACAACTTTGATAAATTGGGCACATTGTTTGAAAGGTACGATCAACTTATTACCTTTAGCATATATCCTGAGTAGCCCTATTACATCTATTAAAGAAATTAATATATATAAAATAACATTCATAAATTAAATTTTTAATTAAAAACCTTACCACAAAGAAATTTCCAGGCAATACAGTTTCCCTGGTGAATTCAGTCCCACATTTAAGGAAGAAATTATGCCACTTCTACACAAACTTAGCCAGAAAATCAAACAGGTAGGGGGAAAATCCTAGTGGTTCTCTATATGGCAAGTATTTAGTATTCTGATACTAAAACTAGACATTACAAGAAAAGAAAATTATAGGGCAATACCCCTCCAGGAGGAACTCTCCATTAGAGGGAAAAGGTAAGAGATCCCCAGTGGTCCACATTCAACTTCTGCAATCCTAGCTACAGGAGAGTTCCTCGGCCTTTGCAGGCCCTGAGACCAGTATAGGGACTGTCTAGAGTCCATGTGATGACTGTTTCAGAGAAAGAGTTTTCCAGGAGCCTTACACAGCCACTGAGACCAAAGCAGCTGCAGCACAGCACCATTTTGAGAGCCCAGCAGCCACCAGACTACCTCCTGCCTAGGGCCCAATAGCCCCTGCATCTCCACATCCCTGAAGCCCTGCTGACATCCCTCTACATGAACCCAGACAGCTGCAGTATCACAATGCCAACTGAACCCGGCATGTAGCCAGGTCCCCAGTACTCTAGCTCAAGCAGTGTATTACACCCAGGGAACAGGGTGTGCAGTGCACAAGGAAGGCTGCCCCAAGGACAAAGGGAGCCAAAGTTTGTGTTTCCCAGAGCTTGAGAGCCACCTGCTTGGAGTCTCTGCCACTGACAGTGTGTTAGTCTGTTCTTGCATTGCTATAAGGAAATATCTGAGACTAGGTAATTTATAAAGAAAGGTGGTCTATTTTGGCCCATGGTTCTGAAAGCTGTACAGGCATGGCACCAATATCTGCTTGGCTCCTGGTGACGACATTAGGAAGCTTACAACCATGGTGGAAGACAAAAGGGAGCCAGCGTATCACATGGTGAGAGCAGGAGCAAGAGAGAGAGAGAGGGGAGAGGCACATTCTTTTAAACGACCAGATCTCATCATGAGGACAGCACCAAGCCATTCATGAGGGATCTGCCCCATGACTTAAACACCTCCCACTAGGCCCACCTCCAACATAGGAGACCACATTTCAAAATGAGATTGGGTGGGGACAGACGTCCAAACCATATGGGTGCCAAGTTGACAAGGGGTTGACTTGTGATAGTTAATACTAGATGTCAACTTGACTGGATTGAAGGATGCTTAGATGGCTGGGAAGTCCACTCCACTAGCCACTACTGGCACCTGTGCCTGCCACCCAGGGGCCTGAGGGACCATTGTTCCTGGGTGTGTCTGTGAGGGTGTTGCCAGAGGAGACTGACATTTGAGTCAGTGGACTGGGAGAGGAAGACCCACCCTCAGTGTGGGTGGACACCATCCACTTGGCTGCTAGAACAAGGCAGGTAGAAAAGGGGGAAGAAGCAGCTTGCTTGCTGAGTCTGCTCACTCTCTCTTCCTGTGCCATGCTGGACACTTGCTTCCTCTCCTTCTGCCCTTAGATATCAGCCTGCAGGTTCTTTGGCCTTTGGACTGTGGAACTTGCACTAGTTGCTTTCCAGTGGCTCTTGGGCCTGCAGCCACAGACTAAGGGCTATGCTGTTGGCTTCCCTGGTTTTGAGGCTTTTGGACTTGGACTGAGCCACGCTTCTCTCTTTCTCCAGCTTCTCTCTTTCCCCAGCTTCCAGACAGCCTGTCGTGGTACTTCACCATGTGCTGCTAGTAAAGACATATGTGAGACTGAGTAATTTATGAAGGAAAGACCTTTTAATGGACTCACAGTTCCATGTGGCTGGGGAAGCCTCACAATCATGGTGGAAGATGAAGGAAGAACAAAGGGACATCTTACATGGTGGCAGGCAAGAGAGGGCTTGTGTAGGGGAACTCCCTTTTATAAAACCATCAGATCTCATGAGACTTATTCACTATCACAAGAACAGCACAGGAAATACCCACTCCCATGATTCAGTTACCTCCTACAGGGTCCCTCCCACAACACATGGGAATTATGGGAGCTACAATTCAAGATGAGATTTGGGCGGGGACACAGTCAAACCATATCACCGTGTCATCATATGAGCCAATTCTCCCTAATAAACTAATGCAACTATAGATATGGATATATCCTATTGGTGCTGTCCCTCTAGAGAACCCTGACAAATACAGACAGCAACCCTGGAACCTCCAGCAGCAGGGCTGCCTTGCAGCTGCACATACCTTCAGAGGGCCTGGGGACTGGCCCACCTGAGCACCATCCTGGGGCCAGATGACAGGTCCACCCACTAGCCACTACTGGCACCTGTACATACCACCCAGGGGCCTGAGAAGCAGCCTACCCCACCCACTGCTATCACTGTTGGCACCAGAGTACACTATCCAGGGGCCTAAGTATCAGCCACAGGCCTGCCTCTGCCAGCCCATGCACACCATCAGGGGACCTGATGACAGGCCCATCCCACTTACTAGCATCACTGCTAGTATTCCATTGCTGCACTGTCTAGGGGCCTGGGGACTGACTTGCTCCACCCACAGCCATTGACACCCACATACACTATCAAGGGGCCTGACAACAGTCCTGTTCAACCCACCCCCACTGCTGCCTAAGCATGCCATCCAGGAGCCTTGGTAATCAACTCACTCTGCCTGCCACTATTGTCAGCCATTCATGCCATCTGAGGGCCTGAGGACAGGTCCACCCTGCCACTGCCACCATCAATAGCACTGGGGTCTTGTGCACATTATTGAGGAGTCTGAGGACAGGCCCGCCCCCCATGTTGCCAGCACCAGTGCCTGCCATACATCATTTGGGAACCTCAGGATCAACCTGCCCTGCCTGTCATGGCTAGTGCCAACACTTGCCTTCTGTGGGCCTGAGGATGAGCCCTGCCCACTGCCACTGCCTATGTACAATGTTCAAGGGCCTGGTGATAGGCCTACCCTTCCTGCTGCCTGCACCTATGTGTGTTTCATGGGGGCTTAGGGACCAGCCTGCCCAGCCTACAGCTCCCACCATCACTGGTATCTACCCATTCATGACTCTTAGGGGCCTAAGGACTGGCCCACCCAGCTCACTGCCATCACTGCTGACACCCTGCACATGCTACCTGGGAATCCAAGGATTGGCTTGCTGCCACTATTGCCACGGTCAGTCCCACACACACTGCCCAGGGACATGAGGACCCACCTTCTCAGCCACTGCTGCCACTGCTGGCAATCAAGCAAGCTGCCTAGAAGCCAAAGATCTGACCCACCCAGACTCACCACCACTGGTGCATGCATATGCTGCATGGGGACCCAAGGATGGGCACTCCCACCCTGCTGCCACCACCACTGGCACTTGAGAACCAATCTGCCTAGGGTAACTGTCCCCAATAAAGTTTGCCACAGCCTCCACAAATAAGCATGGCCTAAGTCACTGAGGAACTTACAGATACCACTGATGCTGATTACAACCAAAGAAATCATGTAGAGACTACACTAGTATGCCCAACCACCAATAATCAAAGCCAAAGCACTCTACCCAACTAATGCTATAAATACAGTTTTAGGAAAAACTAATCTTTCCCTATGAAAGCCAATGCATACAATTGGAAGATTTGACTATTGCAACATATGTATAGATATCAATGTAAGAACCAAAGAAGCATGAAAAAGGAAGGAAACATGACATCTTCAAAGGAGTGTAGTAATTCTCCAGTAACATCCTAATGAAAAGGGAAACTATGAAATGCCTGAAAAAGAATTCAAAATATTAGTACTAAAGAAAGTCAGTGAGATATAAGAGAACACAGGTAAGCAATACAAAGAAGTCAAGAAAACAATTCATGATCTGAATCAAACAAATTCTGAGACTGAAGAATTCAATGAATGAAATAAAAGTACAAAAAGGAGCTTAAATAATAGACCAGATCAAGCAGAAGAAAATATTTCTAAACTTTAAAGACAGGTGTTTTGAAATAAACCAATCAGCCAAAAAAAAAAAAAAAAAAAAAGAATAAAAAGGAAGGAAGAAAGCCCTACCTGACATATGGGACACCATAAGGAAACCAAATATTTAGATATTAGGAGTTCCAGAAGGAGAATAAGTGGGCAAAAGCATTAAAAAAAAAAAAAAAAACAAAAAAAAACAACAATTTAATGAAATAATAGCTAAAAACTTCCAAAGTCTTGCAAGAGATAGACATTCAAATACAGAAAACCTAAAGAACACCAAAAAGATTTGTATCAAAAAAGTCTTCTCCAAGGCTCATTACAGGCAAACTGTCAAAATCAAAGACAAAGAGAGAATTCTAAAGACAGCAAAAGAAAAGTGTCAAGTCACATATAAGGGAATCTCCATCAGACTAACAGCAGGTTTCTCAGCAGAAACCTTACAGGCAAGGAGAGAATGGGATGATATATTCAAAGTGCTGAGAGAAAAAAAAAAACCTGACCACCAAGAATACCACACCCAGCAAAACCATCCTTCAAAAAATGGAAGAGAAATAAAGTTGTTCCCAGGTCAGCAAAAACTGAGATAATTCATCACCACAAGAAATGCTTAAAGAAATCCTACATCTGGAAATGAAAGAACAAAATCTACAAATATGAAAACTCACAAAAGTATAAATTTCACAGATAGAATAGATATACAAATGAGAAAGAGAAAAAAGTCAAACATTACCACTACAGAAAACCATCAAACTGCAATTATAAACAATAAGAGAGAAAGAAATAAGGATATACAAAACAACCAGAAAACAATTAACAAAATGACAGGAATAAGTCCTTACTTATCAATAATAACTTTGAATATAAATGGATTAAATTACCCATTTAAAAGATATAGAGTGGTTGAATGGACTTTTTAAATGACCCAACTATATGCTGCCTAAAAGAAACTCACTTCACTGTAAAGACACATTGAAGAAATTGAAAAAATATTTCATGCAAATAGAGATCAAAAGCAAGCAGGAGTATCTATACTTAGAATAGACTTTAAGTCAAAAACTATAAAAAGAGACAAAGGAGGGTATTATATAATGATAAAAGGATCAATTTAACAAGGATGGTGGTATAACAATTCTAAATATATATGCATCCAACACTGGAGTACCCAGATATATAAAGCAAATATTACTAGATCTAAAGGGAGAGACAGACTTCAATACAATAACAGTTGGGCACTTTAATGCCAGACTCACAGCATTGAACATAACATCTAGGCAAAAAATTAGCAAAGAAACATTGGATTTAAACTGCACTTTGGACTAAATGGATCTAACAGACATTTACAGAACATTTAATGTAACAGCTGCAGAATATACCTTCTTCTCATCAGCAAGTGGAACATTCTCTGGGATAGACCATATGTTAGGACACAATACAAGTCTGAACAAATTTTAAAACAGTGAAATCATATCAAGTATCTTCTCAGATTACACTGGAATAAAACTAGAAATCAATACCAAGAGGAACTTTGGAAAACATAGAAATGTATGGAAATTAAACAACACGCTCCTGAATGACCACTGGGTCAAGGAAGAAATTAGGGAATAAATTAAAATTGCTTGAGACAAATGAAAACAAACAACCTACCACAATTTATCAGAGACATCAAAAGCCAGACAAAGAGGGAAGTTTACAGCAATAAACACCTACATCAAACAAGTAGAAAGATTTCAAATAAACAATCCAACAGTGTACCTCAAGGAACTAGAAAAGCAGGAACCAACTAACCCATAAATAACAAATAACTGAGTAACCCCATTTTTAAAATGAGCAAAAGATAAACAGATACTTCATCCAAGAAGGTATACCTATGGCAAATAAGCACATGAAAAGATACTCAATATTACTAGTTATTAGCTAAATGCAAATTGCAAAGTATGGTGGTATGAGATACCACCATACACCTATAAATGGTTACAGTAAAAAAAGAAGCTGATAATATCAAGGGCTAGTGAGGATGTAGAGCAACTGGAACTCTCATACACTGTTGGGAGACATGCAAAATGGCACAGCCTTTTTGAAACCATTCAGTGGTTTCTTACAAATATAAATAATACACTTACGATACAACCCAGCATTCCCATTCCTGATTGTTTACCCAAGGAAAATAAAAATGTATGCTCTCACAAAAACCTATACATAAATGTTTATGGAATCTTTATTTTTAATTGCCCAAAATCTTACATGTTCTTCCATAGGTGAATGGATAAAATGTGGTATATTTATATAATGAAACACTATCTAGCAATAAAAAAAAAAAAAAAAAAAAAACTACCGATACATGCAATGGCATGGATAACACTCAAATGCATTATTCCAAGAGAAAGAAGGTACACTCAAAGACTACATACTGTATGATTCCATTTATGTGACATTTTGGAAAAGGCAAAATAATAGGAATAGAGAACAGATTAGTGGTTGCTAGCAGCTTGGCCTGGGGAGCGTGGTTAACTGTAGTGGAGCATGAGGGATTTGCAGTGATAAAAGTGTTCTATATCTTCACTGTGGTGACTGCACAACTGTATGCATTTTTCAAAACTTGCAGAACTGTATGCTAAAAATATGATTTTACATATGTAATTACACCTTAATTTCTAAAATGTAATTTATGGTGTTGAATCAATAAAACCACAGAATCCTTTCTAAAAAGAATATTATAAATGCTTTGGAAGGAAAAAAAAGACCCATTTTGGACAAGATGGTCAAAAGAAGGCCTCTGTAAACAGAGTTCAAATGAAAGATGAGGAAACAGTTAGGAGAAGAGTAGCCCTGCGGTAGGAAACAGTTTGGAATGTGGTAGGAAAGTTCAGAAGGCCAGAGGTATTTATTTCTAAGAATAGCTTCCATTCATTAATAGTTTGTTATACACCAAGCCTTGTGTTAAGTTCTTTACATACAGAATTTTACTGACTCCCCACAATAAATCAGTGAAGCGGCTGTTATTAGTTCCCTTTTACAGAAGAAGAAAGTTGAGGCTTTAAAAAGGTTGGTTAATTTATCTCAAAAATGTCAGTATCAGGAAACAAACTTGGGTTTCTTTGCCTCCAAAGCTCATTCTCTTTATACCAGTGTCTAGAAAAATAACAATTAATTTTATCCTTTTTGTTTAATCTTAAAATTTTTCACTTAAATTTAGAGACACGTTAGCAAATATACTTCACATTTTTTTCCATGACATGCTGGCTGACTTAGACAATACTGAATAACCCCTTAAGAATGACTGGAGACCTAAAGGCCTTCCTTTGATAACTACTAACACAGACTCAAAGAAACAATGTAGGACAGAGATCTTTGAGAGATGAGAGAACAAAGATTCAGATAACTTGGATTTAAGTTTTGAGATTTTGTGTCATTGGCTTCTAATCATAAGACTTCTTGTCCTAAAGACTTTATCATCTTAAGTCCAAAGTTTCTTAAGTTTTTAAAGCTACGAAACTTTCTGCTATTTTATGACCAACCCCAACACCCTACAATTACCTCTTCACTGTTTTCTGTTACATTTTTAAAAAATAATATTGTCAATTTTGTCCATTCTGTCTATGTAATCAACTCTAAGTTCTTTCACCTGGAGACTTATCTTTGCATTCCAGCAGTTTAGCTTGAGGAACATGCCCTTCAGGCACCTGCAGAAATGTTATGGTGATCAGTTTCAAAGCAGGAAATGGGAAACAACTCCCATAGCCTGAAATGCTCTTCCTTTGAATAGCAAGTTGATCTGTTTAGTATTCCTTGTCACCAAAATGGGCCAGGTGGGCACACAGCCCTCAAGAAAATAAGTTTGGGTATTTATTTGATATCCACTTTAGAAGATCTTTAAAGACTCGATAAAACAAAACATATTTTACATTTAATAAAAAAGATATATTTTTAATTTCACTGTGTGGAATGAATGTTAAATATTGATATTAAGATAGTGGTTATACCATGGTGGGGGAGGAGAGGTATACAACAGGGAAAAGACCCACAAGGGCTTAACAACATACTCTTAATGATAATTATGGTTTTCCTATCTAGAAAATTATCTGAGAAGGTTTAAATATATATTAATTTCAGGCCTCAGAGAAGAGTTTGCTCTTTCTTCTTTCCCATGCTCTGTCTATATCCCTAAAATGTCCTTACTCCACATTATTGCTAGATCATGTAGGTAGTTACCTACGCACAGGAGTGCTTTATGGTTCAAGACATGTATGGATTTTAAATCTTCCAGACTTTCCCTAAGTTCTCTGCTTAAATTCCATTTTCCCCTCCACACATTATTAAATGCTCTGTCTTGCAATGTGTCAAGACTTACAATTCAAGGATGTTCTTCTTTGAAATCTGCAGAGATGTAGATGCTTGAGGGTACTCATCCACATCTGTTTCTTGCTCATCCTGTTTACTCAGGTCCTGGTCATGCTTAGCCTCCAGCTCCAACATACCCTGGTAAAGATGATGATGGAAGCAAAGCAGAACAAAAGGTTACTACAAGATATGGTGGTTCTTCCAGCCCTACCTAATCCCCCTTCTCTGGGGTCAACCACATAGTCCTGTCTGAGACCGGAGCTTTCTGATGCATCTGTAAGCTAAGCAGTCATGTCCTTCTGCTCTGTCTACAGAGGAAGGCTGAGGCAGGGGCATGGAGAGAATCAGTGTATACATGGAGAGCTCTTTTCAGTCCTGATGAGTAATCGAATTCTTTCTGACCGTGGATTCCAAAACTCCACTCAAATTAGATGATTGTTCTGGTCTCTTAAAAAAATCAATGTCATAAAAAAGACAAAGTGGCAGGACTATTCCATATTAAGAGTTTAAGGAGATATGAAAACCAAACATATTGTATAGATCTTTTTGGGATGCTGGTTTAAAAATATGGCTGTAGGCCGGGCGCGGTGGCTCAAGCCTGTAATCCCAGCACTTTGGGAGGCCGAGACGGGCGGATCGCGAGGTTAGGAGATCGAGACCATCCTGGCTAACACGGTGAAACCCCGTCTCTACTAAAAAAATACAAAAAAGCTAGCCGGGCGATGTGGCGGGTGCCTGTAGTCCCAGTTACTTGGGAGGCTGATGCAGGAGAATGGCGTAAACCAGGGAGGCGGAGCTTGCAGTGAGCCGAGATCGCACCACTGCACTCCAGCCTGGGCGACAGAGTGAGACTCCGTCTCAAAAAAAAAAAAAAAAAAAAAAAAAAAAAATAAATATATATATATATATATGGCTGTAAAAGACATTTGTGGGACAATTAAAGAAATTAGAATATTGAGAGAATTGAGATTACTATATTAATGCTGATTTCCCCACATGTGATAACAGTATTTTGTAGGAGAAAGTTTTACTTTTAGAGATGCTTTCTGAAGTAAACAGGAATGAAGTATTGTGCTGTTTCTGACCTACTTTTAAATGGTTCAGAAAGTTTCATCTATTTATATATATAAAGATAAAGCCAATGTGAGAAATGTGAAAGATTTTTAAATACAGGTGTAGGAATATGGTTAATCATTGCATAATTCTCAGTTGACCTTAAGTTGTTTCATATCAAAGAGTTTGGGGGAAAAACCCTACTATATGAGTTTGATCAATAAAATTTACTTTTTTTGTTTCTGTATTCTTTGCCTTGTTCTCAAAAAGCATCCCAAGACATGTTCTGCTATTTCAAGTCTCTGCATGCAAAAACTGGCAATAATTTATCCTGAAACACTTCTTTAGTAACTATTTATGAAATGTTTCTTCTGTCCTTTGAAGAAGTTTGATCTGAATTTCCTGCGTTTCAGCAGAACTATTTTTAAACTGGAAGGAGAAAAGTTTGGAGGAGGGAGAACAGATCAGTCTCTTTTTGAAATGTCTGTGTAAACTACGGTCAAGTCAATAGAAATAACTAACATTCATGTAACTCTTTACAAATTAGTTTCATGTGCCTTATTTATTTTCATTCTCATGTGGCCATTTGTATTTAGTGACTTACCCAAGGTCATAGAGTATAGAGAATTAAGTGGTGACCCCAAACAAGGAATGCCCATGTCCTAATACAGAACTAGGACCCCATGCATATTATCTTATTTGGAAAAAGAGTCTTTGCAGATGTAACTAAGAATCTTGAGATAAGATCATCTCGGATTACTTGAATGGGTTCCTAAATCCAATGACAAACATCCTAATGAAAGACAGAAGAGGAGAAGACACAGACACAGAGAAGACCACGTGAGGATGAAGACAGGAGACCAGGAGTTACGTAGCTACAAGCCATTGAAGGCTTGGAGCCCCAGAAGCTTGAAGAAGAAGGATTCTCTCCTGGAGGCTGCATTAAGGGTGAATAGCTGAATTCTACTGGAAGATAATCTGTGAGCAGGAGGTATGGTCATATGGTGATTTGGTCATATGGTGATTTGGTCATATGGTGATTTGCTCAAAGGTGAGAAATGTCACAGTTATTTCATAAATTCCCAAAGACAAAAATAACATATAATTCACTTTTTTTTTTTTTGCATGGGAAGGCTAGTAAGTCCTTCATGTGGTAAGAGCAGCATCCAGTGGGAATAATGCCATCCCCTGCCTCCCTCCTGATTTCAAACTTTGAAGTTCTGCACCATTTAGAAGGAAACCCTCAGATATTTTCTTACCACTTTGAGATATGTGGTGTGAAGTTCTTCTCTTCAAACTACTGTGTCATTTAAGTGTCTCTCTTACCCATTTTTCAGTGTCTACCTTGTGAAGGAAGTCAGTTTGAGGGTTTTCGGAGGAAATGCCATCCTCATCATCTGATTGGTATAAGATGTGGTCCACTTTGATAATTTCCTTTAGCAGACTGCAAGCCACATAATCCAAACAGAGGCTGTTATTATGCCTTTGGGCCAGAGCTTGGGCCTACCCTACTCCTTTCTAAATGGAGAACACTGAGATCTTCCCCAGCCCCAGGGAGCACCTGCTATCCTCGTACTGAGTTCTATTCTGTGTGAATAACACCTTGCATAGTATATCTCACAAGCAGAAATAGAGGGGCTGGATAAATAATAATTGGCTGAATCCATAAATTAACAGTGAGATTCCGAATTCCAAACTAATTGCAGCTCCGTGCATATATATGTATAAATGAGTGTGCAAAATCAACAAATAAGTAAATTAGTATCCTGTTTTAAAAAGTGGAGTTTAAATACATTATATGGTTCAAATGGGCTGGGAGGAGTAGGTCTACAGCGCCCTCTTGATCTCCACCCCCCAGCTGTGCTCCCCATATTGTTTACTAGCTTCTTTCTTTTCAACAGATATTCTAGGCATAAATAAGCAGAGACCTTTATGTATGCATGTCTGCATGTATATATATTATACAGAATAGATACTTTAAAATATACATGGGAGGATATTTATATACTCCATTCTGTGCATACATCAAAGTACTTTGAATTTCTTATTTAATAACCTATTTTGGAGTCCATTTCATATTAGTACATACGGAGCTGCTTTGTTTTTAAAATGGCAAAATAGTATTCCATTGTGGGGCTGTATAATAATTTTCCGATCAGTTGTTTTATTAACCGATATGTAGAATGTTTCCAATCATTTGCTATCACAAACAATGCTGGAATGAATATCCTTACACATCTATATGTTGTTGTTGTGTATGTGTACAGCGTATCTATTGGAAAACCCGAAAAGTAAAACTTCTGGGTCAATAGATATGTATATTCTAAATTTTGATAGATTTTTCACAAAGTATGCTTTAAAGAGGTTGAATCAATTTTCACTCCGAGCAAAAATGTGCCTGTTTCTCACTCCTTGTCTAAATCCATGTGCTATTAAAGTTTTTGATCTTTGCCAATTTGGTATGTGTAAACTGGTATCTCATTTAGTGTTAGTCTCATTTTATGTGTGAGGTTGAGTATCTTTGCCTATATGTATAAAACTCATTTGTATTTCCTTTTCTAAAATAAGTGTGCTGACACTTTCGAATGGGTCACAATAAATGTGTGATATGTGTCTATAAAAGTAGTTCCAAGTCTATGGGATTTGAACCCTGAGGCTGGAGGTGTTCTCAGGGTTGAGGGGGTATTGAGTCACTTCACATCTATCCTGCTTAGAAAGGGATCCTGGAATCTATACAGATTTATATAGAATGAATAAATATTGCTTATATGAAAAAAAATTAAATGAAAAACTGCCCAAAGTTTACAAATGCATATGCTACTATCTTCAATAAATTATAAATGCATTTAAGAACATCTTTGATATCATAAAGCTTTCTTGCCACATGAGGGATTCTTGGAAAATCTTTTACCTTAAGAATGTTTTTCTAGTTAAAAAGGTTGTTAATCATAGCTAAATTAGTACGCATTTTTTAACATGTACTGGCAAATGTAAATATGTGTTTATACCACTGTTTGTACTCCCTCTATGCCAGAAAGTATTTTACATGGCTTAGATCTTTAGCAGGTGAAGATAATGAAGCCACAAAACAATCCATATGTTTTCCCAAATTGAGATTAGAGTCTAAAAAACTCTTTTTTTTAATGGGTATCTACCCAGTTTATGATTGTGGGCCCCTTTAGCTTCTCATAAGGCCTACTAGAGTAAATATTCATGAGATTAAAATTAGATAAATTATAGGGAAGACTGTCAACCTAGACTCTGAACCTGGAAATCCCATTATTTTCATACCACTGGCCCAAGGATGTCTGCAGCTGGGACCCTAGAAACTGCTTCTGCAAGCTCAGTTCTGACTTACTCCTCCATTCCTGCATTACACCTTTAGTCACATTGAGCTTTTGGAAAAAGCCGTTGTTTTTCTCAGTCAACTCTTGTTCCTGGCAGTCCATCTTCATCTGCAGAGACATCTCCTTATTTAGATTTGTGGGTGTGAGAGCCATTTCTTCGGCACTGTAAGGACAATAAGGACAAGAGGGATTTTATGGCAGAATAGGGAACCACATCCTCTTCACTGACACCAGGCTGACTTCTTCCTCAGGACATTTGGCTTTAATTCCTCCCCTCCCAAACTGGCTGTTCATTGTAAGGGACCCCAGGCAAGCTCTTAGATTTCTCAAGTATATATAAGAAAATCCTGCATGGCTGTCTCCAGGGACACACCTCTAGAGAGGTGTCTTGGCTGGTAAATGTGCGTTTTGAATGCTCAAAGGAGAATACTATAGAGGAATATATAATAACCAGCCTGGAAGAATGGGAACTTTCATTTTTATAATCTCTTTCTGATTATATAATAATATGCATATTGTAAAAAGTAAAAAGGGCAAAAGAAGAAAGTAAAATCGTTGGTACTTCAGAAATAACCAGAGATAACCCCAGAGACATCCAGACTTAACTACTGTTAACATTTTAGTACATTTTATTTCTGCTTCTAAATTTGGGGTTCATTTTATTCTTTTCCCATTGTTGACAACTAGGTTATTTCTAATTGCTTAGTAGTATAAATAATGCAATAATGATTATCTTCGTTTGGTAATTTTCAGTGCATGTCTAATTAGTTAAGATACTTTCTTAGAGGTGGAATTACTGGTTCAAAGGGATTTGACCCGATTTTTAATGATTTAGACAAATATTCCCAAATTTCTTTCCTAAAGGTTTAACTAATATACACCGGCATCCGCTGTGTGTAGGAACAGGAACCTTCATTCCAGTCTGATAGGTGAGTGTTCGCTGAAGAGCAGAGGAGTGAATTGTTGGAGTACTTAAGTAGTGTGAAAAATAACAGGGAAAGGAAACAGGAAAGAAGGTAGAGACGTGTGAGATAGGCTCTGGGAGGCTCATAGAAAAAGCTATAGGGAAAGGATAGCTGCAAAACGTAACTCCTAGTTATAGGCAGAAATCAGAAGGGTGTGTCCAGGCCAAACAAGAAGAAACCTTCTCTTCTGTATATTCAAGTGAGTGGTAACAGTAGATTGGCCTAGAACTAGAGGGTGGCCTGGCTCCCAGCACCCTGAGGGAAAAGAGGGGATGACAGACTCATGGGAAGAGAAGGCCTTTTTCTGTAAGGGTGATTTATGGCAGGGACTAGCAACAGGGAGGAAGAACCAGGGAGAAGGGATGCCCTGGGAATCACAGAGATGTTCAAACCGTTTGCACAAACAATGGCTTGGTTGATCTTTCTGTGGCAGAATTGAGCTTTGTTCTTGACCTGTGTGGTATAAAGGGGGCCCCTGTGAAAGAGAAGCATCAGGAAAGAACTAGAACCTTTGACGTGTGATGGCGCCATGCTTTTTAACTTTGAATGTGATAAAAAATAAACCTTTGATCTCGCTCAGAAAGGTCACTATGGCCTGCCAATTTCATCACAGCCCCTATCTGGACAGTTTTGTCTGTTTCCTGAGGGTGTTAAGCATTACAAAGGCAATTCCAAGCTCTGAAAAGTGAACAGACACCGAGATCTGCCTTAAACTTTACTGTTTTTCTGGTCCAAAAAATAGAACCATAAAAATAATAACATTTCCTTATTCTGATAACTCTCTATCATCTCAATGGCTCCCCCAAGAGTGATTTCAAAGAAAACATGGTCAATTCAGGCACCTACCCAAATTCTGCCTCCATACATTCTTTCGCATTTTACATAACAATTAGAATCCTAACAATGGCTTATGTCTGTGCAGCCCCTAACAGATTACGAAGTGCCTTTCTCATTCAGTTCCCACAACAACATTGAACAGAGGGTATTATTCCCATTTTATGTGTGTATTAATGGAGCCTATGGGAGATGATGTGATTTACTTACAATCAGATAGAAGAAGTAAAGCCAGGACTCAGAGCTTCCACGTCCTCACAGCTACTGATAAAAAGACTTTCCCCACCTCCCACCTCCAAAGATGATCTAGACCAGGGCTCTCCAATAGAACTTTCTGTGTTGATGAAAATGTCCTCTACACTGTTGGATACAGTAGCTACTAGCCACACGTTTCTATTGAGTACTTGAAATGTGGCCAATGCAACTGAGGAACTGAATTTAGAGCCACACGTGCCCAATGACTACCATATTGGACAACTCAGAATTTTCTAGAGCAACAATCATCAAACTATGGCCTGCAGGCCAAATCCAGCCTGCCACCTGTTTCTAGAAATGACATTTTATTGCAACACAGCCGCACTCATTCCTTTACAAATTGTCTATGACTGCTTTTGCACTGCAATGAGAGGACTGAATGGCTCAAGAGAAATCAGTTGGCATAGAAAGGCTAAATGTTTACTATCTTGCCCTTTACAGAAGAAGCATGCCAACCTCTGGTCTAGACTATCACCTTCTTCTATGGTGTTGGGTGTTTGCTACAATCCGTCAGTCGAATGCAGTAAATAAGAGCTTAAATTTTGGAGAGTCAACCTGAGTTCATAATTTAGCATCAACACTTCACAGCTGGGCCTTATCTTATTGTGTGGGGGCCTCACTTTTTCCTCTGTAGAATGGGGCTAACAATAGTAATGCTAATATTATTAGAGATGTGAGGAGTAAACTTGTGCTTAACATGGCATCAGGTAAATAGCAAACACTTGCCAATGTTATCGATTTATCTATTAAAATAAAAGTAGTGGACATAGGAGCATTATTAGTAAGGTTTCACTTCAAATAACACAGTAATAAAAATAATGCTTACACACATGCAGCACTTCAGTTCATAAGGCACTTTCACTAAGTTGTTTCCTCTGACCCTCACAATTACCCTGTGGTTAGGCAACCATGGCACATCTTGTCATCTCTATTTTATCAGAGGAAGAAACTGAAACACAGAGATGATCTAGGACTTGCCAAAGTTTTATTGCTAGAAAATGGTAGAATCAGCATGGAAAGCTGCAAATTCTGACTCTGTTTTGCAATCATCCTACTATTACACATCAAGTCTATGCCTAATATGTCTTAATGGGTTGGCTAACAGCCGTCTTACCTCACGAACAATCCATCTTTTGAAGCTAACGTTTGACTAGTTACATAGTGCAAGTCCTTAGTGCTCAAAGTGTGGTCTGCAGGCCAGCAGCCTCAGCGCTTCCCGGGAGCTTGCCAAACATGCAGCTACTAGGTCCTCCTACCCAGACTCATTGAACCAATGTCTGCCTTTTAGCAAGATTTCAGGTAATTCATACACATAGGAAAGTTGCGAGTTACTCATACTCTAGACCTTTTAAAATAGACTCCCTCTTCTCCCTACGCCCTATGTCTTCATTCCTGTATGTTTACCCCATTGGCTTTCTAGGATTGTTTGGTACAACTGGAGTGAATATCTCCTCCTTCCCCCATATCCTATAAAAACCTTTAAATTACACATTCAGAGAAGCATAAGTTTCAGTTACAAGGAACAATCAACTATTTTAAAAGATGGCTGATGAAATCGCTAACTTACATTGTGAGGGGATTTCTTCAGGCCTGACCACCCAGATCACCCTCTTCAGTTCCTGTTACCTGGACAATTTGGGATCTCAGAAATTTGTCAAAGCCATGGTACTAATAATCAGGGATCTGATGTCACTACAGGCTCCTGACAAGGTCATAATGAGATGGTACGCTGTGGAATAGTATATACCTGGAGATAGCTTTGCTCTTGCCAATTTGGTAATCCCAAACATCTATGAGTCCAATGGAATAGACTAGCAACCGTCAAGTTTTCTTGTTTCAGTGGTGCCAGAGCCTCCTTTCCTCAGCACCAAAGGCAGACAGGAAGCCATCTGAGTGGTAAACACCAAGGCAGGTACGTGTGCAGCTGGACTTTCTTTCCCTTTATGACATTTCACTTGGAATGTAGAGCCTGTAACCCCCTCTCACAAGATTCTAGGTGTGCAGTGCTCTCCTGACTGGCTTCTACCTTGCCCTTCTAGCCTGCCTCTCAGCCTCCTCACTTCTCTTGCTAACTCTGGAAACTAAGTCCTTCTTCCACCCCAGCCCTCTGTCCATCCATCTCCTGGCCTCTGATATGGTGTTCTGGGATGCTCTTCCAACCTCAGCTTCTTCCCCCACACCTGCTCCTTTCATCTCTCACCTGAACCGAACATCTGGCTTTCCCACAGAGGCTCAAAGACCGACAATGAAGGAAGGACATGTCTTCTTCTACTCATTTCTCACTCACTCACTCAGCAGTAATGAGCAAGCATTTGATCTTCTTTTTTTTTTGAGTCAGACTCTCGCTCTGTCTCCCAGGCTGGAGTGCAGAGTCACAATCTCAGCTCACTGCAACCTCCACTTCCAGGGTTCAAGTGATTCTCCTCCTCAGCCTCCTGAGTAGCTGGAATTACATGCATGCTTGGCTAATTTTTGTATTTTTAGTAGAGATGGGGTTCCACCATGTTGGCTGGGCTGGTCTCGAACTCCTGACCTCAAGGGATCCACCCATCTTGGCCTCCCAAAATGCTAGGATTACAGGCGTGAGCCACTACACTGAGCCCAAGCATTTGATCTTCTTGCAAACCAGGGATGCTCCTACTTTATACCTCTGTGACCTCATCTCCTTTGAAATCCATACTTCCTCTTATTATCACACTTTTACAACATACCTTCACCTTCCTCCAGGACTTCAGTGCCAGGTTCACATTTCCCTCTCTACCACATCGTCTCTCATTATTCTTAGTGAACTCGGCACCCATGGAAAGGGCCTAACAGTCTGACCTTACAATTCCTAAGCCCCTGCTCTTAAGACATTCCTCTTCACCTATCAAAAACATTTAGCACCATGGAGATAAAATACAGAACAGTTCTTAAAAACATCAACTTTAGAATCACATCAGTGTTTGAAACTTGGTTTTGCCATTTATTAGCTTTTTGGTTTGGGTCAAAATTTAATCTCTTTGTCTGAAAAATTGGTTTACTAAGATCTATCTAACTGGCTTGTTGAGAAGTTAAAGGCACCAGGTGAGGAAGGAGTTTCAGGTAGCATGGCTGACACACAGTAGGTGCTCAAAAAATTTTGTCAAAGGAATGGAATGAATGCATACATGGTAGGCATGATTTTTTTTATGGCAATATTTTAGGTCTCGTTATCACCCTGAGTATTTCTTCAGCCAAAAGCTCAAGTTCAGATGTGTCACCTTTCTTCTTATGGCATGTACTGCATGCCCTACCTAGTTAGGAACCAGACTCCATCAACAGCCCTCCCCCAGTGCCTGCTGGGCTAGGATCCAGCCTTCAGTCCCCTCCTTACACCATGACTATGCTCCTACCTTTGGTTGTTCTGGGCGACCTTACATTTCTTTAGGAAAAAATCACAAAATTCTTATGACTAGTTCCCTCACAAAATAATAACAATAATAGTAATAGCTACTACTTGCTGAGTGATTACAAATGTGCCAGGCAGTCTTCCAAGTGTTTTATATATATTACCTAATTTAATTCTTACCACCTTTGAAAAGGAAGGGATCTTGGACTTAAACCCAAATCCAGTTAGTCTGGCTCCAGGGGCCATGCCCTAAAGCACCACTGTATAGAACACACTTCACATGCTGGGTTCTCACAGTTACTCAGCCAAACTCTTCTCTCTCTTTCTTTCTTTTTTTTTTTTAAGACAGGGTCTCGTTCTGTTGCCCAGGTTGGAGTTCAGTGGCACAATCATGGCTCTTCGCAGGTTCAACCTCCTGGGCTCAAGTCATCCTCCCACCTCAGCCTCCCGAGTAGCTGGGACTACAGGCATGCACCACCACACCTGGCTAACTTTTATATCTTTTTGTTTTTTGTAGAGACAGGTTCTCACCATGTTGCCCAGGCTTGTCTCGAACTCCTAGGCTCAAGCAATCCTCCTGCCTTGGCCTCCCAAAGAGCCAGGATTATAGAGATGAGTCACCACGCCTGGCCTCTTCTGTGTCTCTGGTTGACTCCAAAATATATGGGTCCCAACAGCTGGTTTTTGTCTTCCTCAGCTCCTTCCCACTCTGCCAGCTCCCTCTGTGGGTGGTGACCTTGCCTCTGCCTTACTGCACTGATCAAGGCCAGCTGATGAGAATCTTCTCTCCACTGACAACTCCTGTGTGTAGCCTCTTTTCCATTCAAAATATTCCCGTGTTTTCCTTCATCATCTCTCACTCCCCTTCTATCTCAGAGAAAGCACATGTGCACTCTCTTTCCTAAGGCTCCCTTCATTCAGACCCTTGTTGTTTTTTGGGGATTCTATTCCATTAATTCTAAATGCTGTTTGCAATTTCAAAACCCCTTTTTGAGTGCCCGTGCTGGCATTCTGCTGGGAGCTCCCAATTTCTTTGAGGAAACAGATGTATAAGTATACTTCTGACATCCTCAGGCTCTGCCTCTGCACTGTTGCTTTGCTTCTGTATGCAAACCTGCTTCTGTTTTCTCTCTTTTAGGAAAAAATAATTTCTTCACTCTGTATTTGAGCTGCCATCTTCTCTCTCTCTTTCTTTTTAATAAAGATTTCTAAGAATTTCTCATGACACGTTACTCATTACGTATTCATATTTTAACTGCCTGTGGTATGGCTTGTTGACTGCAAGGGATTTTTGTTGTGTTTTGCTTATTTTCACAGTTTGAGAGCCTTCAGTCATCTAATTTCCCTGGTGGGGTGGGAACAGTGCATTTGTTTCTTACACTTATTTGACCCCAGAACCTTTTCTGTGCTCAAAGCAGTGTGTTTCATGGATTGTGCTTTGGGAAACCCTTTTTAAAGATTATGGAGAAGCCCGGCATGGTGGCTGACGCCTGTAATCCCAGCACTTTGAGAGGTTGAGGTGGGCGGATCATTTGAGGCCAGAAGTTCGAGATCAGCGTGGCCAACATGGTGAAACCCCTGTCTCTACTAAAAACCCACAAAAATTAGCTGGACGTGGTGGCAAGCACCTGTAATCCCAGCTACTCCGGAAGCTGAGGCAGGAGAATCGCTTGAACCCAGGAGGCAGAGGTTGCAGTGAGCCGAGATCGCCACTGCACTCCAGCCTGGGCAATGCAAGCGAGACTCCGTCTCAATAAATAAATAAATAAATAAAGATTATAGAGAACGTAAGTGAAGTTTCCAGCCTACAGGAAAAATCACAAACAGCAGCACCCACAATCACAGGGCATCCCCATAGTTGCATCTTGGATCTCATGACCTTGATCTTGACAGCTTTCCTGAACCACCTCTTCTCATCCAGTGTTGTAACCTCTTGGTGCTGCAGAAACAGACTTCCTCCCAGGCCGGCAGCTGGGTCTAACCCCAACACCTGCTCCACTCCAGTAGGAGGGATGGTGTAGTCCCAGCTTGTCCCACCTGCCAGCCACCAGGCCACCCCCTGCCCAGTGAATCCTGAGACACGACACTTAAGAAGGGTGTGGGATCCCAGAGAAAACCATAAGCCCAGAGATTTCAGGAAATAAACTTAGAGGGGAGTAAATATGTGTTGATTTATATTCTCACAGAAATCTAAACCTTTTAATGAGCACCTTTCCCTGGAGGGGTTTGTAATATTTTAATTTACTCTCAATTATTGTTGTGAAACTAGTAGTTAAGTAGGCTACTCTGGTTTGAATGTGTGTCTCTTTAAACTGTGCCAGGACAGACAGATATCTGCACGCTACTGAATGCCTCCAAGCTTCCCTTCCCTCATCAACAAAATAGGGAAACAATAGCTAGCTTGCAGCTTACTGTAGGCATGCAGTGGCTTAATTGTACAACTCCTGGAACACAGTAGGCATTAAAAAGAGAAGTGACAGTCTGGAGGAGTCAAATACATAAAACCTCAGGCGGCAAAGATTTTGACCTCCACGAGAAAGGGAATATTACTCATTTTACATCTGGGAAGTCCCTGGCTTCTAGCCCTTTAGTAAAATGATAAAATCACTGTTTTTAAGGAAATTGAGTTCAAAGAAAGAGAAAGAAAGGGAGTAAGGGGGAGGGAGAGAAACAGTGTCATTTCCTGTGATAGTAAAGAAAGTTCTTGGAAGCTGAAACTCTCCCGTTAGACTCTAAGCAAGAGTGATGTGGGAGCTGGAACTATAGAAACTGTTAGCACGTCAAATGAACGAGATTAGGGCAGGTAGTGCCTACAGGGCTTCATAGATATTTAGGAAAAAAACATCATTGTGAAGGCCCCTTATGTGGTGGTAATAGCAACTTCATCTCTATTATCAAATACTCATCAGTTGCAAATCTAAGGCTTTTGTGCTAAGTGAGGCAGGGAATGAAAGGATGTCCAAACAGTCTTTAACTTCAGTTTAGATAAAGATAAATAACAACAGCAGTTAGTACATGTTGATTGCAGGTAATGGCATCTGTAAGTGCTACAGGATTGTAGAGAAAGAATTATGGAAACAATGCCTACAGAAGGGTAGCATGGCTTTTCTAATACTTTCTAAGAGTTTCACGCAGTAAAAGGGACCTGAATCAAATATTGTTCTGATTAATGAAGAATAGGGAAGAAAGCTTTCCAGGGAATGGGAGCTTTCTGAAATGCCAAGGTAAGGGATTTAAATTTATATAGAAGTTGATGAAAAGAAAGTTTGTCTGACAAATTGTATTGTATAAAAGTAATTGTAATTCAATGAATGTTTTAACCAATTAAACAGAATAGAAGGCAATGGTGGAAGGCACATTTATATAAATAAATATTCATCATCATATCTATACAGCCAACTCTCCTTATCTGCGGGATCCAAAATATTTTTAAACATTATCCTAAGCGAACTAACACAGAAACAGAAAACCAAATACTGCATGCTCTTACTTGTAAGTGGGAGCTAAACATTGAGTACACATGAACACAAAGGAGGGAACAGACACTGGGGCCAACTTGAAGGTGGAGGTTGGAGGAGGGTGAGGATTGAAAAACTACCTATTGACTACTATGCTTATTACCTCAGTGATGAAATAATCTGTACACCAAACCCTGTGACATGCAATTTACCTGCATAACAAACCTGCACATGCACTCCTGAACCTAAAAGCTAAAAAAACCTTAAAAAATATAAAATAACAATACAACAATAAAATAATAAAAGTTTAAAAACAATATTTACATAGCGTTTACATTGTCTTAGGTATTAGACGTAATCTAGAACTGATTTAAACTATACATATGAGGATGTGCATAGGTTATATGCAAATATTACACCACTTTATATCAGGCACGTGAACATGGCGGGGTGGTTCCTGGATTTCAGAAAGGAGGAAAGAAAAGGGAAAAAGACAGGAAGGCAGAAAAGCCCACTGGCAGGAAGGAGTTAGCGAGGACTTCTGTGCCAGGACTGACTTGGTCTATCACGCCCTTGCACAGAAACTGTGTCTTCCTTTCTAAAACCTGGCTTGAAATTGATGTCAGGACATGGTTTCCGGGCTGTTGGGAAAGGAAGCAGTGGTTTCTGGGCACTGGTGTGGGTTTTCCAAGACAAGCCCCTGACTCTCATTTCTTTTCCTTTGCGTAACCAGAGCTAAGGCTTTTGTAGAATAGTTGAACCTTGAATAACATGGGTTTGAACTGCGAGAGTCCACTTATATGAGGGTTTTTGAAAATAAAAGTTACCCCGAGCGTGCCTGCCTCTCCTGTCTTCGCTTCCACGTCCTCTACCTCTTCTGCCTCTGCCACCCCTGAGACAGCAAGACCAACCTCCGGCTTCTCATCCTCCTCAGTTTACTCAACGTGACGATGACAAGGATGAAGATCTTCATGAATCACCTTTATGATTCACTTCCACTGAATGCATAGCAAATATGTTTTCTCTTCCTTATGATTTTCTTTATAATATTTTCTTTTCACTAGCTTACTTTATTGTAAAAATATGGTATATAATAAAAATACCATACAAAATCTGTATTAATTTATTGATTATGTAATTGATAAGTCTTCTGGTCTACAGTAGGCTATTAGTAGTTAAGTTTTGGGGAGTCAGATGTCATACATGGATTTTTGACTGTGTGTGGGGGGTTGGTGCCCCTAACCCTGGCATTGTGCAAGGGTCAACTCTATTTATTAAGTACCAATAACTGTCCTGAACACCTTACATGTATTAACTCATTTAATTCTCAAAATAGTCTCATGTGGTTGGTATCATTGTCTCCATTTTACAGATAAAGATGGTCTCACAGAAAAGTCACGCAGCTGGGAAGTGGTAATACATGCTACATATGATTTAGATCTAATTTTAAAAATAGTTAAAATTAATTTTAGATTTGTGATATTTAATTTAAAGGCAGATGCAAACTTGTGATAAGTTTATGCTACTTACTTGCCAATATGTATTCTCCCCTTTTGCTGTCAAAACCGACTCCTGAGGTTTTAGCCCAATACATGCCTGCACAGAATAAAAACCACATTTTCCTGCCTCTTTTTCATTTCCAGGTGACTAAATTCTGGACAATGTGAGTTAGGCTGAAGTGTCATGTGCGACTTAAACTGAGAGGCATGCCCTTTGTTCCCCCTCTCCTTCTCACTGGTGGGGATGTGAGGGTATGAGTGTGATGGCTTCAGCAGCTATTTTGGGCAATGAGGAAGCCCACACCCTAAATGATACCCCACTGGGACAGGAGAGCAGACAGCGGAAAGAATCACGGTCCCTGTCCAAATCATGAATAGTTATTTATTTAAACTTTTATTATTGGTTCTGGGGTACATGTGCAGATTTGTTATATAGGTAAATTGTGTGTCACAGAGGTTGTGTGTACAGGCTATTTTGTCACCCAGGTAATAAGCATAGTACCTGATAGGTAGTTTTTGATCCCCACCTTCTTCCCATACTGCACCCTGAAGTAGTTCCCAGTGTCTGTTGTTCCCCTGTTTGTATCCACATGCACTCAATGTTTAGCTCCCACTTGTAAGTGAGAACATGTGGTATTTGGTTGTCTGTTTCTGTGTTAGTTTGCATAGGATAATGGCCTCCAGCTCCAACTCTTTCAGCTCCATCCAAGTTGCTGCAAAGGAATGGTCTTGTTCTTTGTTATGGCTGTGTAGTAGTCTGTGGTACATATATATCACATATTCTTTATCCCGTCTACCATTCAAATCAGGATTTTTTTTTTTTTTTTTTTTGAGACAGAATCTCGCTCTGTCACCCAGGCTGGAGTGCAATGATGCAATCTCAGCTCACTGCGACCTCTTCCTCCCGGGTTTGAGAGATTCTCCTGCCTCAGCCTCCCAAGTAGCTGGGACTACAGGTGCACACCATCACGCCCAGCTAATTTTTGTATTTTTAGTAGAGACAGGGTTTCACCATGCTGGCCAGGCTGGTCTCGAACTCCTGACCTCAGGTGATCCGCCCACCTTGGTCTCCCAAAGTGCTGGGATTAGAGGCATGACCCACTGTGCCAGGCCAGGAATTTTTATATAGAAGAATAAAATCTTATCTTTAAGCCATGTTAGTTAGGCGTGTCTATCACTCACAAAAATCTAATGTAGATAATATTAAATTTAATTGTTCGTAGACATTATTTAAACTTTAAAAAAAACCTTTATTTCCCCTATTTATAAGTTGACTTATTTCATTTATAAGAATCGCGTAAGTGCTTAGAAAATTTTACTTATGCTTATAAGTCGCTTCAGGCATTTGAAATGTTTGAGAGGAAAATATACGAAATGTACAAATTTTATTTAAACTCTTACAGGAAGTTTAATTAACCAGTCGGTAAATGGGGTTAATTGTTTGAGGAATTTAATTTTTTTAATTTATTCATTAATTGAACACTCATTAATCAAAGAATGTGTGAAAGTAATGCTTCCTTTATTTTTAATAAAAATAAATGTATAGGCCGGGAGCGGTGGCTCAAGCCTGTAATCCCAGCACTTTGGGAGGCCGAGACGGGTGGATCACGAGGTCAGGAGATCGAGACCATCCTGGCTAACACAGTGAAACCCCGTCTCTACTAAAAAATACAAAAAACTAGCCAGGCGAGGTGGTGGGAGCCTGTAGGGAAAAATTGAAGGCCTTTCCTCTAAAGACTAGAACCACACAAGGATGTCCACTTTCACCACTATTATTCAGCATAATACTGGAAAGTCCTGCCCAGAGTAATTTGGCAAAAGAAAGAAACAAAGGGCATCCAAATTGGAAAGGAAGAAGTCAAATGAGCCTTGCTTGTACATGACAAATCTTACACCTAGAGAAACCTAAAGTCTCCACCACAAAACCGTTAGAACTGATCAATTCAATCAAGTCGCAGGACACAAAATCAACATACAAAAATCAATCATATTTATATATGCCACCAGTGAACAATTTGTAAAAGAAATCAAAACACCTAGGAATCAATCTAACCAAAGAAGTGAAAGATCTATACAAGTAAAACAATAAAATTCTGATGAAAGACATTGAACAGGACACAATAAAATGGAAAGATACTCCATGCTCATGGATTGAAAGAGTTAATATTGTTAAAACTACAATACTACCCAAATTAATTTACAGATTCATTGCAATCCCTATCAAAATACCAATGACATTCTTCACAGAAACAGAGAAAACAATCCTAAAATTTATATGGAACCACAAAAGACCTCAAATAGCCAAAGCAATCCTGAACAAAAAGAATAAAGCTGGAGACATCACACTACCTAACTTCAAAATTTACCACAAAGCTATAGTAACCAAAGCAGCATGATTTTATGCCAGTATGCCAGCATACTGGCATAAAAACAGACACACATAGACCAATGGAACAGAATAGAGAACCCAGATATAAATCCGTGCATTTACAACCAACTCGTCTTTGATAAAGGCATGAAGAACATACAGTGGGGAAAGGACAGTCTTTTCAGTAAATGGTGCTGTGAAAACTGGATAACTATATGCAGAAGAATGAAACTAGACCCTTATCTCTCAACATATACAAAAATCAAATCGAAATGGATTACCGACTTGAATCTAAGACCTGAAACTATGAAACTACTAGAGGAAAACATTGGGGAAATACTCAAGGGCCTTGGTCTGGGCAAAGATTTCTTGTGTAAGACCTCAAAAGTATAGGCCATCAAAGCGAAAACAGACAATTGGGATTACATCCAGCTAAAGAGCTCCTGCACAGGAAAGGAAACAACTAACAAAGTGAGTAGACAATCCACAAAATGGGAGAAAATATTCGCAAACTTCACTAATCATCAGAGAAATGCAAATAAAAAACACAGTGTGTGGCTGGGCGCGGTGGCTCAAGCCTGTAATCCCAGCACTTTGGGAGGCCGAGACGGGTGGATCACGAGGTCAGGAGTTCAAGACCATCCTGGCTAACACGGTGAAACCTCGTCTTTATTAAAAAATACAAAAAGCAAGCCGGGCGAGGTGGCGGGTGCCTGTAGTCCCAGCTACTCGGGAGGCTGAGGCAGGAGAATGGCGTAAACCTGGGAGGCGGAGCTTGCAGTGAGCTGAGATCCAGCCACTGCACTCCAGCCCGGGTGACAGAGCGAGACTCCGTCTCAAAAAAAAAAAAAAAAACACAGTGTGATCATATCTATCAGCTTAGTTAAAATGGCTTGTATCAAAAAGACAGCCAGTGTATCAAAAAGACAGATGCCTACACGGACATGGAGAAAGGGGAACCCTCATCCACTATTGGTGGGAGTATAAATTGGTACCATCACTATGAAGAACAGTGGAGGCTACTCAGCACACTAAAGATAGAACTACCATATCATCCAGCAATCCCACTCCTGAGTATATATGTGAAAGATAGGAAATCAATATATCAAAGAGATAGCTGCACACCCATGTTTATTGCAGCACTATTTGCAATAGCCAAAATATGAAATTAATCTAAGTGCCCATCAATGGATGAATGGGTAAAGAAAATGTGATATATATACACAGTGGAATATTATTAAGCTATTAAAAAAATGAAATCCTGCCCTTTGCAGCAACATGGATAGAAATGGAGGCCATTATGTTGCGTGAAATAAGCCAAGCACAGAGTGACAAATATCGTATGTTCTCAGTCATATATGGGAGCTAAAAAAAGTGATTCTTATGAAGACAGACAGTAGATTGGTGGTTACCAGAGGCAGGGAAGGGGAGGAGAATAAAGGGAAAACAAAGAATATCAACGTATTTATTACTACTGAACTGCATTTAAAAATGGTAAATATGGCAAATTATATATGTATATTGTACCTCAATAAAATTTTAAAAAATACAAGAACCCAGTTTAATTTGAATTTCAGATAAAACATAATTTTTTTTTAGAATAAGTATATTCCATGCACTGTTTGGCATATAATTATATTAAACATTTTACTGTTTACTTGAAATTCAAATTTAACTGGGTGTTCTATATTTTATCTGGAAACCCTATTAAGAGTTTTGAATTTCAATAATTCATATCACAACCTTAGTTTAGAATTCTAAAATGTGAAACAAAAGCCACAATTTCAAAACTGAAAACTTGCAGCATAAACTATATAAGCTCAATTTGTTACAGCCGCAACTCACTTAGACCCATGTGTCCCAAGATAAGGCCACAGACAAACCATTTTAACAGTTAACTCCACAGGGAGCCGTGTGTCCCAACAAGCCCACTTACCATTCCAGAAGTGTCTTAGCTCAGGCTGCCATCACCAAATACCATAGACTGGGTGACTTAAACAACAGAAATTTATTTTCTCACAGTTCTGGAGAATAGAAGTCCAAGATCAAGTGCTAGCATGGTCTGTTTCTGGTGAGGGCTCTCTTCCTGGCTTGTAGATGGTGGCCTTCTTTTTTTCTTTTTCTTTTCTTTTTTTTTTTAAAGACAGTCTTGCTCTGTCATCCAGGCTGGAGTGCAATGGCTTGATCTCAGCTCACTGTAAGCTCTGCCTCCCAGGTTCAAACAATTCTCCTGCCTCAGCCTCCCAAGTAGCTGGGATTATGGGCACCTACCACCACACCCAGCTACTTTTTGTATTTTTAGTAGAGATGGGGTTTCACCATATTGGCCAGGCAGGTCTTGAACTCCTGACCTAGTGATCCACCCACCTCGGCCTCCCAAAGTGCTAGGATTACAGGCATGAGCCACTGCACCTGGCCAATGGTGGCCTTCTTAATGTGTCCTCACATGGTGGGAGTTGGGAAGCAGGGATTGGGGACAGAGGAAGCAGGAGGGGAAGGGGAGAGGAGGATGGAGAAGGGAGAGAGAAAGCTCTCTGGTGCCTCTTCTTATAAGGGCACTAATCTCATTATGAGGGCCCCACCCTCATCACCTCATCTAACCCTAATTATCTCCCAAAGACCTGACCATCACATTGTGGGGTGGGTATTCAACATATGAATTTGGAGGGAAAAACAATTCAATCCATAACACAGAAACTTACCTAGTTTATAAATTGGATCAATACCTGACAAAATGTCACGGATCAATTTCCACTCTGAAAATACCCCATGACTAACCAGCATCCTAACCCCCCCCACTTTGAAACACTATGGGACTCTATCAAGATGATGTTGATCCTCGAGTTTAATAAGAGCTGATGTGGGTTCTGTGACATCATCATCTCTCTGCTTCTGATTGGTCAACTATCCTCTCTCTCTCCTCACTTTTCTCTCTCTAATCCAGTGGTTCTCAAACATGAGCTGTACCTGAGTCCCCTGGGGAACTTCTGAAACCTCAGGCTGCTGGGCCCACTCCTGGAGTTCCCGATTCAGTAAGTCTGGGATGGGGCCTGGGAATTTGCATTTCTAACAAGTTCCCTGATGCTGTTGCTGGTCCAGGGATCATGCTTTGAGAACCTCTGCCTTAGGGATCCTCTTGAACTGGCTGGGGTGGGGGTTAGGAGCAGTGGCTTTACATAGGCATTTTATGAAGTTCCCCACGTGATTCTGACATGGAGACAGCATTGAAAACACTGTTCTAATGCATATTCCACACTGTAGTCAGTGTGCTTACAGATCCGATAAAGGAACTCATCGGCTTAAAACAGTGAATGGCATCTCACTGCCCTCAGTGTCTACAGCCCCTTAACAAGACTTATGGGACCCTGTATGATGGATTTCCATTTACTTCACTCTCACCTCCAACCCCTTCTCGAACTACCTCACCTCCTCATGCCCCAGTCCAGGATTACTGGCGAAACCACAGTTCCCTGAAGATGATCGTGATCTTTTTCTCCCCAAGTCTTTGCCCATTCTGCATCTTTACTGGGGAAGCTCTCACCACCAACACACCTCTCTAGCTGGCTAACCCTTTCTTGCTCTTCAGAGCCTTACTACTAACAGCGTGATCCATGGACCAGCTGCAACAGCCTCTTCTGGGAGCTTGTTAGAAATGCAGAATTGGCCAGGTGCGGTGGCTCACACTTGTAATCCCAGCACCTTGGGAGGCCAAGGTGGGAGGATCACTCGAGTCCAGGAGCTTGAGACCAGCCTGGCAACACAGCAAAACCTTATCTCTACAAAAAATACAAAAACTTAGCCAGGCGTGGTGGTCCATGTCTGTAGTCACAACTACTCGGGAGGCTGAGTTGGGAGGAGGTCAAGGCTGTAGTGAGCGGTGATCACAGCCTGGGAGACAGAGCAAGACTCTATCTCAAAAAAATAAAAGCAGAACTTTGGGCCTCACTCCAGACCTCCTGAATCAGAACCCACATTTTAACAAGATCCTAGAATGATTCACATTTACAGTAAAATCTGAGAAACTGTTTTCAGGCTCCTGTAGATGTACTTTCTCTGGACTGATATGTCTGAGTCCCAGAAACTCAACTAGGTGCCTCTCCTATGTGCTGCCACCACAACGTTCCCTAGCACTTAACACATTGCTCCTGACCAGAGCCTAGTGGCCTACAAGCTCCGCAGGGACAGGAACTGTATCTTTACGCATGCTTGCATTCTCCACTCCAGCACAGTACCTGGCACATAGCAGATGCTCAAAAATAGTTATCAATTAAATACATGTTTTTAGAAACAAGTAGATAAAGTATTAGCTCTCTGGTTAGAGAATTTTGGACTTAAGTTCTTGATTTACCATTTACTAGCTGTAGGACCCTGAACAGGTCACCCTCCTCCCAGAAGTTGTTACTCATTGTTAAGTTGAGAATATTATCAAGTTGAGAAGTATATCAACCCTACAGGGTTGCTGTCAGGATTAGTGATGTAATAGATGTAAACCCAGAATGCTATGTCTGCCAAGTCAGAGTTGGCACAATAAAGAAGAATGCCCTCCGCCTTAGTTCTCCCAAGCGGCAAGTCTTTACTGAGTTGGGTAGAATACTACTTGTTGAAATAGAAAGGGTGGCCACACTTGAGCTTAATGCCATTTTTCTTTCTGTTTTCCCCCAACTGCATAAAAGTAAAACCAAATAAACAAACCTGAGAACTGAGCTGGAATCAATGCCTTTCTCGGCATCGTGTCAGGAGAACAAAACTTAAACTGGGGCCAGCAGACCCTTAAGCTCCTTAAGCCAGGCTCTGGGACCCTTGGGATTACATTTTTAAAATCCTCTCTCCAGTTCCAAACAAAAGTAAACAAGGGAACCTTTTATAGTGTGGTTCAAGGTGAGGCAGTAAACAAATGAGCTTTAAGCAGAATAATCAGCTTAATATGTACTAGCTGGAGGTTAACATTTGCATTGAGAAAGGTCTTATGGTCTTTTTGATAATTCATTTGGAGTTCACTCTAACATCCTCTACCCTCATTCTCCAACCACGTGATTCTCTCAACCCCTAAATCTCCCACTCCTACACGTAGTCTACCAGTTGGCCAAATAACGAGAGACGAATGGAATTGTCAAACCAGAATCAAAGGGATAAAAGACGAAGGGACTTTGAAAGAGGAGAAAGAGAAGGCAAGCAGAGGGAAACTGTCCATCCACTGCAGACTCAAGTGTTTGTTGGCTCAAAAAGTTGAGGACTAAAGCCACCCTAGGTCTCAGCCACCCTGCAGGCTTTGTGTGGGTGAGAAAACTTGACCTGATTATATGGTCCTAAGTGTGCTAGACTGGCTAAACCAAAGACTGTTGTATAATAAACCATGCCACCCCTGCACCCGCTTCCATGATCACAGAGAACATAATGCTGGCGTTGTTTAGATAAGCTGCAAAGGTCATCAAGATGTTTCTTTGAACTGCCACACCCAAACCAAACACTTGCTCTGATCTTTGGATAAATAACATTTGAATGAACAAACATTTCATACTTTCGTTATCTTTATCTGTGTAAGGGACAAAAATCTGTCACCCGATGCGTACTTCTGAAAACATTATGGGAACAAGTTGACATACTTTCTCAATGATACAGAATTCTCTGCAATAATTAAATTATTAAAATTAATTGTGAGAAACACAGGAAACTGCTTATGGAGAGTTCAGAGTAAGAGACTGACAGAAGGGAGTAATGAGGCTTCTCCTCCATTTCCTTCTTGGAAACTTTTTCTGCACTGAGAAAATGTGGTTGAAAATCTATGTGCCTTGGATTGAGTTAAAGATAACCCCCAAGTATTTATACAGATTTAGCTCTCATCTGGTCCCTTGAAGTGGGGGTGGGGGGAGTTAAAATATCCACTATAAAGCCATTGAATAATGCACTGATAACCCAAATTATGTCCCAGTCCCATCTTGGCACGTTGGACTTCTGTTTCTCTGGCTGGGTATTTCCATTCGTCCTATAATACAATGACAGGCTCTTACAATGCCAGTTTTCCCCCATTGGAGAACCAAAAGGAGGGGCTGAGCCCATTTCTTGGGCTTTAATCCCTGGCTACATGGGTCCAGATCTCTAGCCAAGCCCTTCCTGTAGGACTGTTGAAAGACTGGAGCAGGCAGCCCTGCCTTTGCTGCCTCCCTTTATTCGTTCTCACCTCTGTCCATTCATCGGCCAGATTTAGCTCATGACCTCTACTCCAATCATAATGGTCTCCTCTTAAGTCAATCTTATCAAATGCTGTGAGGAATGAATTCTGTGGGCCACATGCAGGAACACAGCGTTCTTCCCGGCTCAGCTCTGCTCCTCTCTCAGGGGAGAGGTCTGTGGAGCCTCTGGCTGCCTGTCCTGTTCTGAGGGTCACATCTGGTCACTGAAACATATTCTCCTCAAGGCTGTTGACTTCCTTTCTTGATTCAGGCCTTCCAATTCCTACCTTGGGAAGGAGGCAGGCACCCTATTTCTCTGGCCCTCCTCCCTCCCTGCCCACCCCTACCAATTAGGCTGGGCTGCCTGACAAGCACCACGTGACCTCGCCTGTTTCTTCTGATGCCCAGTTTCCACTGGACCTCTGTGTCCTCATTACAAATGAATTTTATCAACTAGCTGGGGCTTCTTCTCACCTAGTGTGTTAGAATCCAGCACTAGTAAGTCTAGGAGTGTTCCTTCAGTGCAAACGGTGTGATGAAGGTGAATGTAAGTTAACATTGATTTTACCCTCAGCGGCTCCTGGGAAGCCGTACTTCAGAACTGATGAATCAGCACCAGGAGGATCACAGCCCAGAGTCCCCACAGAGGGAGCAGTGCTGCCAATCTTTATCTAAACCAGGAACAGAGAATCCCTCAATTACCTAGGTGATGTTAGAAAGAATGCTCTTTGGTGAAGGACTGCTCCTAGAGTTTTTCTAAGTAACTATTCCTATAGCTATTTAGAAATTGACTTTCAAGAATATTTGCCTGTCTGATAAAATTAAGTGATAAAAATTCTACATTAAGGTAAAATGGGCTGAATCTTTTTAGGTGGTGTTTTCTTGTTTTTTTTGTATGATTGGCTTCATACAGTGAGTACTGCAAAGGGGCGTCCATGAACGAGGCTATCCTGACAGGGAAAGGGTTGCTGCCCTGAATAATTCCTTTGGGGGAGTGAAAGAGAAATTTTAGAAACTTTACAAGACACTGGTTTATTCCAAAGAATTCTAGATTTTGATAAACTTTACAGATTGCCAAGCTGAGGCTCTCATTCATCTTTTCTCATGTAAATAATAGAAAGATACAAATATATCTGTCATTTATTTTACCACTACAGATAGTTGTTTGCCATTTACTATTTGTTCTCTGTCCAGAATTTCAGATTGCAGTTGATTCTCATTATACATGGTAGTTTTGTTCTGCAGTCGCTGTGCGCCCTGAATTAGCAAATGCAAACTGTTGCTCACAGGGGAAATACAGGGTTAGGCTCTTTCTAGCCTCTAGTCACATTTTTTTCTTTTATAACATTATCTTTTGGAGCCTCAGCCTGACGTTCGGGGGAGAGGGAGGCCCTGGGCTGGATAGCACTCCCCATTGGGGTTATAACGGTCATCCATTTCTGTGTCTTCTCTTTCTCCCAACCTCCGCCTGCTGGTCCCCTCTCTAGTCATATTTTTTTCAAATGATCAATATGTAGCCTTGTTTTATGTGTGTTTCTATTTAAAGACACTGTGCTCAATATTCACTGTTGTTGCATTAACATCCAGTTCACAGCCAACAGCACTATAACATGTGGCTGAACAAGGTTTATCTAACACGTGTATTTTCTCCACAAAGCACCTCACAGCCTTCCTGGGCTTAGGAACACTGGACAGTGCCTCAGCACTACACTTGGAGTCCACTTTAAATGAATACGTGCATTGTATGACTCAAACTTTTTGCCACTCTGCACATGTCTGCCTCAACAGCATGAAGCATATTTATTTGGGGGTTGCAAATAAATCATACTTAGTAGGTGGATTAGCAAATATGCAATCTGTGAATAATAAGGATTAGTGAGGAATAATGAGAACTGTGTATATTCTTGGTTCCATGGCCACTCCTGTCCCAACTACCTTCATTCTTGGCTTCTCTTCTAGAATCCTCCTGGGCCTGTCTTCCTGAAGTGACATCCATAATAGGAACCTGTTATTACCACTCTTCAAGTCACCTTATATCTACCCCTCTCGGCAGGGAATATCTGTGAACTGGCAGGAGTGGGATGCATTAAATTCAATCATATTTAAGAGATCATAGCTGATAGGACACTGTTCCAAGGATATTTACAATTTTGTAGGGGGCTGTTCTTTAATCATACTGAGGAATGAAGCTTTATCAGAAGGATTGCAGAGTCATAGGGTGGATACTAGGGGAAGTGGGGGTAAAGAAGGCTCACTTCTTTTTTGTATTAATTGAATTTGTATAAATTTTGTATAAATTTTACAAGTGCAACTTTGTTACATGCATAGATTGTGTAATGGTCAAGCTTTTAGGGTATCCATTAACGAATAACATACATTGTACCTGTTAAATAATTTCTCATCATCCACTCCCCTCCCACTCCTTCACCCTCCTGAGTCTCCATGGTCTATCTTTCCACATTCTATCACATTTTTAATCCAGTCATCCACCGATGGACACTTAGGTTTATTCTATATTTTTGCTATTGTGAATAGTGCTGCGATGGACATATGAGTCCAGGTATCTTTTTGTTTTTGTTGAAACAGAGTCTTGTTCCATTGCCCAGACTGGAGTGCAGTGGCATAATCATGGCTTACTGCAACCTTGACTCTTGGGCTTAAGTATTCTTCCCACGTCAGTCTCCCAAGTAACTGAGACTATAGGTGTGCACCACCACACTCAGCTAATGTTTTATCTGTTGTAGGATAGGATCTGACTATGTTCCCCAGGCTGATCTTGAACCGCTATGCTCAAGCAGTCCTCCCACCTCAGATTCCCAAAGTGCTGGGATTACAGATAAGAGCCACTATGCCTAGCCAGGTATCTTTTTGATATATTGATTTACTTTCCTTTGGGGAGATGTCCAGTAGTGGGATTGCTGGATTGTATAGTGGTTCTCTTTTCAGAAGGTTCATTTCTGATATCACATCACTAAGGAACCACCTACTATGTGAATTGGAGCTTTCTTCGTAGGCCCATGGTTGTAAAAATGTCCCATGAAGTCTATGGTTCTGGAGTTCTGTTTGATGCCAACAATCTCAGAGCATTAGAGTCCATGGCCCGCTCCCCCTGGGGTCTCACTGAGCATTTCAAGTTGCTGTCCCAATGGCCAAAGGGAGACATACCTGTAGATTGGCCGCAAGTTCTTAAGCAGGTAAAATTCTGGAGTCAAGCATCCATCATATCATATAAGATCCCTGATCATGAGAGTACCGCCTCCAGGAATCAGCTAGATGGAAAGACATGTTCCGTGTCAGCCCCCCAAATGTGGTCCAGAGAATTCCTTGTGGCTTGGGTACACTTCCTATTGTTCAAAGTTTTATCATTATGAAAAGACCGTTCTAACCAGAGCCTGCTGAGATAAAAGCTGCTGCCCCATCCTGTGCCGGGGCATGTGAGTGCTATTTCAGTGGCTGTGTCCACAGCTCTGAAAATCTATACCTTGGATGAAAGCCCAGCTAGAGAATGGAGCGTTCCCTTATATATATTCTCTGAAAAACTGTCACATATGCTCAGACATGAAAGAACAGAAAGGCTGATCCTGGCAGCTCCCCACGCTGCAGAATTTCAAATATGCCTGCGGCCTCACCAGAATGAACTGTCTGAACAAAAGGAAGTGGAAAGAGTGAAAGGAGACAGAAGGCTGGCCGATATGGCTGCCTCTCCTCCCTCCATCCCCAGCCTCCCTACCTCCAGATGTTTTTGCTGAGCTTCTGTCAGCCTTATTGGCTTACCCTTTAGTCCCTGCCCCAGGGAGCTGAATTCAAGCAAGTACAGCAAATGTTGCACAACTCAAGAAAAAAGGCTGCCTTTTCCTGTTAACTAACTTTAGTTTTAGTTTATTTTTAAAGCAACACATTGTTTTCCTAATTATAAGATGTGCCAAACTTATTGCAAAAAAAAAGAAAAGAAAAGAAAACTGCAGGTAAGCAACAAGTGTCAAAAATCAAGTATAATCTCATCATCCAGATAAAACCATTGTTGACATTTTTGTTTCTTTTAGCCTTTTCCTATGAATCTTTTTTTTTTGGAGGGGGAAGGGGACAAGGTCTCACTCTGTCACCCAGGCTGGAGTGTAGTGGCACAATCATGGCTCATTACAGCCTCAACTTCCCTGGCTCAAGTGATCCTCCCACCTCAGCTTCCTGAGTAGCTGGGACCACAGTCATGCACCACCATGTCCAGCTTATTTTAAAATTTTTGTAGAGACGGGCTGCACTATATTGCCCAGCCTGCTCTCGAACTCCTGGGCTCAAGTGATTTTCCCATTTCATCCTCCCACAGTACTGAGATTACAGGTGTGAGCCACCACGCTTGGCCCTCTTTGTGAATCAATATGAATAAATATGTTTCCAATGGGATTACATCATGAATATTGTTTTGTATACTGCTTTTCCCCCTCACTTGGCAATATATTACCATCATATCTTCAGGGCACCTTTTTTTTTTTTAAAAGGACACCTCTGCATCCAATTATTTATAGGATGATAATGGGCGATAGGGTTGGAGTTTTAAAATGTTTCCAAGTGAACGTTTTGCAATTCTCTTTACCTGCCTTTTCTGTGGTATTAAACACTGCTTAATTCCTGTTTTCTATATTTTGGATTGGCAAATTTCTTTTTTTAAATTATACTTTAAGTTCTGGGATGCATGTGCAAACATGCAGGTTTGTTACATAGGCATACATGTGCCATGGTGGTTTGCTGCAACCATCAACCCGTCATCTACATTAGATATTTCTCCTAATGCTATCCCTCCCCTAGCCCCCCACCCCCCAACAGGCCCCAGTGTGTGATGTTCCCATGTGTTCTCATTGTTCCACTCCACTTATGAGTGAGAACATGTGGTGTTTGGTTTTCTGTTCCTGTGTTAGTTTGCTGAGAATGATGGTTTCCAGCTTCATCCATGTTCCTGCAAAGGACATGAACTCATCCTTTTTATGGCTGCATAGTATTCCATGGCAGACCACCATTTTTAATAGCTGCATGGCCTTCTGTTATCATAATTCTTTTAATCAATTCCTATTGTTGAACTTTTACATTATTTCCAGGAATTAAGTTGAAAATACATAGAAAGTATTTAACATCCAGGAGGGCCTGGACCCGCCACTCAGGATGACCAGGCTGTCAGACCAGAGCTGGGTTCTGGAGGCCCCAGACTGTTCCAGGCATTACCCTTGGTGTTTGAATGGCAGGGCCTAATTTCATGGGAGGATCCAGGAGGTGGGCATGTGGGGGCATTTGGGAGAAGCACTCCAAGCAGCATCTATGTATCATTCACAATGAAAGATTTTTAATATTTTAACCATCCAGTGGGCATATTGGTACAAGCTTTCTAACTATCAGAATATTTAGTACTATTACAAATAGAATAGCTGTGAATATCTTTATAGAGAAGTGTCTTTACAAAGATCTCTGATTATCCCTAGAGGCACATTTTCTGGGTCAAAAGATAAGATACATTTATAGGGCTTTTAGTATAAAATCACAAATTGCTTTCACAAGAACACAGTTTATAAGTTTACCAAGCTTATTATCTTTTTGATCAACTTTACCATTAAAACCTGTATGCTGTGGAGTAGGTTTTTTGCATCTCAGTTTCTCTTGCCCCACCAAATCTACTTGTAGATATCTGTCCCCAAAAACAAAATAACAATGTCTTGTATGTGCAAAAAGAAGCACAAACGAGGACATTCATTGTAGCATTGTATGTAATAGGAATAACAGCTCCCCAAAATTGAGAAGGAATAGGAGGAATTCATGGCTTATATACTTTAGGAAAATTTATGTTATGAAACAGTATGCAATAATTAAAAAGAATGAGGAAGATGTATAAGACTAACTTGGAATGTTCCATGACATATTAAGAAATAAAAAGTTTTCGGAGAGAACATGCAGCATGATCACAGTAATGTTATATACAAAGAAGTATTGGAGGCCAGGTGCAGTGGCTCACACCAGTAATCCCAGCACTTTGGGAGGCCGAGGTGGGCGGATCCCAAACTCCTGAGGTTGGGAGTTTGAAACCAGGCTAGCCAACATGGCGAAACCCCATCTCTACTAAAAATACAAAATTAGCCAGGCATGGTGGTGCATGCCTGTAATCCCAGCTACTCGGGAGGCTGAGGCAGGAGAGTCGCTTGAACCCGGGAGGTGGAGGCTGCAGTGAGCTGAGATCACGCCATTGCACTCCAGCCTAGGCAACAAGAGTGAAACTCCATCTCAAAAAAACAAAATAACGAAGAAGTATTGGACATATAAAATACATTGTATGAATATAGCTCTGCATCAACACATGGATAAATGTCGTTGGGAAGAGTACACTTCAAGATATTGATACCTTTGGGGTGAGAAGTGGAATTATAAGGCAAGTAAAGTGTTTCGTCATTTTTAAAGTCTCTATATTTTTATACTGTTTGAATTCTTATAATGCAAAACTGTTCTTAGTGTGTAATCTGGTCAGCGGAGGGGGAGGAATGGGGTCTTGCTATGTTGCCCAAGCTGGACTCAAACTCCTGGGCTCAAGTGATCCTCCCACCTCAGTCTCCTGAGTAGCTGGGACTACGGCTGTACACCACTACACCTGACTATTACGTGATTTTTAACAATTATTTAAAGTATAAAATAGAAGGATTAAAATCAGTTTCTTCCTTTTTGTTTTCTCCTCCTTTTTATTTTTCCTAGGAGAAGAATCATTTTTTTCCCCAAACTTTTAAGTGAAACTCCACTGATGTATAAAACCTACCATAAGTGCTGGTCTAGAGCTGGGGTTCCCAACCCCCAGGCTGCGGACTGGCACCCTGTTAGGTACCAGTTAGGACTGGTGACCTATTAGGAACTGGGCCTCACAGCAGGAGATGAGCAGCAGGCAGGTGAGCATTGCTACTGAGCTCAGCCTCCTGTCAGATCCGCAGAGGCATTAATCTCATAGCAGCACAAACCCTACTGTGAATTGTGCATGTGAGGGATCTAGGTTGTGCTCCTTATGAGAATCTAATTAATGCCTGATGATCTGAGTTGGAACAGTTTCATCCCAAAACCATCTCTCCCACTGTCTGTGGAAAAATTGTCCTTCACAAAACTGGTCCCTGGTGCCGAAAATATTGGGGACCGCTGGTCTAGAACACAGAGGCTGGCCACTCTGATCAGTTTCTCGTCCTCTTGGTGGCAGGCCTAACAACCCTCCCCTGACCTGGCTCCCCAGGCCACAGATTACAAACCAGCTTTGAAAGCCTGAGATCTGTGCAATCCCCGGAGCCTCACATGTGATTTAACGTTTCACTGTCACTGTCTTGACATTCTTAATAATTTTTGAAGAAGAGACCCTACATTTTCACTTCTCATTGGGGCTCCCAAATTATGTAGATTAGACACTCTCTGAGTTCTCTTTGTCCCATTCACAAAGTCTCTTGCACATATTAATTCATTTAATTCTCAAAATAGTCTCACGTGCTTGGTGTCATTACATAGTTTTTTGTGAGTTTTTGCAGTATCAGAACCACTTACCACCCAACCCAGGAATGGGGTCTTGGAAGTCCCAGCCTCTGCCTGAGAAGCATTCTGAGCAGCTGTCAGCATCTGGGTCTTGAAATCACAGCTTTGAATGACTGAAGGTTTCAGGCAACGTGTGGGCTCAAGTCTTTGCAGTCGAAAGCATTCAATGCTAGGCACACCAATAGCACTTTCATTGCACAGTGTTTCTTTCAAAGCATCTTCCTGATTTCTGTACAAAGTCACTGAGACTACAGGTGAAGTCAGAATCTACATAAGACATAATAATTTAAAACTTTGTAACAAGTGCTTCTGGTTAAAAATAAAATGTAGTATCTTTTTGTTATCTCATCTTAGGGGAGGTAGGATGGTTGATGTTTTAGCTGGAAAAAGAATGTGAGAAAATCTGTATTCTATCTCATTATTTTTTGTTTTGCACCAGCAGAAAGATTAAAATTTTCTTCTCATTCCTCACGTATTTACAGCTTCCTCAATGTCTCCATTTTTCTCATCTGCTGTCAGCTGTATTGTTAAATGTCTGAGAAAAAGTTTTGTATGCAGGAAAGACTAATTGTATCTGCTTGTGCTTAAATTAATATGCAATTATTTAAATTACAAATTTAAAAACCTAGTTTTTAATCTAAATTTAGCTTAGGCACGTTTGTACTCTATTTATAAATTTATTTTTTATTTTATTTTATTTTTTTTTTGAGACGGAGTCTTGCTCTATCACCCAGGCTGGAGTGCAGTGGCCGGATCTCAGCTCACTGCAAGCTCCACCTCCCAGGTTTACGCCATTCTCCTGCCTCAGCCTCCCGAGTAGCTGGGACTACAGGCACCCGCCACCTCGCCCGGCTAGCTTTTTGTATTTTTTTTAGTAGAGACGAGGTTTCACCGTGTTAGCCAGGATGGTCTCGAACTCCTGACCTCGTGATCCGCCTATCTCGGCCTCCCAAAGTGCTGGGATTACAGGCTTGAGCCACCGTGCCCGGCCACACACTGTGTTTTTTATTTGCATTTCTCTGATGATTAGTGATGTTTGCGAATACTTTCTCCCGTTTTGTGGATTGTCTATTCACTTTGTTAGTTGTTTCCTTTGCTGTGCAGGAGCTCTTTAGCTGGATGTAATCCCAATTGTCTGTTTTCGCTTTGATGGCCTATACTTTTGAGGTCTTACACAAGAAATCTTTGCCCAGACCAAGGCCCTTGAGTATTTCCCCAATGTTTTCCTCTAGTAGTTTCATAGTTTCAGGTCTTAGATTCAAGTCGGTAATCCATTTCGATTTGATTTTTGTATATGTTGAGAGATAAGGGTCTAGTTTCATTCTTCTGCATATAGTTATCCAGTTTTCACAGCACCATTTACTGAAAAGACTGTCCTTTCCCCACTGTATGTTCTTCATGCCTTTATCAAAGACGAGTTGGTTGTAAATGCACGGATTTATATCTGGGTTCTCTATTCTGTTCCATTGGTCTATGTGTGTCTGTTTTTATGCCAGTATGCTGGCATACTGGCATAAAATCATGCTGCTTTGGTTACTATAGCTTTGTGGTAAATTTTGAAGTTAGGTAGTGTGATGTCTCCAGCTTTATTCTTTTTGTTCAGGATTGCTTTGGCTATTTGAGGTCTTTTGTGGTTCCATATAAATTTTAGGATTGTTTTCTCTGTTTCTGTGAAGAATGTCATTGGTATTTTGATAGGGATTGCAATGAATCTGTAAATTAATTTGGGTAGTATTGTAGTTTTAACAATATTAACTCTTTCAATCCATGAGCATGGAGTATCTTTCCATTTTATTGTGTCCTGTTCAATGTCTTTCATCAGAATTTTATTGTTTTACTTGTATAGATCTTTCACTTCTTTGGTTAGATTGATTCCTAGGTGTTTTGATTTCTTTTACAAATTGTTCACTGGTGGCATATATAAATATGATTGATTTTTGTATGTTGATTTTGTGTCCTGCGACTTGATTGAATTGATCAGTTCTAACGGTTTTGTGGTGGAGACTTTAGGTTTCTCTAGGTGTAAGATTTGTCATGTACAAGCAAGGCTCATTTGACTTCTTCCTTTCCAATTTGGATGCCCTTTGTTTCTTTCTTTTGCCAAATTACTCTGGGCAGGACTTTCCAGTATTATGCTGAATAATAGTGGTGAAAGTGGACATCCTTGTGTGGTTCTAGTCTTTAGAGGAAAGGCCTTCAATTTTTCCCTATTCAATATGATGTTAGCCATGGGTTTGTCATAGACGGCCTTTATTATTTTGAGGTATGTTCCTTCTATACCCATTTTGATGAGCCTTTTTATCATAAAGGATGTTGAATTTTATAAAAATGTTTTTTGGCATCTATTGAAATAATTATATGGTTTTTGTTCTTAATTCCATTAATGTGATATATCACATGTATTGATTTGTGTATGTTGAAGCATCCTTGCATCCCTGGGATGAATCCCTCTTGATCACCGTGAATGATGTTTTTATAATGTACTGTTGAATTCAGTTTGCTAGTATTTTGTTGAGGATTTTTGCATCTATGTCCATCAGAGATATGACCTGTAGTTTTCTTCTTTTGTGGTATTTTCTTGTCTGGTTTTGGTATCAGGGTAATGCTGTCCTCATGGAATGAATTTGGAAGAATGTCCTCTTCAATTTTCTAGAATAGTTTGATTAGGGTTGGTATTAGTTCCTTGAATGTTTGGTAGAGGCCAGGCACCGTGGCTCATGCCTGTAATCCCAGCACTTTGGGAGGCCAGGATGGGAGGATCACTTGAGCTCAAGAGTTCAAGATCATCCTGGGCAACACAGCGAGACCTTATCTCTACAAAAAAATCCAAATATCGGCTGGGTGTTGTGGCGCATGCCTGTAGTTGCAGCTACTCAGGTAGCCAAGGCAGAAAGATCACTTGAGCACAGGAGGCTGAGGCTGCAGTGAGCCATCCACTGTACTCTAGCCTGGATGACAAAGTGAGACCCTCTCTCAAAAAATAAATGAATCAATGGTTGGTAGAATTCAGCAGTGAAATAATCAACTCCTAGGCTTTTCTTTGGTAAGAGATATTTTATTATGGCTTTGATTATTGGTTTGTTGAGGTTTTCTATTTCTTTATGGTTCAATCTTGGTAGGCTGTATGTGTTCTGGAGTTTGTCAGTTTCTTCTAGGTTTTTCCAATTTGTTGGCATACAGTTGTTTATAATAGTCTCAATGATTCTTTGTATTTCTGAGGTCTCAGTTTCTATGTCCCATTTTTCATTTCTATTTATTTGATTTGATTTGATTTATTTGAGTCTCTTTGTTTTTTAAAATTAATCTAGCTAAAGACTAGATTGATTATATCTTTTCAAAAAGCCAACTTTTCATTTCATTGATTTTTTGGTCTCAATTTCATTTATTTCTGCTCTGATTTTTATTATATCTTTCCTTTTACTAATTTTGGATTTGGCTTGATCATGCTTGTCTAATTCCTTGAGGTACATCATTACGTTCTTTATTTACAGTCCACTTTTCTGATCTAGGGGTTTGTTGCTTTTAACTTCCTTGTTAGTACTGCTTTTGTTGTATCACATAGATTCTGGTGTGTTGTATTTCCATTTTCCTTAGTTTCAAGTCATTTTTAAGCTTCATTCTTAATTTCTTTATTGACCCATTTGTTGTTCAGGAGCATGTTGTTTAATTTTCATGTTTGATTTATTTTCCAAGGCTGCTCTTGTTATTGATTTCTAGTTTTATTCCATTGTGGTCAGAGAAGATATTTGACATGATTTCTATTTTTTTGAGTTTATGCAGACCTAAGATATGGTCTGATATGCGCTAATGAAAAGACTATGTATTCTGCAGCAATGGGGTAAAATCTGTAAATGCCAGTTAGGCCTATTAGATAAAGTGTGTAGTTTAACGCCACTGTTTCCTTGTTGATTTTTCTGTCTGGACGATCTATCTATTACTGTGAATGAGGTGTTGAAGCCTGTATTATTATGGTACTGCAGTCTATCTCTTCCTATTAATGTTTTTTTTTTTTTTTTTTTTTTTTGAGACGGAGTCTGGCTCTGTCGCCTGGGCTGGAGTGCAGTGGCCGGATCTCAGCTCACTGCAAGCTCCGCCTCCTGGGTTTATGCCATTCTCCTGCCTCAGCCTCCAGAGTAGCTGGGACTACAGGCGCCCGCCACCTCGCCCGGCTAGTTTTTTGTATTTTTAGTAGAGACGGGGTTTCACCGTGTTAGCCAGGATGGTCTCGATCTCCTGACCTCATGATACGCCCGTCTCGGCCTCCCAAAGTGCTGGGATTACAGGCTTGAGCCACCGCGCCCGGCCTCCTATTAATGTTTACTTTATATTTTTGGGAGCTCTGGTGTTAGGTGTATAGATGTTTATAATTTTTATATCCTCTTGCTGAATTGACCTCTTTATCATTATATAGTGACCATCCTTATTTTTTTGATAGTCTTTGATTTGTAGTCTATTTTATCTGATATAAGTATAGTTACTCATGCTTGTTTTTGGTTTCCAGTTGCATGGAATAGCTTTCTCAACCCTATCACTTTCAGTCTACGTGCATTTTTATAGGCGAAGTGGGCTTCTTGAAGGCAGCATGTAGTTAAATATTCTTTATTTATCAATTCAGCTCTTCAATGCCTTTTTTTTTTTTTTTTTTTTTTGAGATAGAGTCTTACTCTGTTGCCCAGGCTGGAGTGCAGTGGCACAACCATGGTTCACTGCAGCCTTGACCTCCTGGGCTCAGGCAATTCTCCAATCTCAGCCTCCCAAGTAGCTGGGACTATAGGCACGTGCCACCATGCCCAGTTAATTTTTATATTTTTTGTAGAGACATGTTATGCCATGTTGCCCAGGCTGGTCTCGAACTCCTGAGCTCAAGTGATCTGCCCACCTCAGCCTCTTAAACTACTGGGATTATAGGCATGAGCCACCATCCCCAGCCACTCTATGCCTTTTAATTAGAGAATTGAGACAATTTACATTCAGTGTTAGTATTGATAAGTAAGGATTTACTACTGTCATTTTGTTGCTTGTTTTCTGTGTTTTGAGACTCCTCTCTTCCTTTGTGGTTAAGTGATTATCTCTAGTAGTATGTTTTAAATTGTTGCTTTTTATTTTTAGTGAAGCTACTATAGGTTTTTATGCTGTGGTGACCATGAGGCTTACAAAAAGCATTTTATAGCTATAAAAGTTATTTTAAAGAGATGACAACTTATCCTAGATCACAAATAAAACACTAGAAACAAAGGAAAAAAAAAAAAAAAAAAAAAAAAACAACGGAAAATTCCACCACACTTTAACTCCACCACCCCCAACATACATTTTGACTTTTAGTTGTCTCAATTTATTTTAATATTGCCTATCTCTTAACAGGTTGCTGTATCTACAGTTGTTTTTGTTAGATCTATCTTCTGGGCTTCATTCTAGAGTTACAAGTGGACTGCACACTACAAATACAGTAATAGCGTATTCTGGGTTTGTCTGTGTATTTACTTTGCCAGTGGATGTTATACCATGAATAGTTTTCCTTTGCACTTTAGTGTTTTTTTCTTTCAGACTGAAGAACTACCATTAGCCTTTCTTGCAAGACAGAACTGGTGTTGGCGAATTCTCTCAGCTTTTGTTTTCTCTGAAAGATTTTATCTCTTCTTCAAATGTGAATGACAATTTTGCGGATACAATATTCTCGGCGGACAGGTTGTTTTTTTTCTTTTTTCTTTTAACACTTTGAAAATGTTTTTCTACTCCCTCCTGGTCCCTGTGGTTTCTGTTGAGAGGTCTGTGGCCAGATGAACTGGAGCTTTTTAATATATTATTTACTTCTTACCTCTCACTGCTTTTAGGATCTTCACTTTATCTTTAGCCTTTGGGAATTTGACCATTAAATGCCTCGGGGTAGTTTTCTTTGGGTTGAATCTGTTTGGTGTTCTAAGACTTTCCTATACCTGCATATTTACATCTTTCTCAAGTTTAGGGAAATGTTTTATCATTATTTCTTTGAATAAGCTTTCTACCTTTTGCTGTTCCTCAGTTTCCTCTTAAACACTAATAATTCTTAGATTTGGTCTTTTGAAGTTTTTTTCTGTATCTTGTAGGTGGTCTTTGTTCCTTTTTGTTCTTTTTCTTTTTTCTTCTCTATGTATTTTCAAATGCCAGTCTTCAAACTCAATGATTCTTTCCTCTGCTTGGTTCATTTTGCTGTTGAGACTCTCTAGAGTTTTTCAACTCAGCAAATGTATTTCTCACTTCCAAGATTTCTGTTTGAGTTTTAAAAAATTATTTCAATGTCTTTGTTAGATTTCTCTGATACATGTTTGAATTGTTTTTCTGTGTTATCTTGGAGATCGCTGAATTTCCTTAAAACTCCTATTTTGAATTCTTGATTGGAGAGCTCACAAATTGCCATCTTGTTTGGGTCAGTCACTGGATTTTTGCTTTGTCTTTTTGGCAAGGTCATGGTTTCCCATTTGCTTTTGTTTCTTGCGAGTATATGTCTATGTCTTTGCATTGAAGGATTAGTTATTCAAGTCACTGCCTCCTTTTCAGTTCTAGGTGGCCTTAAGCTCAGGTTCACCTTGGCTATAATAAATGGTTGAAGCACTGCCTGTCCCAAATGGGGAAGGTCCCAAAGGGATTATCCCAGCAGTGTGGGAAGGCTGGCTAGGGGTTCATGTCCAGGGGGCCTGGGGAACATACCTCCTACAGCTACTTTTATCTGGTCTCCTTTGGCCAAGTTACAGAGCAGAGTTTCTGGGCTGAAGATGGTAGCCCTGCCTCCCTATTTGTCTCTGCCTATCCTTAGGGATATTTCTCCCATGAAACAGTCCTAATGCTAATTGCGGGTTAAGGCAAGAACAGTTCTCCTGCCAGAAAAACCAAAAAGGTGAGGAAGCTTATTAACCACCTCAATTTCACTTTTCCAGTGCAGGAACCATAAGTTGGAGGGGGATTTTCCATGTGGTTCATGTCTTGCAGAATGGGGTGGAAGGGGCATCGCAGATGCGGAAGTCTGGTTCTCCTACCACTGTCTCAGAGTTCTTCCATTTCTCTGTCGCCACAGGAACTGTCTCATCCTCATACTTGAGCTCTGGTTTGTTGCTGGTGAAAATCTCTGTCCTATATATTTGTTTGTTTGTTTGTTTTGTGGGGGAAATGGTGGGTGGGTGGGGGGGAAAAGCCAGCTTGCTTCTGTGTGGCCATATTGGAACTGGAAACTCCAATCTCCTGTATTTGCTAAACCGGCAAGTCTAACCTGTAAAGGACTGATATAGATAGATGAATGTTTGTTGAATGGATGACTAATGTAGTTGATCAGATGTATAGAGTAAAAGGGAGAAATGAGTGAATGATGTCTTCCAGGTTCCTGGTTTGGAAACTAGGCAAATATTGGTACCCTTCAGAAAAATAAGGACAGTAGAGGAAAAGCAGGTTGGGGAAGAAAGGCAAAGTGATGAATTGCATTTTGGACAGGTTGAGGTGAAGGTCTCCCTGGAACATATTAATAGATACGACCAGTAGGCTGTTGGCTGCGTTGTTCTGGAGCTAAGGAGAAGATCAGAATGGAATCACAGGTTTGAGAGTCATCATCAATTGATGGTAGTAAAGCTATAGAAGTGGATGAAACCACAGAAAATAAAGCAAGTAGAAAGCAGGCCTAGGATGAAGCCTAAAGGAACTCTGACATTCGAATGGCCAGCTGGTTAAAGGAAAACCAGAAGTGAGATATCACAGAAGCTGAAGGAGGAAGATTCGAGAAAGGGAAGAAGTGGTCTGCAGTGACTAACATTCCAGAGAAACAAATGTTAGAGAACACAAAGAGGTCACTGGTGACCTTGATGAGAAGCATTTCAGTGGAGGAGGTGAGACAAGAAGTGAATCAGAGAAGTGAAAGCAGGAAGCCTGGGAGTGTAGGCAAGTCTTATAAAAACCCAACTGTGAAGAGGAGGGTGGTCACTGGAGAAAGACAGGGGGCCTAAAGATGATTGTGTCTGTGATCAGAGTAAACAGAGTAGGTTTAAATGCCCAAGGGAAGGATTTAGAAAAGAGGGAGATGTTGAAGATACAAGAGAGGGAGACAGACTGAGGTGTTGAGGGGAGATCGGATGCAGAGCCCAGGTGAAGGGGTCTTTCAACAAAAGGAGCTCTCTTCCATTGTAGCAGGACAAGTCACAGACAAAACTCCTCAGACACAGAGTTAAAGAAGGAAGGGGTTTATTTGGCCGGGGGCATCGGCAAGACTCCTATCTCAAGTGCCGAGCTCTCCAAGTGGGCAATTCCTGTCCCTTTTAAGAGCTCACAACTCTAAGGATGTGCGTGTGAGAAGGTCGTGATTGAGCAAGCAGGGGGTACGTGATTGGGGGCTGCATGCACCAGGAATTAGATCAATTAGATCAGAACAAAACAAGATAGGGATTTTCACAGTGTATTTCCATACAATGTCTGTAATCTATAGATAATATAACCGATTAGGTCGGGTCGATCTTTTAACTACTAGGCCCAGGGTGCAGTGCCGGGCTGTCTGCCTGTGGATTTCATTTCTGCCTTTTAGTTTTTACTTCTTCTTTCTTTGGAGGCAGAAATTGGGCATAAGACGATATGAAGGGTGGTCTCCTCCCTTACCATATCGACAGGAAGGAGACTGGAGCTGCGCATGCAGGTGAACTGGCAGTTTAGGAAAAGGAAACTGCTTTATGGCAGGAGAGCTCTGTGCATAGATTCTCTCCCCTAAAGAACCCCCTTCCCTTTGTGACCTGTTCATGCCAGTTGTACTTACAATATTCAACAATGTGAGCTGAAGGAAATCAATTTAAAATAAAATCGAGTGAAATAAAATCAAACTAAATGAAAGCTACACTTTGAGAAAATCCTTTAAAAGGTGAGTTGCTACTTTTTTGGGTCAAAGTTGGTGTGGGCAAAATCAACTATAGAAGTTTGGATTTAAAAAAAAACAAAAAAACAGAACCCCCAAAACTGAGTAGGACTTTCACCTGTATTGCTTTACCTAAAAAGTCCAAATTGGACATCATCAATGAAAAATCATTGTCATGATTTTTGCAGAACTCCAATTTATGGACGTTCTCCAAAAGGTCTTGGCTCTAACTCAGATGATTAACAAATGGATGCCCACTATGTTTTGTTTTTGTTTTTGTTTTTTTGAGGCAAGGTCTTTCTCTGTCACCCAGACTGGAGTACAGTAGCACCATTATAGTTCACTGTGGCCTCGAACTCCTGGGCTCAAGTGATCCTCCCGCCTCAGCCTCCCAAAGTGCTAGGATTACAGGTATGAGCCACTGCACCTAACCCCACTTATGTTTTAAGTTAAAATAAAATGTCTACGTTATACATCTGTTTCTTTTTAGTGATTTCCTGCTTTAATAAGCCTTTTCAGTTCATGTAACAATGTGTAATCCCAACCACATCCCATAAGGTGGTTTCTGCTGAACTTTCATGGTGAACATGGTGAAGTGATATGCATAGTCATCTCTTGTAAGGACAATGTGGTGACATGGAAAGTTTGAAGAAAGAGAAAAAGTTTGAAATTGCTGTTCATAGGGAATGGGCAAGATAACTGGCTTCATAACTATATGTAGCTCTACTGTCATGCCCTATGTGCCTATATCTAGCCCATTACCAGGAGGAGCACGATCTTACCACCTTACTCTTAGCTAGCTCACCAGGAACATACTTTGAGGTCAGTGGATGGAGCTTTCCTTTACTTGATACATCTGGGTCAAGTGGATGGAGTGGATGGAGCGTTCCTTTACTTGATCCATGTCATTACTTTTAAATTCATACAGAGTCAACCTTAGCCAGGCACCTGGAAGCTCATTCTTTCCCTGACCTCCTTCACTCTCTCCTTTCTTTTCTTCTTTTCATTTCTTCCTCTTTTCTTTTCTACCCCTCTCCTCTTCTGCTAGACCCATCCTGTGAATGCCCATGCACCATGGTCAGGGCTGGAGGAAGGATTGTTTCTGGCTGCATTCTGGCAGGACAAATGTGGGTCTATCTGGTTGGTCACTCATTACAGTTTTCCACATGGTTCCCACCCATCCCCTACACTTTCCATTCTTCAAAGTGCAGTATTAATAAGGCAAAACCAAACCGAAACAAAACAGACAAAGCAACCTTTGTGTTGTTAATACTGATGAGCTCCCCACCCTAGGTGAGTGCTACAGACTGAATGTGTTTCCTGATTCATATGTTGAAATCCTAACCCCACTGTGATGGTATTAGGAGGTGGGACATTTGAGAGGTGATTAGGTCATGACAGTGGAGTCCTTGTGATTGGGATTAGTGCCCTCATTAAAGGGGTCTCAGAGAGCAACCTTTCTCCTTTTCCATCATGTAAGGACACAGCAAGAAGACAGCTGTCTATGAACCAGGAAGTGGAATCCTCATCAGATACTGAATCTGAAAGTATCTTGATTTTGGATGTCTCAGCCTCCAGACTGTGTGAAATAAATGTTGTTTAAGCAATCTATGGTATTTTTGTTATAGCAGCCCAAATGGAATAAGGCACTAGGAATGGAAAAGATCGAAGTGGGTAAAGAAAAACAAGAACCTCATGGGGCGGGGGGTGGAAGAGAGAAAAAGAGAGAGAGAGAGAACGGAGGGGTAACAAAGCAAAATAGGAATCAGATGAGTGGTGGCATTAATGAAGACAAAGAACAAACAGGAGAATGTTTTTTCCTGTCCCTTTTAACAGAAAGAAAGGAAGACTCTACCTCTTTAGAGTTTAGAGTAGTGGTTCTCCATTATGGGGGTGGGGAGTTTGCACCCCACCCTCCCAGAGGACATTCGGCCCTGTCTGCAGACATTTTTGGTTGTCACAATTGGGGGGATTGCTGCTGCCATCTAGCGGGTAGAGGTCAGGGATGCAGCCAACAGTCCACCGGACAGGCTCCCATGGCAAAGAATTATACAGCTCCAAATGTCAGTAGTGCCAAGGTAGAGAAACCCTGCTCTAGAAAATGTGTCACTGTCATCTGAAAACTGTGAAGCACCCTCCAAAATGGGAACATTACCCAGGAGTTTAAAACGTGCCTGCCTAGGGAACCCCGACTTCTCAGCACAGTTTATCCTGCCATGAAAAAGAATGTGAAGGTCTCCAAGAGGACAGGGAGATTTCAGGAGCCCCTTGGAAGGTGGTGGTTGTGAGTGGAGCCTTCCATGGCCTGGTAGCAGGTGCCGCCTCTGTGTAGCAGACAGCCTCCTACAGACACTCCCTCAGTCACTGCAGCTGCCCATGGTGCCATCTCTAGAGCAAACAAGCTCTCGTATTTGACTTAGAGGACCACCTCCCTTAAAATGTCCTCTTGCTATTTATATAAGTTTGGATTATTTCCATAGCTGGGGAATGGCTACATTATTTTCTCCTTAAGCTGCCACAGATATTATTAGTCAACTTTGCAGTATTTTCTTCTTATTACAAACTGATTGTCTAAATCCAGTGATAAAAAAGAATGGAACTTTTTTAGTTGGTTTGTTTTCCTGAAAATGCTAGAATATCTTCTTTTTGTGTTCTAAAAATACATAGACAACTTCTGTACTCAATTTTGCTACAATAGGAGGGTCATTGTTCGGCTGCTCATTTAGATGTTATATTTGGAAAGCTGTCTCTGTATTTTGCTCTTCAAATGTGAGGAAATTCTAATATTACCAAGATCACAAAGAATAAGCCTCAACAAGTGTAGATAAAATGGACCAAGCTAATACCAGACACGAAGCAAGCAATAGTTCACAGTAGCGTGTCTCAGAATCACCTAGAGGGCCTATTAAAGGTTTCTGGGCCCCATACTCAGAGTTTCTGATTCAGTGGGCTCAGGGCGGGCCCAAGAATTTGCATTCCCAACAAGCTCCCAGGTGACACTAATGTTATCAGTCCCAGGACTGATATTGGGAACCACTGTAGATTCCGACATTTATTTTTGATGGATTCTGTTTTGGTGCTAGGTTATGTTTCAGAAATCAGCTCTTTACTTTTCAGAACCACATAGTATGTTACTCTCTAATGGTTGTTCTTGTGACCACACATCTGAGATTGGAGAACATTAAGCTTTAAGATGTTTTGCACAGGGAGGTGGGAGTTGCAGTGAGCTGAGATGGCACCACCACACTCCAGCCTGAGTGACAGAGCCAGACCATGTCTCCAAAAGATGTTTTGCAATATTGCATGTTCACGGCCACTGTTGGTATAATTTTTAATAACTTTATTTTCTGTGACCTCTTGAGAAGAAATATTTTAATAACAAATGCTCACCAAAACTGTATCTATGTAAATACATAATCTTGAGTTAAAGGAAGAACGGCCTCTAGGCAGTAGGCCTAAGCAGCCATGATTTCTCATCTGTGCAAAACACCAGCTAGATACCCAATTAATAATGACTTCATTCCTTTTGTGGCTTAGTTAAAACAATCACTTATCCCAGCACTTTGGGAGGCCGAGATGGGTGAATCACGAAGTCAGGAGATCGAGACCATCCTGGCTAACACGGTGAAACCCCGTCTCTACTAAAAATACAAAAAACTAGCCGGGCGAGGTGGCGGGCGCCTGTAGTCCCAGCTACTCAGGAGGCTGAGGCAGGAGAATGGCGTAAACCCGGGAGGCGGAGCTTGCAGTGAGCTGAGATCCGGCCACTGCACTCCAGTCCGGGCGACAGAGCGAGACTCCGCCTCAAAAAAAAAAAAAAAAAAAAAAAAAAAACAATCACTTAAAGTTGGGTAGAGTTTTAGAATTTCCTTTCTCCTGACACTTTTGAAATGTTCATTCCTGGTTGAGAATATATGTGTGTATGTGTGTATGTGTGTGTGTATGTGCGTATGTGTGTGTATGTGTGTATATGTATGTGTATGCGTGTATGTATGTGTGTGTATGTGTCTGTGTGTCTGTGTGTGTTGTATGTATATGTGTGTCTGTGTGTGTCTGTGTGTGTATATGTGTGTGTGTATGTGTGTGTATATGTGTGTGTGTATGTGTGTGTATATGTGGGTGTGTGTATATGTGTGTGTGTATACATCTGCATCTGCCCATGGTGTGGAGCATCCCTTTCATCTCTAGAGCAGATGCCCACTTATTTGACTTAGAGGTAGCCCCCTCCCTTAAAATGTCCTCTATCTATATAAGTTTGGATTGTTTCCATAGCTGAGGAATGGCTACATTATTTTTTCCTTAAGCTGCCACAGATAATATTAGTCAACTTTGCAGCTATACTCTTATGCTGTTAACGTTTCCTTCTTGTATTGTTAGCGACCAATCCTCTAAATCTAGTGATAAAAGAGAATGGATCTTTTTTAGTTGCTTTGTATTCCTGAAAATGCTAGCATACACACACACGTATATATGTGTGTACATGTATGTTTATATTTTTTCTTGTTTTTTAAACTTTAAAAATTATACATTTTCTTGGAGACCAAATTTCACAAGATAGTTAAGATGCAGAATGAAGTTGACTAACATTTTCCAGAGAACTGACACCAATGTTATAAATGGCCATTCTATGGCAAATACTGGAGAACTGTTTCAATAATACTGTTTCATACAAATCTAATTTCACAGTATTTTAATAGAAACAATATAGAAAATGAGGATTAATCAGTGAAATAATTTCTGTCTGGGAGGATTTCTCAGTGAGTTTTTAATATGCTTGTAATCATTGTGAATCTGCAGCTATGACTGTTTTCCAATGTGGCATGTTTGGAGAATTCTGCTTTAATGAATACGCTTTTGGAAGTGTTTGTGAAGACATAATGACAAACAGATTTCATGTAGCCTGTCACCTCAGTTGATCGTGAATGGTTGCCTGGAGCTCTGTGTTGAGAAGGGTTCTGAAGCCCATCTGGGTTCAGCAAGCAAAAGTGTGATATTTCTTTAGCCACATCTGCTGGGGATGTGGAGAGGATATGGTACAAATGCTGTGTGCTTGCTATCCCTCTTTTAGATATGAACAGGGATAGTTCTTTTTTTTCTGTCTCCCATTTCTTCTTCTTATATAGTTGTATAAATTAGCCTCTCATATTTACAATGCTGAACTGAGTAATGATTTACAAATACAATTTTCATACTACATATTTCAAGAAATTTCCTAAGGTTTTCAAAATGTATTTCATGGCATTTGTTAAAAGTTTTTAATGTATTTTTTCCCAAATAAGTGGGACACGTGCTTCAGCAACTGAGATGGAAATAGACACCAAAAGCACAAGCAACAAAAGCAAAAATAGACAAGTAGGACTGCATCAAACTTAAAAGCTTCTGCACATCAAAGGAGACAATCAGTGGAGTGAAAAAAAAACCTATGGAATGTGAGAAAATATTTGCAAATCAGGTATCTGATAGGGTGTTAACATCCAGAATACACACACACACACACACACACACACACACACACACACACACACATATATATATATATATATATATATATTTTTTAGATGGAATTTCCCTCTGTCACCCAGGCTGGAGTGCAGTGGTGTGATCTCGGCTCACTGCAAGCTCCACCTCCCGGGTTCACACCATTCTCCTGCCTCAGCCTCCCAAGTAGCTGGGACTACAGGCGCCCGCCACCTTGCCTGGCTAATGTTTTGAATTTTTAGTAGAGACAGGGTTTCACCATGTTAGCCAGGATGGTCTCGATTTCCTGACCTCGTGATCCGCCCATCTCGGCCTCCCAAAGTGCTGGGATTACAGGCTTGAGCCACCGCGCCCGGCCCAGAATATATTTTTAAAAACTCCTACAACTCAACAAAAAGAAGCCAAATAACTTGATTTATAAATGAGCAGAGGACAGAAGATATACAAATGGCCAACAAACATCCAAAAAGACACCCAACATCACTAATCATTAGAGAAATGCAAATTAAAACCACAATGACATATCACTGCACACCCATTAGGAGGGCCACTATCCAATAAACAGAACAATAGGAGTATAACAAGAGTTGTAACAAGAGTTGGCAAGGATGTGGAGGAACTGGAACCCTTATGCACTGGTGATTGCAATGTAAAACAGTGCAACCACTATGGAAAACAGTTCGGAGATTTCTTACCTCAAAAAAAAAAAAAGAAAAAGAAAATGGAATTATCATATGATCCAGCAATCCCACTTTCAATCCAAAGAATTGAAAGTAGGATCTTGAAGAGATATTTGCACACCCATGCTCCTGCCAGCATTATTCATGATAGCTAAGAGGTAGAAGTAACCTAAATGTACTTCAATGGATGGATGGATTTTTTAAAAACATGATCTACAATGGATTATACAGCCTCAAAAAAGAAGGAAATTCTGTCACATGGTACAACGTGGATGAACACTGAGGCTATGATGCTAAGAGAAATCCAGTCACAAAAAGACAAATACTTCACATAAGTATTTGTATTTAAAGTATCCAATCTTATAGAAACAAAGCAGAATGGTGGTTGCCAGTGGCTGAGGAGAAGAGGAAATGGTATATAGTATCAGTTTTGCAAGATAAAAAACATTCTAGAGATCTGTTGCAAATCTCAAGATAAAAACATTCTAGAGATCTGTTGCAAATCTAGTGGTTAACTAATTATAGTTAACCACTAAGTGTGTGATTCAGTAGTGTTAAGGTAGTAAATTTAGGCCAGGTGCAGTAGCTCATGCCTGTAATCCCAGCACTTTGGGAGGCCGGATCACTTGAGGTCAGGAGTTCGAGACCAGCCTGGCCAACATGGCGAAAACCCATCTCTACTAAAAATTAAAAAACTTAGCCGGGCATGGTGGTACACACCTATAATCCCAGCTACTAGGGAGGCTGAAGCAGGAGAATGGCTTGAACCCAGGAGGCAGAGTTTGCAGTAAGCTGAGATCGCACCACTGCACTTCAGTCTGGGGCAACAGAGCTGTCTTAAAAAAAAAAAAAAAAAAAAAGATAGTAAATTTTATGTGTTTTTTTCACAATTAAATATCTTTTGTAAAAGAAATTGCTGTGCATTGCGTTCAGGGGGTTGGGGTCCCTGAGAGTGCACAATAAGTCAAAGGTTTATCAAAATCACGGTTGAGAGCATGCATCGAGCTGCTTGGGTCTGGATTCTAACTCCACTGCTTATGAGCAGTGGGGTAACCTTTTTAAGTTACTTAACTCTTAAGCCCCAGTTTGCTTGTGTGTAAAATGGGGGATAATACCAGCATTTATCTTCAGGATTGTTAGGAGGCTAACATTAATACATGTAATAGGCTTAGGAACTGTGCCAGCCATGGTAAGTATTTAATAAAGGTTTGATTTTATTCTTATTCCCTCAAAATTTCAACAACGCAAGAGAATTCATATTGTAGCATTGGCAGATGGTTCCAAGAATAAACATGTTGGAATTAGATTTCTATATATAACAAAAGTTTAAAGGAATGCTAACACAGCCAAACTGTTTCTGAAAGTTTGGTTCTAACACAGTGGAACCTCCTGGGTTCAAGCAATTCTCCTGCCTCATTGACCCAAGTGTTTGATGGGTGGTCTGATAAATTAAAAACTTTAAAAGGAAACAAAGTCAGAAAAAGCCACTATTCCCTCTGCTATCTTATAAATATTTTATAAACAAATATATATAACTATATTTTATAGTTTGAACACTTTTCAGAAAATAAGAGAAGAAAAAGTGACATACTATCACATAATGGAAAGACCAGTATCAAACTCTACTGTGTTTATTATCTTAAACAGTTTGGTACTGGTGAAAGAACAGACAATCACATTAATTCAACTCCTTGCCCACCACCACCATTACTTCCTTTCAAAACGAGTACCAGAATGTTCAAGAATTTAATCAATGGTAATGGCAACATTTCAAAGCAGTGGGAAAAGAAAGGAATAGTCACTGGAGAGTTGTGGAGAAAGGGCATAATATTTTGGAAAGAAAAATAGACTCCTGTATCTTATTATAGGCCAAAATAAACTTCAGCTAGATCAAAGACTTTAGTATAAACTACAAAACCACAGGACACCTAGAAGGAAACTGAGGTGTGTGTTTATTTGATCTTGGGGTGGAGAAGTTTTCCCTCCTAAGCATAAAAACAAAGAAATTAAGCAAGAAAAATCAACATATTTAACCACATAAAATTAACTCTGGAAAGAATGCTGAATGCAAACTGTGTTTATGGCAATTGGGCAATTCTGATCTGGCAATTGCACTCCAAGAAATTCATTCTAAACAACAGAAGAGAGATGTACAGCATGTGTGTGTGTAGAAGGATGTTAGCTGTCATGTTACCCATAACAGTAAAACTTTCCGACATCCTAAATGCTCCATAATAAAGGAATATTTAAATGAATTGTTGATTTCCTATTCTATACTCATTCTGGGCCCCTCATGAAGTGACAATAAAAGCATACTTAGAAACATAACTATAAGTACAATAATCAGCTAAAAAATGGTATAAGTGGTTGCTCTGGAGAACAAGAATTAGGGCTAAGGTGGGGACTTTTTTTTTTTGTAATTTTATGATTTTAAATGTTATCTGACTTTTAACCAATATATGTGTTACTTTGTACAATTTCATTATTCTTTTTTGTATTAAACAGTAGGATTCTAACTTTTAAAAAATCATTAGAATATAAAGGCCTTGATAAAAGAGAAAGAATAGCCAAGTGTTGACTATGGTTTTTCACTAGGTGGTAAAATTTCTTATTAGGTGATTTTTATTTTCTTTTTAGCACCTTTATATAATCCTGAATTTTCCAAAAATGAATGTAAAGTTCTTTTACAATCAGAAAAAACAATTAAAAATGCAATCTGCTACTAATATGTTACTACAAAGAAATAGAATGTGTCTTTTTACTCTTGTTTATTATTTTACATATAATCTATGTGTCCATTTTCTCCCCCTATAATAGATATTTCAGACACTATAACTGTGTTTTACTTGAACTTTGCTAAATCAAATGGAACATTTATGGGCTCCCAAATAATTTAATCATCAGCTAATTATGTGATATTGGTCTACATGTCCCTTCTGGTAGATGAGAAGCCTTTTGGGTGATTGCTCAGTCAACAAAGTATTAAATACAATTTTCAAGGGCTCTGTTAAGTTTTAAGTTTATGTAATGTAGGCATCTCATTTTAGTGTAGTTATGTAAAAAAAAAAAAAAAAAAAAAAAAAAGTAAATTTATTTGATGTATTTACCCCCAAGGTAAAATGTAACAGATTTCCTCCTGGACAGGAGTAAATGTGAGAAGCATTGCCTTAAAGTCAGCCAAGAGCTAGGAGTGTCTAAGAAACTGTAATTCCAAGGCCAGAGGCACACAGTTGGACAAGAATTTAAGACAACTCTTTATTGACTCCCTCAACACACAATGCCTTAAGCAATGGACAGAGTCCTCCACAGTGACTAGTGGCTGAGTATTAAAAAAAAACAAAAGGGTGGCCAAGATTAAGATTAAAAAGGTGTGACACAGCTTTCTCTGCCTTGCCTCCCCTCCTTAACAAAAAACAACCAAAACAGCCAAACAAAAAGATTGAGGCTCACGTTCTGAAAGTGCCCTTGCAAAAATTATAACAGTGAGAAAAATCTGACATAGGAAAATTATGACAGTGACAGAAATCTGACCTAACTAGCTCCATCTTGCTTCTAACTTCCAAGGTATCCTTGTTCATTCCTGGGTGTAGGTTGAATTAACTTTGGGAGGGGTTTAGTTTATAGTTTAACTTTGAAACAAAGGTGCTAACAGCCCCTCCCTGAAACAAACTCACTTCTTGCCTGGGGACCAGACTGCCTTTGTAAAACTAACAAATTATTTACAAGATTAGAAATTATGGCTTGGGAGTATTCCCAACCTCCCCAACTGCTCCTGTGGATAACATCACTATTGTAAAACCTAACACTGGTGTTCAGAGATGTTTCTGATGAACCAACTGGTGTCACCCACAAGGGTAATCCGGCTCAACTAGTTCTGCGATCCCACCCAGGAACAGAAGACAGCAAGAAAAACCAGCTTCAACCCCGTATGATTTCATCCCCAACCCGACCAATCAGCATTCCCCATTCCCTAGCCTTCTGCCTGCAGAAATATCTTTAACAAACTCTCACCTCCAAAGTTTGGGGATGCCTGATTTGAGTAACAATAAAACTCCAGTCTCCCATTTACCTGGCTCTGCATGCATTAAACTCTTTTTATTATTATTATTATTATACTTTAAGTTCTAGGGTACATGTGCACAATGTGCAGGTTTGTTACATATGTACACATGTGCCATGCAGGTGTGCTGCACCCATTAACTCATCATTTACATTAGGTATATCTCCTAATGCTATCCCTCCCCGCTCCCCTAACCCCATGACAGGCCCTGGTGTGTGATGTTCCCCTTCCTGTGTCCAAATGTTCTCGTTGTTCAATTTCTACCTATGAGTGAGAATGTGCGGTGTTTTTTTTTTTTTGTCCTTGTGAAAATCAATGTGCAAAAATCACAAGCATTCCTATACACCAATAACAGAGAGCCAAATCATGAGTGAACTCCCAATCACAATTGCTTCAAAGAGAATAAAATACCTAGGAATACAACTTACAAGGGATGTGAATGACCTCTTCAAGGAGAACTACAAACCACTGCTCAACGAAATAAAAGAGGACACAAACAAATGGAAGAACATTCCATGCTCACGGATAGGAAGAATCAATATCGTGAAAATGGCCACACTGCCCAAGGTAATTTATAGATTCAATGCCATCCCCATCAAGCTACCAATGAGTTTCTTCATAGAATTGGAAAAAAACACCTTTAAAGTTCATATGGAACCAAAAAAGAGCCTGCATTGCCAAGACAATCCTAAGCCAAAAGAACAAAGCTGGATGCATCATGCTACCTGACTTCAAATTATATTACAAGGCTACAGTAACAAAAACAGCATGGTACTGGTACCAAAACAGAGATATAGACCAATGGAACAGAACAGAGGCCTCAGAAATAATCCCATATATCTACAACCATCTGATCTTTGACAAACCTGACAAAAACAAGAAATGGGGAAAGGATTCCCTATTTAATAAATGGTGCTGGGAAAACTGGCTAGCCATAAGTAGAAAGCTGAAACCAGATCCCTTCCTTACACCTTATATGAAAATTAATTCGAGATGGATTAAAGAATTAAATGTTAGACCAAAAACCATAAAAACCCTAGAAGAAAATCCAGGCAATACCATTCAGGACATAGGCATGGGCAAGGACTTCATGTCTAAAACACCAAAAGCAATGGTAACAAAAGCCAAAATTGACAAATGGGATCTAATTAAACTAAAGAGCTTCTGCACAGCAAAAGAAACTACCATCAGAGTCAACAGGCAACCTACAGAATGGGAGAAAATTTTTGCAATCTACTCATCTGACAAAGGGCTAATATCCAGAATCTACAAAGAACTCAAACAAATTTACAAGAAAAAAACAAACAACTCCATCAAAAAGTGGGCAAAGGATATGAACAGACACTTCTCAAAGGAAGACATGTAAGGAAGCCAAAAGACACAAGAAAAAATGCTCATCATCACTCACCATCAGAGAAATGCAAATCAAAACCACAATGAGATACCATCTCACACCAGTTAGAATGGCAATCATTAACAAGTCAGGAAACAACAGGTGCTGGAGAGGATGTGGAGAAATAGGAACACTTTCACACTGTTGGTGGGACTATAAAGTAGTTCAACCATTGTGGAAGACAGTGTGGCAATTCCTCAAGGATCTAGAACTAGAAATACCATTTGACCCAGCCATCCCATTACTATTAATGGGTATAATCCCATTTAATTATGGATTATACCCATTACTATTAATAGGTATAATCCCATTAATACCCAAAGGATTATAAATCATGCTGCTATAAAGACGCATGCACACGTATGTTTATTGCAGCACTATTCACAATAATAAAGACTTGGAACCAACTCAAATGTCCATCAATGAGAGACTGGATTAAGAAAATGTGGCACATATATGCCATGGAATACTATGCAGCCACAAAAAAGGATGAGTTCATGTCCTTTGTAGGGACTTGGATGAAGCTGGAAACCATCATTCTCAGCATTAAACTCTTTATTGCAATTTCCCCATCTTGATAAATTGGTTCTATCTGGGCAGCAGGCAAGAAGAGCCCATTGTGTGGTTGTAATACCTACACCAATTCTAGGGAGTCAACCAGCATGAATTACAAGAGGTTCTATTGTCCCTTCTGCAGATAACCCCTTCCTCCCTCTGGCCCCAGGTTGTCTGGCTGTTGGCTATTTCTGATGTCTTTTCCCCTTCAAGGATGCCTTTAAAGTTCATTTTAATGTATTTAATCAGAATTAAAATGTTATAAAGGGAAGGCAAAATAAGCAGTACGTTCTGTCCACCCTGAGGCCCTCTGTTCCCTACTCCACTTTCCTCAGAAGAGCCCTAGAATAAGAGGTCTGTGGACATGCCCATTTGTTGTTTGTGAATGGCAAGATCAGCGGTTCTCAAAGTGTGGTCCCCAGGCCAGATACCTCAGGATCACCTGGCAACCTATTGGAAATGCAAAATCTCAAGCTCCAAGTCAGACCAACTGAATCGGAAATTATGGGCATAAGGGGATCCATAATCTGTGTTTTAACAAGTCCTCCAGGTAATTCTGATGCAACTAAATGTGAGAACCATTGGTCTGGATAAATAGGAAAAAACTGCAAGAGTGTAACATATTTTGACGACTTCACAAGCAAAGTTAAAGCCTGACCTTCCCATACTCTATTAGCGCTCCGCACATCCCTTTAAAGTAACAGCTATCGTATTCTATAGTTACTGCTTTCCACTGTCTTTCTACTAAACTGTGGTCTCTTAAGAGCAGGGACTGTGGTGTTTTCAATTGTCTCTAAGAGCATAGCACAGGATAAATAAGTCCTTAAATGGAAAGAAATGGTGTCATTTATTAAGAACCATTTGAACTTTCTTTTAAAATGCCTTATAGATGTCCCCCTTAGCAAACAAAATTGTTTACTTCTTTGTGCTATAGACGTACGTCTTCCCAAACACCCTACCTCAGTTGGGTTCTCTAGGTACTTAACACTTTCCCATTGGTTATGAATTTCTACTGTTATTTGGGTTAAACTTTTGCAAGGCTTAAACTGCTGTTATACTACTTATATATTTGTTTGCTATATAGTCTCAGGAATTTTTTACTAACTTAATGAAGCGTCTCTATAACACTAATTTCCAACATTTATTATCATACTGTAGAGCTTATAGATATATATAATATATTATATATATTACATATATTATATATATATAATGATCATTGTTAAAATTACTGTCATTGTGATAAGCACTTTATGTAAGCTAATTTAATCCTCACTAAAGCTCTGCAGGGGTATTTACAAATGAAGTCTACTTTACAAATGAAGAAACTGAGGCTCAAAAGCTTCAGTGTGCTGCTCATCTCAGATCTATCTCCCATCCTCCATACTCACATATCCAACTATCTACTAGACATCACCTGGATGAACACAACTTGTCTAGAACTGATGCAACTTCTACCCCAAAGTTGTCTCTCCTCGTGTAACTCTTACCTCTTGAACAGCACTGCAATCCAGACCCCTGGGGCCAGAAACTTGAGTCATTATTCACAGCTTTTGCTTCAACATTTCCCATACGCAATTGGTCCTCAAGTTCTTGCCATTCTACTTCTGTAATACTAATCTCAAATCTGTATCCTCTTCACCTTCACAGCCTCTTGTGCTGGCAGCAGGAGACCTGGGGAAGAGGAGAGTCCAATGTGTTGGAAGATTCCCATGGGAGATCCCCATGTTATTTATGGGATTCCAACAGGGCTGCCTTGCCAACCTTCAACCCAAGGTTGGGCATGTATCACAGCCTGGCCAATCTGTATATTCCAGCCTGTTGACCTGAAAAGAACCTACTGCTTATTTTGCCTTCCCTTTCTAACATTTTAATTCTGATTAAATAAATTAAAATAAACTTTAAAGGCATCCTTGAAGGGGAGAAGATGTCAGATGCCAACAGCCAGACAGCCTGGGGCCAGAGGGAGGACCGGGTTATCTGCAGAAGAGACAATAGAACCTTGTAATTCATGATGGTTGACGCCCTAGAATTAGTGTAGGTACTGTAACTGCCCAATGGAAGGTCCAGGTAGACCAAGTGGATCCAGATGCCCAGTCAATGCACATTTGCGTGTGAATTACTAGGAAACAGAGGCTCTCTTTCCATTGAAATTGTCAGGTCTAAGAACAATACATGCTTGGAACTTCGAGTGTCATTATGGGGAGAGGGTCTACCAAAACATAAAACCAGCTCAGAGGAAAGCAAAGCTGAGAGATGAAATGAGGAAGAGGCAGAAAGGGAGGAGAAGAGAGTCAGAGGGTCAGATAAGGCTGATGATGTTGGAGTCTGATGTAAGCAGAAGAAAATCTTTACTGGTTAAACCACTGAGATTTTGGAGTTGTTATAGCAGTTAATATACCCTGGGGAACACACCCAGAAACATATATAGTAACAGAGTTCAATGTATCCCTCTGCCCAGTGGTTTGAGGGCACTGGATGGTTTCCTTAATCTATGTTTCCACATTAGAAAGTAGTTAAGGGCATACTTTTTGGAGGAAGTTTATTAAATTTAAAAAAAAAAAAACTACAAATGAGTAATTATAAAAATATAATTTCACTCTTTTCATTATTTACCACAAAAATTTAAAAATACCAATATACAGACAAGTGCAAGTGAACTGGAAAAGAGCTAAAAATTGTATAAAAGACAAACCTAAACTCAAGAATATATGAGCAGTGACGTACACCACATACTCTCAAGTGAGTTCAGAAAGCATATTCCATGCTGGACAGGTTTCTTTCCAGGTCAGTTTTTATTGGCACCACACCTGGAAAGCTCCCTAAGCCAAAGTTCTTATGTATCAGGATCTTCCTAGCCCTCCCTCGGAAAGCATTTCTCATAAAACAACTCTCACCAGACAGGCTGACTTATTGTAGGCGCAAAAATCATACATGCCTCTCATAGGCCCCATGGAGCTTGGAAAAAAAAGATCTGCGAATGAAAACAAAGCATTATAAAAACGGAAAAGTGGCACCTAGTGGCCACTTAGCAGCTTTTCTTTATGGCTTCTAGTTAATCATAGATGTCGGGCTCTCTGCCCATAGCATTGTGCTGGGCAAGTATGAGTCTCCAATTCCAGAGCCCAGCAATGACCTACCCGAGGGGGAGATACCTCTCGGCAGCATGATCTGAACCTGGACACTACTAAACATGGTCTGGTAACTAAATATTGGCTATTTCTTGTACCTGTGCCCCAGATTTTATGGAGATCCCTCGATGGCTATGATGACAAAGACCTTTTCTGACGTGACACTGTAAATAAACACTTCCCTTTCAATTCCATTTATTTACTAAAAGTCTCTATTCTGTACTTTCCTGTTTGTCTTTCTGTTTCACGACAGATTTCTAAATTTGGTGATGACCATATAACTCATTTCACTTGATTCCAAGTATCATCCTGTAATAAAATATCTGATATTTTAAAGTTTATTATTTTCAAAAGTTTAAATTTGGTAACATGGATAGAGACTTGTTATTTGATCTTACAGATTCAAGGATCAATAAATAATTGTTCTTCAAACATGGTACTTAAGGAAAAATATCCTTATGGTATAAACTTTGGTCTACTTCAATATTAACCACTTAATATAATGTTCTAGAGCAGCGCTGTCCAATAGAAATATAATCTGAGCCACATGTATAATTTTATTTTCTAGCCACATTAAAAAAGTAAAAAGATACAAGTAGAATTTTAATGTTTTATTTAATTCAGTATATCCAAAATATCATTTGAACATGTAATTAATATAAAATTATTAATGTGATATTTTACATTCTTTTGGTAATACTAGTCTTCAAAATCTGGTATGTATCTTACATTGACAGCACACTTCACTTTGTGCTAGCCACACTGCAAGTACTCAGCAGCCACATGTGGCTAGTGGCTACCGCACTGGACAGCACAGTTCTAGGTTCCACCCTAAAGCCCAAGTCCTGTGGATTAGAATCCCAGAATCAGAGTTGGAAGTAAACATAGAGATCAAACCTCCTTTTAAAAATGAGGAAGCTGAGGCACAGAGAGTTTAAATGGCTTGCATGAGGTCACACAGCTAAACTCAGCCTCAACAGGGTCTTCTGATTCTAGGCACTCTTCCCACTCCACTACATTACTGTAGTGGTAATTCTTAGGGTTAAAAAAGAGTCTACAGTACTGTTTTTATGATACTTTTATGCAATTTGTGGATATATTCTTTCTCACCAAAGTTCAAACAATTGATTTGTAGGAGAAAAAAGTAACATAGTGTATGCCATAAAAATATGTCATGTCCAACAGCAAAAATCAAATTTAGTTGAAGAAAACTAAAACATTTTGAAGGAAACACAAACCTTAGGAGAGCGACGGTATCATACGATGCATGGATTAGATTCTGAGTCCAGGACAAAAGGATCTACAGAAAATATTAGAGTGAACTAATAAAGGATCACACCATGCACAGAGTATTCAACTGGCTATCTGCCCACTGGTCTATGGAATCGAACAGCCCCTCCTCTTGCAAACAGAAAAAACTGCCACTGTCTGAGGCAGCACTGGTCTGCCTCTAGAAACTCTGCCTCTCAAATCCTGGCATCAGGAGGGCAGGTCTGCCCCCATCTGCTTTTGAGGCCATCCAGCCATGATGGCCTACCCTGGCACTCCTGACTCAGGCAGACTCTTTGGAAGCCAAGTCCAACCCACAATGGTTCAGTCCCCTAAAAAGTGTTATTGGTAGGAAAGCCCCCCTGCCCAATTTAGAGAACACAGGGGATCTTTCACATTTCCTTAGACTTAACTGTAATGCTTAGACTGCTGCACACCAATTCTCCCCATCTCGTAGGATTTCTTTGGCTTATTCTAAACCTGATGTCTCTCAGGTCCTCGAGTGTCAGACCAGGAATGGTGCCGACCCTCCAACATTGCTGGGACACTGTATCAGTTCAAGAGGTCAGGGTGCCAATACATCCTTGTCCACGCAGCCCCTGCATATTTCACACTTGAAGGGAACATTTGTTTTTGGTTATTGTCTGTTGGTATGTTTGTCATTAACATGTCTGACAGAAGTTCTAATCTATCACCTACAGCTAAAGAAATAGCATGCAGGGTCAAAATGCTTTGTTTTGGCAAGGGGCTCTGAGGGAAATTTGCTGGAAAGATGTAGCACCATATAGAACAGGAAACTGGATTTGAAGCCCACATTGAAGTGTGAGGGTTGCCGCATGAGTTCCCAGTCTATCTGACTTTCATTTATGAGGCACAAGAGAGAATATATGGGAGCATACTTGGTAAGCTATGAAGAGATACCGAAGCAGAAAGTGTTATAAAGTATGATCCCCGAGAAGGTAGACATGCAGTATTTTAAATAATCTTAATTCTTATACTGAATTTGAGCCATCTCTGGATTAATTACTGTTAAAAATGCTCTCCAAATTTTAAATTATAACTAGAAAATCGGTTTTAAAATTATTTCTCATTGCCTCATAATTTTAAAAATGTACTTGTCATTTGTTTCATTACCTTTGGTTACAGGCGATAATAACTGTAATTACCTAATTACCTAGAAAGCTACAACTAGTTCCTAGGTCAGTTAGTTAATCATTTAACCAGTGAGACCAATGTTTTCCCAAATGTGTATAAAGAAACTGGTTTAGGCCGGGCGCGGTGGCTCAAGCCTGTAATCCCAGCACTTTGGGAGGCCGAGACGGGCGGATCACGAGGTCAGGAGATCGAGACCATCTTGACTAACACAGTGAAACCCCATCTCTACTAAAAAATACAAAAAACTAGCCAGGCGAGGTGGCGGCCCCCTGTAGTCCCAGCTACTCGGGAGGCTGAGGCAGGAGAATGGTGTGAACCCGGGAGGCGGAGCTTGCAATGAGCTGAGATCCGGCCACTGCACTCCAGCCTGGGCAACAGAGCGAGACTCTGTCTCAGAAAAAAAAAAAAAAAAAAAGAAACTGGTTTATATACATTACACATTTAAAACTCTATGAATTCAATGTGTGACTTTACACAAGACATTTAATCTGCCCAGGCCTACTTTTTTCCTTTAGGACAAATCTATCCCTAAGTATTTTTTCAATGTCAAAAACCTAATCCAGCTATAATAGAGATCTTCAGTGATTATATTAAGAGTAAATCTTATTTATTTATTTTTTTTGAGATGAAGTCTCACTCTGTTGTCCAGACTGCAGTGCAGTGGTGCGATCTTGGCTCACTGCAACCTCTGCCTCCCAGGTTCAAGCAATCCTCTCAACTCAGCCTCCCAAGTAGCTGGGATTATGCCCAGGTAATTTTTTTTTGTATTTTTAGTAGAGATAGGGTTTCACCATATTGGCCAGGCTGGTCTTGAACTCCTGACCTTAAGTGATCTGCCTGCCTCGGCCTCCCAAAGTACTGGGATTACAGGCGTAAGCCACCACGTCCGGCTTAGTAAGAGTAAATCTTACATGCAAAGGTTAATCCCCAAGATCTAGGGCCCAAGATCCTTCCTTTTCTGTAAGGAAAACTGAAACTCTTTTGACTTTCTGCATTTTAAGTAATAAATCATCTCAATTAAAATTCATCTTAAAGTGCTCAATTGAGCATACATATCCCAGCTCTGTGCTTGCCTAAGTCTCCAAAGATCAAATACAGTATTCAATGTGATTATGACTATAAATTGCACTGTCCCTTTCAATGTTCAAGTACTCACTGTTTTCTTAAAGTGCGTAAGCCCTATCCTCAATTAAGGAAATTCGCAAGGAATGGAAAATGTTCCAAATTATACAAACCTACTATTATAAATGAATCTTAGACACAAAGGAAAATATCAATATATTACATTACCCCAACTAAAAAAAACTGCATCAAAAATAAAACAAAGCCAAAACAATAGGTATGTAGTATTCTTGGTTAGAAATATTTTAGCAAAAATATGGCAACTAGTGGATTATAAGCCATTTCACTGAATAAAGGAGTCTATAACAAACTTGGTTCTCTTGGGAGGAAAACATATTTCCCCACATCCCTGTGACAATAAGATGCAAATCTATAAAAACTGGTAGAACATTAATAAAAGATACAAACAATATCAATACAGTACTGAACAATAGTTGAGACAGTTTTTCGTAAATAAAATGCTTTAAAATGTTTCTCATTTTCGGAGTTAAAAATCAAAGGCTAGAGGGTCCACTGGATGTCACTGAAGTCCCCAGGGTCTCCCAGGCCCCCCTCTGCTTCTAAGTAATTCATAAATGCAGCCATGGCTGTGTCATCATTGTCACACAGGGTATCGAAATCCAACTGTGCACCATCACCTATGAATTAAAATACAGGCCTGTGTAAGTAAAGGTGATCAAGAAAGTCATACGTTTCACACATTTAGAGGTTAAAGAATGATTGTGACTAAAAAAATGGCAAAGCTAGAAAACCATAAAATGTGTTTTTGAAGGCAAAGTATGTATCTTAAGCTGAAGACACCTGATACATCTTTAAATGGGTTACCTAGTTTTATAACAATCTTCTACCAGATAAATCGCACCTAATTCATCTGTTACAGAGAGGTAAGCTAGTCTATGAGTTTTCTAATAGGAAATTACACTGCTAAAGGGTACAGACTCTCAGAGAGCTGGAAGGAAGCTAGGAGATTTAGTGTGTGTGTGTGTGTGTGTGTGTGTGTAAATCCTGGAAGGAGAAAATGTAATCTGCTTGTGAAAAAACCCTATCTGTTTCATACTGAAATGAGAAGCTTAAGACAAAAGCATCTTCTAAAACTTTGGAATTTTCTTACAAAAGGGAGGTAAATCAGATTTTTATCAAAAAAGGAAATAAGTAGGAACCATGGAGATGATAATTAATTTAGAGATAAGAGGTTCTAGAAATTAGGGTTAAAATGCAGATAAAGACTAACCGAAGGTTTGCATATATGTGTCAAAGAACAATGGAACTTCAGATAATAAATATATGACTCTCTGTGCGTTTAAAGTGGATATCCAAATTCCTTCAAGACCTTTGCTTCTCTTTAGTGTATGCTTTAGCAGAGCAATGTCAGTCATGGAGGATATGAAACTATATACAATAGTTTGAATTGTCCACTAAAATTCATGCATTGGAAACTTAATCCCCAACACAACGGTGTTGAGAAGTGAGACCTGAGACAAGGGGATTAGGTCATGAGGCCTTTGCGCTCATGAACGGACTGTCATTATTGTGGGAGTTGGTTAGTTACCTCAAGAGTGGGTTTGTTATTTTTTTATTTTTTTATTTTTGAGACGGAGTCTCGCTCTGCCGCCCAGGCTGGAGTGCTGTGGCCGGATCTCAGCTCACTGCAAACTCCGCCTCCCGGGTTCACGCCATTCTCCTGCCTCAGCCTCCTGAGTAGCTGGGACTACAGGCGACCGCCACCTCGCCCGGCTAATTTTTTTGTATTTTTTAGTAGAGACGGGGTTTCACCGTGTTAGCCAGGATGGTCTCGATCTCCTGACCTCGTGATCCGCCCGTCTCGGCCTCCCAAAGTGCTGGGATTACAGGCTTGAGCCACCGCGCCCGGCCAAGAGTGGGTTTGTTATAAGAGTTTTCCCACATCTTGCTTTCTTGCTCTTACGCTCTCTTGCCCTTCTAACTTCCACCATGGAAAGATGAGGCATGAAGGTGTTCATAAGATGCCTGCACTATACTCTTGGACTTCCCAGTCCCCAGAGCTGTGAGCCAAATAATTTCTGTTTATTACAAATTACTCCATCTGTGGTATTCTGTTACAGCAGCATAAAACAGACTAAAATACCACATTACTCAATTTACTTATCTGAACTTTGCATAAACATTGTTAAAATGAATGATTACATCTTAAACTTTTTTGACTTCTATCCTTTATGAATTCTTGGTAATTCTTGAGAATGGATCTTTTTTTTTTTTTGAGATGGAGTCTCACTCTGTCGCTCAGGCTGGAGTGCAGTGGCACGATCTTGGCTCACTGCAAGCTCCGCCTCCCAGGTTCATGCCATTCTCCCGCCTCAGCCTTCCAAGCAGCAGGGACCACAGGTGCCCGCCACCATGCCCGGCCAATTTTTTGCATTTTTAGTAGAGACATGGTTTCACCATGTTAGCCAGGATGGTCTCGATCTCCTGACCTCGTGATCTGCCTGCCTCGGCCTCCCAAAGTGCTGGGATTACAGGCATGAGCCACCATGCCTGGCCAACGGTAGCATCCATTTTAAGATTGAGTACAATTATTGTTATTTAGAATCTTGAATGAAAAAATATTTATTTATTTATTTACTTATTTTTTTGAGACGTTCTCACTCTGTCATCCAGGCTAGTAGCTAGGACTATAGACATGAGCCATCATGCCTAGCTAATTAAAACAATTTTTTTTTTTCGGTAGAGATGGTTTGTTGCTATGTGTGCCAGGCTGGTTTGAACTTTTGGCCTCAAGCAATCCTCTGGCCTTGGCCTCCCAAAGTGCTGGGATTACAGGTGTGAGCCAATGTGCTCAACTGAAAAAAACCTTAGTTTTAAAAACTGTCTGCTTCTCTTGAAATTTCCTGTGCCTGAAAACACAGTGATTAAGAGGGGGGTTTTGATAATGAAAATGGTCAGCAGTTCCCAAAGAAAACTTACTGAGGAGTGGCTCATGGCTGTGGACAGCGACAGTACTCTGGTTTTGCCTGGTAGCCTCTAGCTCCCCCATTTCAGAAGGACTTGGTGGAAACAACTCCTTATTCGACATCTGAAAAGACAGCCAGAGTCATAAACAGTGAGGTTCCTACTAGAATAATAATAAATACTCTATTTATTTATTTATTTTTACTTTTTATTTTTTTTCAGATGGAGACTCGCTGTGTCACCCAGGCTGGAGTGCAGTGGCATGATCTCGGCTCATTGCAACGTCCACCTCCCGGGTTCAAGTGATTCTCCTGTCTCAGCCTCCTGACTAGCTGGGATTACAGGCATGTGTCACCACGCCTGGCTAATTTGGCTAATTTTTTGTATTTTTAGTAGAGACAGGGTTTCACCATGTTAGCCAGGATCTCCTGACCTCGTGATCCACCCGCCTTGGCCTCCCAAAGTGCTGGGATTACAGGTGTGAGCCACTGTGCCAGGCCAAGGTAAATACTTTTTGCAGTTATCAGACATGGGCCAGCCGCCAGTGCCACAACTACCACCATCAGTATGGAAGCTTGCTTTTCCCGAGTACCATGTGCCAAGCTCTCCACCTGCATTGTCTCATCTCACTTCTCAGATACTGTGAGGCAGCTATATTACACATCATAAATCTGAGGCCTAAAGAGGGCATCTTGCCCAAGGTGCTGAAGCCATGATTCTAACTAAAGTCTACCTGACTCCAAAGCCTGCATTCTTAAGAGCCATAACTGAAGGTGCATACGTAGGGAATAGTTTTGGATGAAGAAGAAAAAGTTCATGACCACAAATGCTTCAGGTCAAAGTTTCTTTCTGTGTTTATAAAATGATGGCAAAACTATACCTCATATAAAACTACTATGGGAAATACTGCTTTGGAGTGGGAAACACTAAATCAAATGCTGTTACTGAAAAGTTCTTATACTGTTCTATAGTTACAGGCCAAACAATCTAATAATCCATGTAGCTCATAAAATAGGAAATCACTTGCCTATACTGTCTTATTAAGTTGACATACTTTATCTATAGAATGCCTACATAATGTACACTACTTAGACATTTTTACTACCACATAAATCTGTTTCTCACATACCACCTCGCACAAAATGGATACTCAATAAACATGTGCTAACTGTATGAGTAAATGAATAAATAATAAAGCAGAAGACATGATATTTGTGTAAAAAGACATGACCATATTTATATTTTCTTTTTTCGCTTTTAGACAGTTGCAGTCTGCCAGTCAGGCTAGTGCAGTGGTATGATCATAGCTCACTTCAGCCTCAAACTTCTGGACTCAAGTGATCCTCCTGCCTCAGCCTCCTGCAGTAGCTGGGATTACAGGCATGGGCCACCATTACTGGCTAGTATTTTTAAAAATCTTTTTTAGAAAGGAGGTCTCACTATATTGCCCAGGCTGGTCTTGAACTCCTGGCCTCAAGTGATCTTCCCGCCTCAGCCTCCTGAGTAGCTGGAATTATAGGCACAGCCACCATGCCTGGCTCTGATATTCGTATTTTCAAGTTTCTGTTTGTCCCTGGTCAGATAAAATTTCTCTTTTCTCCTGTAGTCTTACACTGCTTGATTTACATATCTGCTTTAGAGCTTTTTGTTGTCTGTGCTAAATTAGAATTATATTGTATTTTAGTCTTCCAGATAGCACTAGGTTTAGTAATTTTTGTATATACAATAATACATTTCAAATAGCTAGTATTTGTTCAATTGAATTAAGTAGTATGTGGTATTTATCTCGTGGCTTATATTATTTAAACATTTTTTTTCAAACCTCAAGGAGTAGCTTTAATCTACTAAATTGCAACCTATTACAATAACAATAATAACAGCTACCATTTATTGAGCACTTACTGTGTGCTAGGCACTGTTGTAACAGTTTTTGTTTATGTATTTAAGCTCTTAATTCTCACAATCCTCTAGGAGATCAATGATATTCTTATTCCTACTTTACGAATGAGAAAATTGAGGTACAGAGAGTTTAAGTAAAAGCCCAAGGTTACGTCCCAGAAAGTGTCATAACTGGGACTCAGATACTATGTTCACAGCAACTTCACTCTTTACTATGCAACAAAGCCACTTAAAAATCACTGAGTGACAAAAATGGGTTCTTTTTTTTTTTTTTTTTTTCTGACAGAATGACTTCTTTTCTTAAAAGAAATAATCAACAAGGGGCAAATTTTATTGTTCATTTATTTCATGAATATTATCATTTACAAGTATACTTACACTCCTGCAGTTCACAGTGTTAGTATCTTTCATTAAATCTGTTGGACTCAAATCATCAAGGTATGAAGAAGACTGTAACCTTTAAAAAGTGATATATAAAACATTTTTAATTTTTACATATTTTAGAAGGAAATGTTCTCCTCTAAATACATAATAATCTACTAATAAAAATACAGTGAGGAGCTTGAAACTGAGTATCATAGCAGGTTTCACAATTACACTGACTTTCTAGGTGCCAGGCTTATTTTTGACTATGGAATGCTGAAAAACACTCCATAGTAAGTAGAAAAATAAAGCTCTGAGGTAAAATCTCTTGAGTAAATCATATCATCTGTCAATATAGCCTATGTTAAAATAACAGAATAACACAGCACAGTTTAAAACAGGTGCTCATGTCAAAAATCAGCTCCTCCTCAAGATACTAAATGGCAGAACTGAGAGTAAGGAAAGATTTACTAACATTCTGGAACCTTTTTAAAGGGGAAAATGTGCCATATTTTGACTACAATAGGTCATCCTCAGGTAAAAATCAATGAAACACATACATAGAGAACAAAATGGCATAAACACAACTTTATGCCTTTATGTGTTCCCAAGAAGGCAGTTGATGTTGAGGTGTACAACACGATGGTTTACTGTACATATACATAGTAAAATTGCTGCAGTTAAATAAATTTACATATTCATCACTTCCCACAGTTACCTGTGTGTATGTGTATGTTGACAGCACCTAAAACCTACTCTCCTAACAAATCTTCAGTATATAACATTATGAACTATAGTTAGTTCTCACGCTGCACATTCGATCTGCAGACTTATTCATTCTACCTTAAGACCTTAAGACCTAAGACTGGCCGGGCGCGGTGGCTCAAGCCTGTAATCCCAGCACTTTGGGAGGCCGAAACGGGCGGATCACGAGGTCAGGAGATCGTAGACCATCCTGGCTAACACGGTGAAACCCCGTCTCTACTAAAAAATACAAAAAACTAGCCGGGCGAGGTGGCGGGCGCCTGTAGTCCCAGCTGCTTGGGAGGCTGAGGCAGGAGAATGGCGTAAACCCTGGAGGCGGAGCTTGCAGTGGGCTGAGATCCAGCCACTGCACTCCAGCCTGGGCGACAGAGCGAGACTCCGTCTCAAAAAAAAAAAAAAAAAAGACCTAAGACTAAAAAACTATTAGGAGTAAATAGTGGAACAGCCTCATGACATTGGATTTGGCAATGATTTCTTGGTATGACATCAAAAGCACAGGCAACAAATGAAAATAAATAAATAAACTGGAGTATATAAAAATTAAAAACTTCTGTACATCAAAAAACCTGATCAACAGAGTAAAAAGGCAACCCAAAGACTGAGAGAAAATATTTGCCAATTACATATCTGCTAAGTGGTTAATATCCAGAATAGGTGAACAACTCCCAACTTAACAACAGCAACAAAACAAACAACTTGATTAAATAGTGGGCAAAGGACTTGAATGCACACTTCTCCAAAGAAAATATACAAATGGCCAATAAACACATGAAAAGGCAGTGAATATCACTAATCAGTAGGAAAATGATAATGATTAGCTCACTGCAGACTTGAAACTCCTGGGCTCAAGTAATCCTCCCACCTCAGCCTCCCAAGTAGCTGGGACTATAGCTGTGCATCACTATGCCTTGCTAATCTCTCTTTTTTTTTTTTTTTGAGATGGGGGTCTCGATATGTTGCCCAGGCTGGTCTTGAACTCCTAGCCTCACATGATCCTCTGCCTTGGCCTCCCAAAGTGCTGGGGATTACAAGCATGAGCTACTGCACCTAGCCTTTTATTGTGTCATTTTTTTTTTAATGTAATAAGCCAGGTAGCCAGGTGTGGTGGTGTGCGCCTGTAGTCCCAGCTGCCTGGGAGGCTGAGGCAGGAGGATCGCTTGAGCACGGGTTGTCCAGGCTGCAGTGAGCCATGATCGCACCACTGTACTCCAGCCTGGGGGATAGAGCAAGACCCTGCCTCAAAAGAAAATTTTTAAAAAACATAGTAACTATTCTATATACTATAATGTTTAATATAGAGAGAGATATAAAATTAAATACATAAGGTTTAATATAAAGCGTATTTTATTCTTTATACAATAAAACTCTTTATACATTAAGATAGTTTGTCTATTTTACTGTATGAAATCCACACATTTTCCAGTTTATAATTTCTCTTTTAACATTGTTATAATGATATAGTTACGTGTAAGGTTTTAATTTGCATACAATTAAATTTACCAAGTATTTTTCTTTATAAATTCTGGATTTTGTGATGTTTAGAAAGGACTTTTCAAGTTGAGAATACGAAAATTCATACATGTATTCTTGAAAAACTTTAGTTTTATAGTTTTACTTTGAGCTCTGATTTATCTGGAATTTATTTTAGTGTAAAGAATAAAGTTGGAGTCTAGCTTTATTTTTTCCCCAAATGGTTATACGGTTATCATAATGCCCTTTAATGTTTAATTCATTTCTACCTACTGGTTTGTCACTTTTAATTTTTACCATACAATAAATGTCCATGTGCATTTGATGATGTTTCTGAAATATAATATTTTACATTGATCTATTTGTGGGTCACACCAAAATGTTTCAGTGGTCATAGCTTTATAATGTATTTTAATATCTGATAGCATTAGTCTCACTTTATTACTTTCTTATTTTTCATAAATTTCTAGATACTTTAATGTGATTAGTATAATCTGTTGGATTCCAAAAAAAATGCATGGTGGTATTTTTTTTTATTTTTTATTTTTTTTTTTTATTTATTTTTTTTTGCATTTTTAGTTTTTTATTTTTTATTTATTTATTTTTTATTATACTTTAAGTTCTAGGGTACATGTGCATAACATGCAGGTTTGTTACATATGTACACTTGTGCCATGTTGGTGTGCTGCACCCATCAACTCGTCAGCACCCATCAATTCATCATTTATATCATGTATAACTCCCCAGTGCAATCCCTCCCCCCTCCCCCCTCCCCATGATAGGCCCCAGTGTGTGATATTCCCCTTCCCGAGTCCAAGTGATCTCATTGTTCAGTTCCCACCTATGAGTGAGAACATGCAGTGTTTGGTTTTCTCTTCTTGTGATAGTTTGCTAAGAATGATGGTTTCCAGCTGCATCCATGTCCCTACAAAGGACGCAAACTTATCCTTTTTTATGGCTGCATAGTATTCCATGGTGTATATGTGCCACATTTTCTTAATCCAGTCTGTCACAGATGGACATTTGGGACAGGGTCTTGCTCTTTTGCCTAGACTGGAGTACAGTAGCAGGATCACAGCTGACTACAGCCTTGACGCTGCCCCACCAGCCCCTCTCCCTCCACCCCACTCCAGTGATCCTCCCACCTTAGCATCCCAAGTAGCTGGGATTACAGGTGTGTACCACCATATCCAGCTAATTTTTTTTTTTTTTTGGTAGAGATGGGGTTTTGCCATGTTGCCCAGGCTGGTCTCAAACTCCTGGACTCAAGCAATCTACCTGCCTTAGCCTCCCACAGTACTAGGATTACAGGCATGAGCCACTATGCCCGGCTACACGGTGGTTATTTTGACTAGATCCACATTATATTCACAGTTTAGTTTAAGGAACAGGACATTCTTACAATTCTGTCTTCCTGTTGAAAAACAGCTTCTATCTGAAGTTATTTGAGTTATCTTTTATGTACCTTTGTGAATTTTAAAGTTTTTTTTTCATATTGGTATGAACATTTCTTGGAAAATTTATCTTTTTTGTTGCTACTGCAAAGATAATATTTTCCATTATATTAAACCAGTTATCATTTGTATATAGGAAGACTACTGATTTTTGTATATTGGTTTTATAAATACGACATTTTTACTTTTGAAAATATTTGCAGCAACAAAACATTACCTCTGTAAATCCAGAATTTCATTTGCAATATCTGTTCCAATACTACCAGCACCAAGTACTGTTCCAGCAGACATTCCAGGTACACTCATACAAGACTGTCGAGAGGATTCTAAGTAACAGCAAAAGGAGAAATTCAATTAAGGACTTTATCTTTCCTTCAATTCAAATAATTTCACAGTTCTCTCCTTAAAAGAAACAGGCTAGCTGCATCCAAAAATGTTAGAAAACACTCATCTTTGCATTACAAATGTAATTCATGATGCTCTTTGAATCAAATGTGTAGAAAGTCACTGAGGGTACAATCGTGACTTGTAACACTTGAGTCCAGTCTCTTCCCACTTTAACCTCCCCATCAATACTACTTCAATGTTACCAGGATTTTTATTTTTACAAATAATACATTAATATATTCCTGTGAAAAATTATTTGTGAAAAACTAACACAGATAAGCAAAAACTCCCCCTAATACTTTTCATTCATTTGTCCAAGTGACAAGGAACAATGTTAGCTGCTAGGGCTGAATAATGGATAAAACATCATTCTTGCTCTTAAAGAACTCAGTCTACTGGAAAGCAAGTAGAACGAACAACTAACTGCAGTACAATGCAAGATTATAACAGAAATGTGAGCAAAGGTGATACCTCTGGGGGTTTAAATGGGATATCTGTTTCTTGTTGAACTTAGTCTCTTCTAAACCAAAGTTGGGATTCCTATAACCCAACCTGTAGAACTCCTTTTAATTTCACCTTCAAATTTTCCCCTCTCCAGGCCAGAGAAAGATAATGATAGTCTTAATAATATGTCTTAGTAGTAAGTCTTTCATCATCTAAAACTAAGCTTACCTTCTGATGATTGAGAGCTACAAGGAAAAAATGATGCTTCTCCAGGCTCACTACGTCCCCTAGAATTAAAAACACCACAGATGATTTGTTTTCTAAGGTGAACGAAACTGTTATAGCAACTACACCAAGCTCTGTATATTTAATTTGTCAATTTGTGGCCCATTTATGTTTTATATACACATATTGTTAGTATCACCACCAGAAATCAAGGTCTTAATGTACTAAGTATCACGGCATTTGCCAAATGCCCCATTCCCCTATAAAGTACATGTTCTCGCAGTAACAAACTCTCAGTTCATGTATTAATAATAAGTAGGCAAAGATTACTGGGATGGGTGACAGGAAAATACTGGAGGTATTAAACTTTTTTAAAAATTATTTTTCACTCAGTATTGTAGATAAGGAAACAACTGGTTCAAGGAAACCTTATAGCAGTATCAAGAGAAACTTACAGAAATAAAGTAAGACTTAGAATGAGGCCATCCTAGTCTACTATAAAATCGGGAAAACTTGGCTCTTCCTTCAGGCTGACACAGCGACAGACCAGGGCTTGCTAAAGCAACACCTGGGCTGGATTTCTGTTCTTCCCCATGCTGGGCATGCCTACACAGACGTGGTGGCACCCCAGGCTTACAAGATGTGCAGGTAAAAATGACAGGGAGGACAAAACAATTTCTTACAATAATGCACAGTTGAAATCCATGTCTGCACTGTTTACTGAATGGCCATGGAAGGTAGGAAGAAAATGGTTGAATAAATGCCTTTACCCTCACTTATTATATCAAGTAAGAAGAAATATATTACAAAAATGAAAACTTTTAGCTTAATTCTGAGAACTAATGTCACTGAACAGTAAATGACTTGCTCAAAAGATAAATCTCAAGTTATAATAAAAGGCCAGAGGATCATACGGTTTTAATGGTTTAGCAAGATGAGAGGAAAAAAGCAGAGAGACTCATTTGAAATCAATATAAAGGTCTTAACATAAAAATTTACTTACAAAACTAAAGTGTTGACAGATACAATATATTCTAGTTCTTTCGTCCAAGGATTTGTGAAACTAAACCATTGGCTTTTTAAAGTTACGAAAGAGCCATCTTTTGCTCTGAATTTGTAGGAATCTGTAAGTATTTTCTCCTTACTCTGTAGAACTTAATGAGAAAAGATAATTATCAGCATAACAGTCTACCACTATAAAAATCAACGTTGTGAGGAATAATTCAAATTTCAAATTTCACAGGAATGGGAAATTAAGAGTTAAAGCTGTCATTTTGAATTCCCCAAAATGTCTTCTGCTCAATGCATACCTACCTGCTTTGTGCTTGTCAGTCAAATTACTATGGTCATCTTGATGAAAATATTCATAACAAGAAGTTCCCAAAAGTTCCTGGGGCAGATATCCTAAAATTGCTGTTGCCCTGGTTTTAAATCGAAAATAAACTTCAGAAGTGGTGAGTGTACTCCCTCCCAGAAGACTGTAGGCCCACATATGGTCAGGATAGTAAAGAAGTGCACAGGGTAGGGGATGAGTGACCATGCACATCACTGGGCTCCTGTCGGTTGCCCTAGACCCAGACTAGAGTTGCAACACAGAACAGACACCCAGGCACGAGGCCTCCACCCAATCCAGGCTGTGCTCTTACTAGCTTTTGCCAGTAAAATCATGGCCACAGACCATGCCCAGTTTCTGCACCACTGGCTAAGAGACATTCTTCCAAGTTTACATGTTGGCTTAAACAAATTTACTGACATGTCCATATCCTTATTTCATTTAAACTTTATTTTCTGTTCTGAAACAGCAAAAAAAAAAAAAAAAAATCTAGCAGTGCTACTAAGACACGTCTTTAATAGCTTCAAACATCCTATTGAATTCTAATCATTATAACATGTAAATGTTTACCTTTGATCTACATAGACAAATTTTCCATTCATTGCAAACCGGGTTATAAATTCAGTCGGTTTCACATGAATCTCTCCACTGTTCTGTGGAATAATATATGGCTGTAATCTTCCAATGGCCACAAGGCAGGTAAAATTACTGTTGTCTTTCTTACTGTTCCTTTCTTCTTCCATTCCAACAATATTTGGAGGCCAGCTTCTCAAGTAACCAGTGCAGTGGATAGTATAGAATTTTCTATGCTCTAATTCAAAGATTTTTCAAAAGGACATTTAGATCATTATAAATAAATCATTAAATTTCTTATATTGACATCTATAATAGTTATAATTGTGCTATAAAATGCTCTTTAAATATGCTAAAATATGAAAGGGGAATGGTATTCCATTGAAAAAATATCATCAATTTTGATTATTTCATGACTTTATTATTAACAGGTTATTTTTCTCAGGAACTAAATTGTATGTACTACATGAAAAAGCAAACAGGTTGCTTTATTTTAGTATTAACTAGGTCTATGACTTCATGTACTTCCAAGTCAATTTTTAAAATTACAGTAATTTACATCTGTTGGAAATATTAATCCTCATGCCCCCTTGTAATACTGTTTTCAGCTTATTAAGTTTTTTGGTATATTGTAACTTATATTCAAAAGTTTAAAAAGACATTTAAGTCATTATGTATGCATTCTTAAATTTCTTATGTTAGTGCTTATAATGGTTAATAGATATATAAGGTTATAATAGATTATAGAAACATTTTAAAGAACACTTGGAGAAATTTATAATGAAAAGTATAAAAATAAAATAAATTTCACTTTTTAGGAAAATCCCAAGCAATTAACTCATAGGAAGAAGCTTGTCAAGCATGTCCACCAAAATAATAAAAAATTGGAAATACTCTATATGCTCAAATATCATGTTTAAGCAAACAATAAATCCAATACTGGCATAAACAATAAGCAGGATACAGATTACGGCATGCCACAAAAGTGATTTAAAGGTTAAAAAGTAGGGGAAAAGCCTGATAAAAAATTATTTGAAACAGCTGTTTTTATGGTAAGCTTTAGAAAAGATTGGAACAATGAACGTTTTAAATTGGCACTATTTGGTAAGACTTCCACTACAATAAATCCTTTAAATTTTCGTTTAAATAGAACGATATGAATTGTCATATAAGATAGTAGTTAACAATAATAGCAAAGATTTAGAGACCACTTTATGTGTCAGTCTGTTTTAAGTGCGTTAAAACGTGTAACTCATTTAATCTTAACAGTTCTGTGGGATGTTCTAGCATCTCCATTGTCTTTGGAAACTGAGTTAATGGCAAGGTCACAGCAGGTACAGGATGGAGCTGGGGTTAAAACTCAGGCTGGTTCTAGAGCCCACTTTCTAAACCACTAACGCCACACCATTTGCTGATAGTAAGTGCTCTGTCACCAAAGATGTTCAAATAGGAGTTGCCTGGGTGACAGAAGGGGAGGGGTACAAAGGTGTTCCAGCCAGAGGGAATGACCAGTGAGAACTGAGAGAGAGCGGTCAGATGCGGCTGAAGCATGCGCTGCAGTGGGAAAGACTGGAAAATAAAGCAGGGAACAGAGGGCAGGTTGTTAAGCCACACATAAAACCTTGTATCCAACATCTAACAAACACCACTCCCTTCCCAGGCCACAGATGCCCTAAATTACAAAACTCCTTATCTCTTCCAACCCAAACCCAGTCTTTATCACTTATTCCCTACCCTGTTTCCTGGCCATGATCAACCTAGGCAGTTCAAAGAGAAATCTGGGGGTCATCCTAGGCTCTACCTCCTCCTAACAACCCAGATACCTCAAAGGAATTAAAATTGAGTAAGTATGAATAAAGGTTTTCATTCATATTAACAAAACCAGATGGCAGTTAAAAATAAAAGGGCTTATACATCAGGTTTGGCATTCCTGCAAACTTATAAATGATACTGACTAAAAATATTCCACTCTACTGAAAATAGAGACTTCAGAAAGTATATTTTTTATTTATATATGTAATCTCATCACACAGAACCTAGCTTGTTGCATTTATTTCTCTCTTACAACAGGTTACTATCTATATTTCCAAATTGAACTGTCCCTCAATTCTCACTGTGAACATTTATTCAGTTGGCAATTTTCTAGTTGGGATTGTGTAATTCTATCAACTGCAATTCATTTGATCAGCTATCTAAGTTTTTTTTTTTTTAAATCCCATTTAATCCATTTCCTGTTTAGAAAAGAAAAAATACAGCTCGCTACCAGTGCGTATTCTCAGGACAAATGGGAAATGGGTTAAAAATTCTTATCCCAATAATTCTTTAGCTCTTTATCTAAATATTGGAGTCATGAGGCCTGATCCTTGCCAAACTATTTACTTACATCGGCTCCACAGGCTAGATTCAAGTGTCATCTACTCCATGATTTCCCCAAAGTGTGTAGCGGTGAGAGGAGGGAGAAAAAGCCTGTATTACCCTAAACACTGCCTTAATTTACAGGACATCCTTTCAAAATCCTTTATGAAATATTTCCTCAACACGTTGCAGGCTAGGTCTGTCAACTTGCTGTCTTGCTGTCTTCACTTAAACTCTTGAGGAAGCAGATCCAAAACAAGGATTCAAATACAAGAAGTTAATTTGAGGGGTGGTCCCAGGAAACACTGGCAGGGAACTGGGAAGTGAGACAGGGAAGAGAAGGAAGCTAATAAAGTACCTGAAACCTGCAAGCTCCTGGAGCCACAGGCAGAACTGGCTCCAAAGACCAGAGGAAGAGGTCAGGCAGAGAGTCCTGGCGTTGGACACTGGAGGCCAGTGGCACACCCTGTCTGCAGTGGTGGGTGCTGGGGGGATACGCCACGGGGCACTGACAGATAGCATCTGCCATACGTGCACAAGAAACAAGTGGATTCTGGGTGTACTGTTGTACTTCCTCCTCATGCACAATTATCTCACGAAGATAAATTTAAGAAACACTTAAGACATTTGGTGGCAGTCATCCGTCCTTCATCGGCCTGCAATTTCACAAGTTCAGATACCCAAGTAATTATCTCTCTACCTTAGAAGCTTTTTCAGAGTTTGAATCCATGACATGAAGGTTTGATTCAGGATATAAATAATTTTTTAAAACGTCAATGTTATTTTTAAAAAATCTTTTATTATGTAAAATCTCAAACATAATGTAAAATCAGAAATAAACTTGGGTAACTCATCTTGAGAAATCCTGAGAAATGACCTTTCCATAAATCTTAAATTCAACTTTCAATTAAAATAAAAAGGGCTGCTCTCTAGTCTTCCTCTAAGTTTAAATGTAACTGACATGTCATGGTAAAAGGGAAGGAAAACACGTTTACTAACCACAGGCTTTCATCATTAATATTGAGGGGTCTTAAAACACAGTGAATTGGCCGGGCACGGTGGCTCATGCCTATAATCCCAGCATTTTGGGAGGCCGAGGTGGGCGGATCACAAGGTCAGGAGATCAAGACTATCCTGGCTAAAATGGTGAAATCCCGTCTCTACCAAAAATACAAAAAATTAGACAGGTGTGGTGGCACGTGCCTGTAATCCCAGCCACTTGGGAGGCTGAGGCAGGAGAACTGCTTGAATCCATGAGGCGGAGGTTGCAGTGAGCCGAGATCGAGCCACTGCACTCTAGCCTGGGTGACAGAGCAAGACTCCATCTCAATATACACATACATACATACATACATACATACATACATAAAATCACAGTGAATTCCACTGGTTAATTACTATTCGAAAGAGTAATTTCAAAGCGATCATATGCAACATGTAATTTCACTTGACAGACACTCTCCTTGGTTACAGCAGAAGACAAAATGACCCTCACCAAGGTAATTCAGGTGGCAATCAGGGTTTACATTCTGCAGTTACCTTATCCTGCACCAGCTGTCTATAGGCAGTTCTCAAACCAGGTCCTGCAAGGACTGATTTCTGACACATTCCCTTACCATTGCTTAGGCCTGTGCCTTTGGTGCAGAACTCTGTTGTGTTCAAGTGAGTACTTGGTTCCAGGGCTTGAGCAGATTCAAAACTCCTTTTTGAAAAGATATTTGCCTCTGTGTGCAGGCATCTGTGTGGCCCAGCCTGGCATGGGAGTGAACATCCTTGTGTGGGCAGGAACACATTCCTACAGCAGGCGCCCACTCCCTCACTGTGTGTCTGCTGCGAAAATCATCCAGAATCTCTTTCCCTAAAACCTTATGGCATCTAGGAAGCTAATGTAGTAGGTGGCATGGCATAGTGGAAAGAATACAGATTTTAAAGCCAGATTGCTGACTCTGTCACTCTCTATGTGACTTTAGAAAAATTACACAACCTTCTAAAAGTGCAGTTTCCTCGTCTGCAAGACAGGGATGCTCTGCACAGAACTGTTAGGGAGATTAAACTGGGTAATTATGCAACGTGCTTGGCATATAGTAGAATCTTAATAATTATTCACTCACTCCTTTCTCTCTTGCGTTTTTCTCTTCTCTTCTTTCTGAGCTGCAAATAGCTACTATTTATTGAGTGCTTCCTAGGAGCCGAGCACCGCATGAGCCACAGGTATTCCCAACCACACTCTCAGGAGATGCTGTTATTACCCACTGTATTAGCCTGTTCAGGCTGTCGTAACAAAATTCCAGACTGGGTGGCTTAAATAACAGAAATGTTGTATAGGGGTCTACCCTTATAACCTTGTTTACCCTTAATTACATCTTTAAAGGCTCTAACTACGGATACAGTCACACTGAGGCCTAGAGCTTCAACATACAAACTTTGGGTGAAAACAATGCACCCCGTCCCACCCATTTTCCATATATTAGGAGAAACTTGCCTAAGGTCACACAATTGTTAAGCAGCAGACCTGACACTAAAACCCTACTGAATTCAGGGCCCAGGCCCTTTCTACTCTGTCCTACAGCACGGCTGTTGGGAGGCAGAGACTAGTGGGAGAACCTGGAACATCAGAGCGACTCAACAATTTATTTGTTCCTTTAGTTCCTCACAGAATTCAACTACGAATTAACTCTAATTGACCATTTGCCAGATATTCTTGAAATATCTATATTTTCCCAGTAAGATTATCATGTATTTCAAAGGAAAGAAATCATTCCTACTTCTTCTATAAATCTGTAAAACTTGCAATAAAAAAATCCTTTTAGGAACCCTATGGAAGGACTAAAATTTGATTAGCACATTCTCAAGAATGTTGCTTGGTTGGTTTTTTTTCTTAAATGTATGACTATACACATGCATTTTTGTTTGAAAATTGAATATTTAAAAAACTGCTTCAAAATACTATAGCAGGGCTACAGAGTTCTACAGACGACATCCCACTTTCCTTCTTGTAGCTTTGCAAAGGGTTAAAAGACTGCAGGTTATTAGACGTCCAAGATTATCATCAGTGACTGACTTGAGCTCCCATATCTAGGAAAATCCTCCAAGACTGTATATATTCAGTCATGTGTTGTCTAGAATTTCACAAAACAATGAGAGGAAGAATTCAAGGCGACAGAAAGGAGGAGAAGCCCAGACAAGGTGGAGTCCTGCTATTGCTTTGTGACTTCTAGTTCCATATTTGAAGCCAAATTTTAAAATGCCAATTTAATTAACAGACATTTATTTTCAGCAAGGCCCAGATGCCTTTAGTTCTCAGGGCAGAGCCTTTTCAGATTTCTTTCTCATGAGAACTATGGTATAGAAAATGATCCAAGCTGTTTGCAGTCTGAGGTTGGGCTGCCATAGCAAAATAGCAGATGTGGTAGCTTCAACACCAGGAACTTATTTTCTCTCAGTTCTGGAGGCTGGAAGTCTGAGATGGAGGTGTCAGCAGGGCTGCGTTCTGGTGAGGGCTGTCTTTCTGGCTTGCAGATACCCAACAACTTGCTGTGTGCTCACATGGCCTTTCCTTGCTCACTGCATTCATGCAGAGACAAAAAGCTCTCTGGTGCCTCTCCTTACAAGACCACTAATCCCATGATGAGGGCCCCATCCTCATGACCTCATCCAAACCTAATTATCTCCCAAAGGCCCAATCTCCAAATACCATCATGTCAGGAATTAAGGCTTCAACATAGGAATTCTGGGGACACAATTCAGTCCACAGCATTTGCTAAAAACTTCTTTAGACAAAATCTAAAAAATACGTTGAAATTGCTTCCTTAGGTAAAAGAGAAAGATGATAATGTATATTCATTCATTTAATTTATAATTGTTCCTGTGGATTTGAGAGTGGTTATGTGGTCAGTCAGCTAGGAACAAGGGACAAGAGGATCGTCACTTATGCCTTCAGAAAGTGTTTATTGAGTGTCTATCATGGGCCAGAAACAACAGACAGAAATGTAGCTCTCATTCCAATGCAGGAGGAAAGTATCAAAAAGTTAAGTAATTTCAATACATTGTAGAAGAGCAGCAAATCTGAGAGAAGCTCAGGATTACTGATGTGGGTACCTGGGATGCAAGCCACCAAAGTTGGGAGGGTATTGGGGATCGTTTCCTGGAAAGAGGGGATGCCTGAGTTTTAATGTCCAGGGTCTGCGGACAGACTTGTGTGTTGTAGTCAGGCGTGGTGGCTCACACCTGAAATCCTAGCCTTTTGGGAGGCTGAAGTGGGAGGAATGCTTGAGGCCAGGAGTTTGAGACCAACCAGAACAGTATAGCAAGATCCCATCTCTATAAAAAAATGTTAAACTTAGAGGGATGAGGTGATACATATCTGTAGTCTCAGCTACTTGGGAGGCTGAGTTGGGAAGATCATTTGAGCCCAGGAGTTTAAGGCTGCAGTGAGCTATGACTGTACCACTGCACAAGTGTGTTGTGTCTGTAACTGTTACAAAGTGAATAGCAACAAAAAACTGAGAAAATAATCTTTCAGTATTCAAAAACTACTATTAATTCAGCAAAGATGTCACTCAACATCACACTTTCCACTACCTACTTATTAGTTTACATGTTTCTTGGCTGTCTGTAGCATATGAGGGCCATCTCACATAAGGTCCACTACAGCAGTACTTGTCTGCCTGCTCCCTAGTGTGTCCTTTGCATTTGGCATAGTACCCGGCACATAGTAGGCACTCAATAAACTGTTCATTCACCAACATCTATTGTTGTCAGACAATGATCTCAGGTTTATCCCAATCATTTTCCCCTCAGCACAGCCAATGTGCAGGGGTCTTTTTAGAAATAAGACTGTGAAAGAAGCTAGGAGAAAATACAACTTGGGGAGGAATCTTTAGTCCCATTACTGGGTATACACCCAAAGGAAAATCATTCTACCGAAAAGACATATGCACTTGTATGTTCATTGCAGCACTGTTCACAATAGCAAATACATGAAATCTGCCTAGGTGCCCATCCATGGTGGATTAAAGAAAAGTGGGCTACATATAAACATATAAATCATGGAATACTACACAGCCATAAAAAAGAATTAAATCATGTCCTTTGCAGCAATGTGGACACAGCTGGAGGCTATAATCCTAAGTGATTAATGCAAGAACAGAAAACCAAATACCACATGTTCTCACTTGTAAGTAGGAGCTAAACATTGAGCATATAAGGACGTAAACATGGGAACAACAGACACTGTGAACTATTAGAGGGGGAAGGGAGGGAAGGGCGTGTGGGTTGAAAAACTATCTACTAGGTACTATGCTCACTACCTTAGTGCAATATACCCATGCAACAAGCCTGCACATGTAGTCCCTGTATCTAAAATAAATGTTGAAAAAATTTAAAAAAAGAATAGTATTTTCATGAGGACTAAAACACTTAGCACGGTATCTGGCACAGGGTAAGTGTTAAATAAATGAGTATTAGCAATTAGCATTTTAGGTGTTTGTCAAAAAATATTCTAACCAAAACTTGTAAATAAATTGAATTTTGTGGCTCCATATAAATATCCTTTTAAAGGATAGGAAAGCAAATCCCATGTTGAAATTTGCCTACGAAATCCTATATCTAATAGCTTAATATGCTCTTAGGCAAAAAAGTCTTGAGACATTTTGTAGTCCCCGAAATTTCCCAATTAAGTTAAATAGATGACTATTTAATCAATTCAAAAAGTAAATATCTGCAAGACAAATCTAGCAAAGGATCATAAGAAAACAAATGAGATATTTACCAAAGAATCAACATCTCATAAAAAATAAAAATCACACCTGGAACATCTTAAGAAACTTTCACCAAAATTAGTCAGATCAGGCTCTTGTACTATTGACTTTTTTTTTTTTAACATCTAACTTTTATATTTTAAAGAGTAATAATGAAGTTTCATAGCAAAAGTTTTATTTCTATCTCTTGTGATTTTTTCCCATTTGATAGGCCCCAAACTACAATTTCAATAATACCATTAAAATCTTGGGTAACAAAGACAATATGTAATTACCTGATAAATTCAAAAGATATGATGAACCAATCTAAGTAATTTTGGTTTAAAAAAAAATCTTATTTTTAAGATGTTTTTGGATTCAAGTATTTCCCTTGACCATATATTTTATTTTTCTGTACAGAAAATATTTAGGACATTAATTTTATATCCACGCTTTGCATCACTTGACATTTCAAAATGATACCTTTCTTCTTTGGGTTGGGTAAGCATTCATGCTCTTCTTTGACAGAGATTTTACAACTCTTTATCCGACAGAAAAAAGATCGTCTTGAGCCAGAATACACACGTGTCCTTCCAGTGTGGAAATTACTGTGAACTTGCAAACCAGCTTTTGTAGCAGAAGGGGGTGAGAGAACAGGTGGAAAAGAATATTGTCAAATAATTTTGAAATTTATCTTCCAACATTTTCTGATCATCTATTATTGAGAAAGGAAATAGTTTTTTAAAGCAATGGCATGATTGTACAGTAAACCCTAAAGTGAAACACACCCAAAAAATGTATTTGTCAAGCAATCACATTTTGATAATTTATAGACATTTGCAATTTATCTTTCTTTTTCCCCAAATGGGAAAGAAAAAAGTTAATTTAAGTGAAATGAAATAAAAATTAAATTAAAAAATGATATAAACCTCAACTATTACAGGAATCAATTTTTTATATTTCACATAATTATTTGGTACTAGGCATTTTCAGAGAAGAAAAAATACTTACACTTCCCAAACGCAATTATACAAGGTCTTTCATACAGAAAAGACCTAATCCATATACAAAAGAGGATAATTGTCTTTTAGCACGTAGCTAAATAATGGGAACTTCAGCAATTTTTTATCCAAAATGACACTTTCTTGTAAAGGTTTTATTTGTATATGAAAAATAGCAAATATGAAGCAATCATATTTTCCCCAAACAAAGCATCTTCATATGAACGCATTTGTGTTTCTATATGTCTGTATGAATATAGGAATTTTCTCTACAGCTATATATATTAACTATGATGTAAAGTTTACAAAATAATTCTCTTTTGATAAAAGCTTAGTTAGCTATATTAAAAACACCGTGTAGCTAAACTTTTAGGTGATCACTACATTTACATAAAATAATAAGCATGCAGAAATGGACACTTACTTTTGGCATCTATTAGCTTTTCTCTTGGTGAAGTATCAAAAGAAGAAAGTTGTTCCTTTACTTTGGCAACATCTTTTGGATGCAAGAAGTCAAATAAGCTTTGTCCAGTCAAACTAGCCTATTCATAAGGTAGACATTCATTTAAAATCAGTACCATGCTTTTTCTACATTTCTTGATGCATACAATAAATGTCCTTTTTTGTTAAAGGTTGATTTTTCTCAAGCTCAAAGATATGTTCACGACACTATGTGACATGAACTTAGTGTTCAAAGCAGGGTGATACTTGTAAACAGAAAAAAATACATGCATATAGAACCATCCCTGGATACACACAAACCATATACAAACACTAATTGCTAGTATTCCGCTAAATCTTGTAACTAAATCATTGTTAACATGATACTTGTAAATGATTGTGATTTATTTTGAACTTTTTTGTCCTTGTTAAAAAAAAGAGATTACATGATAGTATAATATAGAAATCACAGAATATCTGTGACTTTATCAGACATTTACCATACTGTTTAAAAAATTACCATACTATTGATAAGTAAAACCCAACCCAGAATACCTCTCACTTCCCATTCCACCACTTCCACTATGCACAGCATCCCCAGGTCTATGCCTTTGCTGATACAGTCCCATTCCTCAGAACTCACCACCCCTTCCCTATCCCTTGGCCACTCCAGCCAAATTGCCTTTGACTCCCTAGACTTCGGGACTCCCTTCTTTCTCCCAGCCTGAAATGTTTCCTCGCCTTCTCTACATCTCGCTTCTGACAAGCCTCACAGACATCCTACTTCATGTGTGATGCCTTCCCTGACCCACAGTGTCCACCCCTCTTCTGAATTACTGTATTACCCAAGCAAACATTCCTATAGACAACAGGACTAATGGAGCAGCCGATACAAGTAGGCTGAATTGTTTGGCAGTTAGACATTTCATTCTAAAAAAAAACCTGTGTGGTTAATATAAGTCTATATCCAGAACTCTCTAAGGCGGATCAAGTTTCTGAATCTGAAAAGCTGAGGACTAAACCCTGAATCATGGGAATCCCTACATGACCCTGAGCAGCCAGTAAGTCTCTAAAGAGCCTCTTCTTTGCAAAGTCAGTGCCCAGTAGGACTGGATTCACTAACTTGAAACTTAAGTGATACCCTAAACTGTCAGTCACCTGTGTGTTTGGGGGTGTGTGTGTGTGCATGTGTGGGTGTGTTTGCCATCTCCAATTAGAATATGGAATCATGAGGTTTGGATACCTGATCGTAATTAAGTATTTTGGAGACTGACTTAGAAACGAAGAGAATTTTTCCTCTTTCACATCCAACCACAAATAAGAAGCCTTCTGCAGTCTAGGATTTAAGAAAACAAAAGTGAATATTTAAAAAGATTGTCTGTCTCTTATACACATACACACTTTCAGATTCTGAGGGAGTTATTGTGGCAATAAAACTCACAGAGTAGTTTTACTGAGCTAGTTTTCATAGAGCTAGTAAGATGAATTTTAAGAAATGTTCTTAAGATGCAAACTGATTTATAAAGAACGTCATGTTGAAATTTTATTCTAAATTAATGTTTTGGACATGAAAAGTTTGGCTGCAGAATATTTACTTGAGACATTTCTTAAAAAATTAGGCCAGGTGCTATAGATGAGCCTATGTACAGCACTAAATGAGCCTATATCCCAGCACTCCGAGGCAGGTGGATCTCTTGCGCTCATGAGTTTGAGACCAGCCCGGGCAACACTGGCGAAACCCTGTCTTGACAAAAAATAGAAAAACTGGCTGGGCGTGGTAGTGCACGCCTGTAGTCCCAGCTACTCAGGAGGCTGAGATGGCAGGATGGCTTGAGCCCAGGAGGCAGAGGATGCAGTGAGCTGAGATTGCACCACTGCATTCCAGCCTAGGCAACAGAGCCAGACCTTGTCTCAAAAAATAATAATAAAATAAAATTACCTTTACCAAATCCTACTATACTGCATGCAGAACGATTACCTGTAGATGTGTTGAGGTAGAGGGACTGTGCAGACGGGGGACAAGGAAGCAATGAAGACATCGCACTGTACACCTAGTTATAGTTTTTGAATAATAATAAGGCACCACTCATTCTAAACTAATGCGTCAGCTACTCTCATAAGGTCTACCCAGCAAATCCATGAAGCAGCCTGCATGGAAGTGGGAACATACGGCCACATAGAAAGAGCCTGGCACTCCTGCTGGGCATGCTCTGCAGGGCAGAAGCAGGGTTCCATGAAAGTGTGACTGACGAGTATGTACAGATTGGTCAGAAAGCTTCGAAAGCAAATTGCACATTTTGCCACCTTCAAAAATTTTTTTATCCACACAATATCCTTTATATCCCTGCCAGGAATGCTATATTTAAATTCAGCTGTTTAAATAAAAGAGTGGCTTTTTTTAATTAAAGGAAAAATGGACAAAAATGCGTATGAAGAATCTTTCTATTTAATTCGACTATCGCTTAAAACCTAGTAGTCACACAGCTCATGACCAAGACATTTATCACCTCCGAGGGCATGAGAAGCCAATCACATGATCACAGTTTCCCCTCTAGCCCGGTGAATCTGAAAAGCCATGCACAGGAAATGATGAGGACAGAAATGTCAAAGCACTAACAACTCTAAGTAAGCAATGACTGGCCTCCGAGAAGAACAGGATCCTGAGGGAACAGGATGTCAGGCAGATGGCTTTGAAGGAGGTGGTGATCATGGCGAATAGATCCTATGTGTGAGAGATGGGTAGTATAACATGCTTAGCGCTGAAGACAAGCTTTGCTCTGTAGTGTAGAAAGTGCCTATCCTCTGTCTCTACTTTCATTAACACAAACTAGTAACACATGGCTACTTCTCTATTTTAAATTTCTATATTAAAGGAAATATGGTGTAACATGGAGTCTTGCATGTTTATAACAGGAAGCAAATGGAAGAAAATCTGCCTCGTATTCAAACAGTATTGAAAGCACATATACAACTTAGACAAATATATCTTCAGTTACCTTAAGGATTAAATGTTTGAGCTCATTATCCTGAATAAATGATGGTCTACAATTATTTTCCACATAAGAATTTGTCATGCCTAAAAAGAAAGGAGTCAAGAGTTATTGGAAATACAGTACAGAGGGCAACACGCTCAATGAACATTAGCAATGCTGCTGCTGCTGCTGTTTTCTCTTTTGGCACATTCTAAGACATTTTCTGTCATCATTTTCTTTTTTTTCACTTTCATTTAATTAATTTATTCATTTTTGAGACACAGTCTTACCCTGTTGCCCAGGCTGGAGTGCAGTGGCACCATCTTCAGCTCACTGTAACCTCCACCTCCTGAGTTCAAGTGATTTTCGTGCCTCAGCCTCCTGAGTAGCTGGGATTACAGGCATGCAAAACCACGCCCGGCTAATTTTTTGTATTTTTATTAGAGCCAAATTTTCACTATGTTGGCCAGGCTGGTCTTGAACTCCTGGCCTCAAGCAATCCACTCACCTCAGCCTCCCAAAGTGCTGGGATTACAGGTGTGAGCCACTATGCTCAGCTAATCATTTTCTTTCTTCATTATCACTTGATTAAAATTTCTTTCTTTTAGATTGTGAATTCTTGGAACTACTTTTTCCTTTATATTCAAATATGCACATTAAGAGCTATATATAAAAACATTGTAATAAACTGTACATGAAATAATATTCAAGAATTGATATGCAGTAGTCCCCCCTTAGCTGTGGTTTCAGTTACCTGTGGTCCACTGTGGTCTGCAAACAGGTGAGCACAATACAATAAGATATTTTGAGAGAGCCAAAGAGAGAACATATAACTTTTTTACAGCATATTGCTAAAATTGTCCTAGTTTATTATTAATGTTAATCTCTTACTGTGCCTGATTTATAAGTTAAACTATATCATAGGTATATATGCATAGGAAAAAAAGTACTATGCCTAGGGTTCAGTACTACCCACAGTTTCAGGCATCTACCAGGCTCTTGGAACGTATGCTCCATGGATAAGGGGGAACTACTACAGTTATTTAGATAATGTCTCAGCTAATTAAAGTTGATCATATGAGTTATCTTGAAAGTAAAATTATCAATGTTCTAGTTCTGTGGCCATCTGCTTAGTAGAGCTTTTTGCATGTATCTTCTAAGAATTTTATCTGTTTTGTGCTTTAGAAATGTCAGTTGCTGCATTCCTAAACTGTTTATTTGCACTATGAGCCTATAGACTATCAGTTCCCTTTGGGTGGATTGTTGTTTAACTTGTAAATGAAAAAATTCTCTTAAACCACACCACTATTGAGTGAAACATTGAACTCGTATCTGTAAGAAATAAAGAGAGGATATATTAGTTTTTTAATTGGTATTTTAATTTTTATATATGCAGGAAAGAACAGAAGTGATTGAATATTGTTAATTATACCACCATGTGTTTAGAAAAGTAAGAAGCAGTCAATTTTCACATCAAAGACAGCATCTAAGAAGTTCTGTTCTGTCCTGGAATTATATTAGTAGTGTTGCAGTAGTGTTGACTGTATTTTCCAACTTGTTCAGATTATTACCAGTGAATCTTTGTCAGCAGTTCCTTTTAAATGCAAATCAATAAATTCCCAAAAATTAAAAAAAAAAAAAAAATCCAAGTCTGGAATTCTAAACAAGTGTTATGGATTCATGAGATTTTCCAGTAAGAAAACCCTCTAATGGCAATATAGAGACCTCTATTCTGATAATACATTATTTAAAAAATGTATAAAATATAAATGAAATAATTCATTTTCAGCCCTTAGCACTGAGTTATATTAAAATGAAGTCTCTAAAGCAGCTGCAGAGCTTGTAAAATGATGAGGAATTATCAGGCCAAAACCAAGGGGAATGTTTGACCTGAGAGGAGTAAGGGAATCCACCAACCCAGACATGCAAAGCCCTTCAAGGCCACAAGGGGGCATATGACACAGTCAACAATGCCAAGCAAGCCAGCCCCAGGGCAAGGATGATTCAGAAGTCAGTCAATTTTCCCTTCCTTATATTCCCCAAACTTCTTGACTCCTATCCCCTCTTCCTGGGTACTGTAAGAAAAGTTGCTCTTGCAGGGGAAAGGTGGGGTAACATCCTTAGACATTTTAACCACACATTGGCCCTTGGACGGATCTGTGGCCCAAACTCACCAATGAACTAAGTGGTGGTGGTGGCAAAGTAAGTAGGCGGGGCAGAAAGTCAAAATGCCTCGTGCTATGATTCAGTACAGTTTTCTCAGACTCATAGCACTCTTAAGAGCCTGGCATAGGGAAAAGAAAATCTTTTCTGTTGGAATCTATCTTCACCCTAGGGCTCAGGGAATTCTCCCAATGACTTCTTGTTAATATTACTACACAGCAGCTTGGGAGGGAGCTGAGGAAGGAATGAAGGACGCAGATTCTGAGTGCTAGGTCAGGGAACAGCAATAAATTGATTCTGGGCAAGGTAATGACATTTCAGGTCTGGCCTGCAGCAAGGTTGGCAGAGCACACCAGGCAGAAGTGGGCTGGGAAACCCCGTCAGTGTAAATCAGCCAGCACAGGTGAGCCCTGACTCAGTGAGTGAGTGGGGATGTGCTCAAGAGAAAACAAGGGCAGTGAGAGCAGCGCTGGGGCATGGTAGAGGCCGGCCTGTAAATGCACGCTGTGATGTTCCACACACTTGTCCACACACTGGCTCTCAGAGTTCCCATGGCAAAAACCAACGAGGCAACATGATCACTTACTTTTTTCACAATGTTCATTGGGTTAAAAAACAAGATCAAAATGACAGTAACAATTCCTCCTCCTCTTCTTACCCCACCCCCACCATTAGTGAACACTGTGCTACACTCTACATGCATTACTCTTTACTCTTTTTTTTTTTATTATTATACTTTAAGTTCTAGGGTACATGTGCACAACGTGCAGGTTACATATGTATACTTGTGCCATGTTGGTGTGCTGCACCCATCAACTCGTCATTTACATCAGTTATAACTCCCAATGCCATCGTTCCCCCCTCCCCGCCCCATAATAGGCCCCGGTGTGTGATGTTCCCCTTCCCATGTCCAAGTGACTTCATTGTTCAATTCCCACCTATGAGTGAGAACATGTGGTGTTTGGTTTCTGTTCTTTATTCTTAACAATAGTCCCAGGAGGCAAATGCATCGTCCCTATTTCACAGATGCGGAAACCTGAGGATTAGAATGTCAAATAACTTGAGTAAGTCACATAGCTATGAAGGGAGGAAGCCAGGATTTGAACCACAAGGTCTGCCTTCAGTACGCTACGCACATGCGTGAACCACCGCGCTTCACTGCCCCACCTGGTAATCAGATCGCAGACACAGGACCTCATGCTGCAGAGCAGGGCTACTCCAAATGTGGTCTGCAGACCAATGGTTTTCTTACCAGCAAACTGGTAAGATCGAACGCAGAATTTAAGAATAAGCATTTAGAGGTTTTTATAAAAATGTAACATTGCTGTGACAGCCAAACCCATGATCATTTTTCCATAATTAATTGTATTTTACAATGAACTGGTGGTGGATGGAAGAAACACCTGTTCTTCACCCAGATAGTTTAAAAAGCACTGCTGTAGGGTATAGTGAAAAAAATCACATCACCATCCTTCTGCCTTTAACCTAATTATCCTATGGACCAAAATAACATGATCCACAGGCAGCCCTCTGTTGATATGGCTTCTAAGCTTTTGCCAAGCAAGTGTGGGGATGCTGCGACAATACCCTGGAATGCAGAGCCAGTTGCCTTAAATCATCTTGCTGTGAGCAGCACTGACCAAAGGATCTGGTCAGACTGCGGGGATGAGTTCTTAACCATGTCACCTCTGCTTAGCAGAGCTGACAGCAAAATTTACGCCCTGTTCCAAGGAATCTCCTTTGGACTCACCTCCTCCCTGCCGAGTTTCCACAGCCTCTCCTCTCACTCGTATCACTGCTGTAACATTCATCACACTAGACTCTGACGATCTCTTCCTAAGTCAGTCTTCCTAGTCAGATCACAAACCCTTAAAGGGCAGAGACCTTGCCTCATTAATTTTTATATTCTCAGCACAGAACAGGAATGCAGTTGATGCTCAGATCATGTTTTGTTGAACTAGTCGACTGATTCATGGCTTTTCCCTTAGGTCCTCCTCCCTTAGGACACTGCGAATGTGAAAACACTCAGCTAATTTTAGGGTTGCAATCAAATGACCTCAGTTGAGCCTGTAAATTTTCATTGCTGAAGGATTTAAGGAAAATATTGCAAGCCTCAGCTGTGGGTAAAAGAGAAGCTTATTTCATAACAGACTGTTACGAAAGTAAGATCTCCCATCACGCTCCCAACAGGAAGCACCAGGAGTCCAGGTTAGTGCTGCTCTCCTCTTAGCCAGCTTAACTTGACTTGGTAAAGTGCTTGTATGGTGCCCAGATAATTTCCATTACCCTGAAATATATTTTCCTTTTCCTGGCAGTGTTTGAGATCTAAACTAAGACCCTTGGTCATCCTTTGCTCACTCCCTTTTTATGATTTTTGAGCCAAATTTTACTATAATCTTCTAGATCTTTACAAATCTGCACTTGCAGAGTCTCCTCTGGAATCTTCAGCTTGCTACCTATCCAGGTCTTATCTTTTCCATGCAAATTTACATTATCAGCATTGATAAATCGAAAACTCTATTCCACTTCCATCACCCTGTCTCTCAAGTTGGACTGGGGTTATTCCCAAACCAGGGGTGATTTCTACTGCACATATTGATATGGTTTGGCTCTGTGTCCCCACCCAAATCTCATGTCGAATACTAATCCCTAGTGCTGGAGGTGGGGCCTGGTGGGAGGTGACTGGATCATGCTTGTGGATTTTCCCCTTGGTACTGTGTCGCAATAGTGATTTCTCATGAGATCTGGTTGTTTAAAGCGTGTGGCACCTCCCCGACCCTCTCTTGGTCCTGCTCCTGCCATGTAAGATGCCGGCTCCCGCTTTCCCTTCTGCCGTGAGTAAAAGCTCCCTGAGGCCTCCGAAGAGGCAGATGCCACCATGCTTCCTGAACTGCCCGTGGAACCATGATCCAATTCAACTTCTTTTCTTTATAAATTACCCAGTCTCAGGTATTCCTTCATAGCAATGCGAGAATGGACTAATACACAGGTACATATACACATTTATTACACTTTGATTTAAAATTCAAGCTCAAATTGGGGAACTGCTAAAGCCAGAAATGATGACCCACACACCAAGAGGCATTGGCAAGGACCTCCTTCCCCCAGTGTCTCACATATTTGAGGATACCCTGGAATGGCAACGTGTGATGCATTGTAAGGTACTACTGATAAATCTGAATGAAGCCTTAAGAGAAACTGCAGAGTTTAAGGAAGTTTTCTTTTTGAAGGACAGAAATCTCTCAATAACTTAATAATTAACACTATGCTTCAGAACTTTTTTTTTTTTTTTTTTTGAGACAGGCTGTCACCCAGGTTGGAGTGCAGTGGCACAATTACTGCTCATTGCAACCTCCACCTCCCAGGCTCGAGCGATCCTCCCACCTCAGCCTCCCAGATAGCTGGCATTACAAGCAAGCATGACCACTCTTGGCTAATTTTTGCATTTTTTGCCCAGGTTTGTCTTGAAGTCTGGACTCAAGCGATCCACCCACCTCAGCCTCCCAAAGTACGGGGATTACAAGCATGAACCACCATGCCCAGTTCTACTTCAGAACTTCTAAAGAACTGAGAGCTATGAAAGGCAGGTGATATTCTCTTCGTATTATATGTGAAGCCGAAATGTAAATACTTTTCAAGTTTGCATAGTGAGCTCGAGATAAAGCTTTTATCAGAACCAAGTTTTCTGACATCCAATTCAGTATTCTCTCCACACATAGACTATAGACAAATGCCAGTGAATACCCGTAAAGCTGAAAGACACATCTGGATAGAACCTCAACAGCTGACAGCAAAGCGAACCAATCAGAGACCTCAGTGACAGAGCAGATTTCACTTAACTGTGGAAGCCGTCGTCAAACTCACCTTTTAAAGATCTCAAGTGCTGAACAGCCATTCTTAAAACTGTAAGTTTGTCCAGTTTACGTGCCATGGGGTTGCACTGAGGGATCATTGCAGACAGTTCTTCAATCAGGTTATTCATTTTATCTCTCCTCCGCTTTTCGGTTTGGCTATGAGCTTCTCTAAGAGGGAAAAGGAACTTCCTTTATATTTAACATTCGGCAGACCTCCAGACCCCCACCCGTGGCGCTCAGTGGAGCAGATGCTGAGCCCAGCAGGCACACACTGTTCTTCCTCCCAACTTGGGCCCTGCAGTTGTCATTGAGGGAAGAGGAAAGCGCTGCTGAGACCAGGAATAGCATTCTTAAAACTCGCTGCCCTTGGTCAGTCCCTCCCTACCTCATTTTCTGAAATCTTTAAGAACGAAGACAACTGTCTGAGAGCCTAGGTGGTTTTTCTACCTGTCTCCAGTATTAGAGAAGAGATGGGTGCCCTTTTGTTCAAAGCTAACTATTCTCTGATATTTGCATAAATAGTTGTCAGCATCTTAACCTCATTATTTTTATAGCTCCTTATCATGGGTCTATTAATGTGCTCAAGTATCTTCCCCCCCGAAAAAAAAACCCTTTCCCTAATTCTAGTTGTTTTTTGTTCTTGTTACTGTCTTCCCCCCTCAGCAAGCTCCCTGAAAGAGTGCAGTTTCCACTCGGTCTTTCATTTCCCAGGCATTCTGTCCATCTGTAACATCAACCTTCCGCAACCCCTGCCCCACTAAAACTGTCCTAGCGAAGATCCTCCTTCTCTCGTGCAATCTCTTGCTGATCCCTGCCTTGAATCTGACACTGCTGACACTTCTCATTCTCCCCTGGTCTCCACAGCCACTCTGCCTCCTCGTCCTCCTCCACTCTCCCTGCTCAGCTCAGTCTCCTCGTCTCCTCACCCAGCTCTTACTTGATTCTTAAATACTGGTGTGTACTAAGATGCCCTGCTCAGCACCGCTCTCTCCTCACTCTTTATTCACCCTGAGATCTCATTCCCTCACAAGGCTTTACAGCTACTCATAAGCTACTTGTTATTATAACCCTATCTCATTCATACTTCACTCAGCTCCTGACCTTTGGAACTAGAATTACAAATCTAAATGATTCTCAAGAAATCTAAAACTCAGGAAACCCCAAACTGAATGCATTCTCTGCAATGTAACCCCATTTTCAATTCTTCCTGTACTACTCCTTATTTATTATTCCTTCTATAGGGCTTATCTTGGTTGGTAACATAACTACTCAGTTTAGACAAAGCTCGTCCAAACTGCACTCCAGGATGCCTTTGAATGTGCCCAACACAAATTCATAAACTTTCTAAAAACATTATGGGATTTTTTTTTTTTTTTTTTTTTTTTTTTAGCTCACTAGCTATCATTAGTGTTAGTGTATTTTATGTGTGGCTCAAGACAATTTTCCTTCTTCCAACATGACCCAGGGAAACCAAGAGATTGGATACCCCTGATTTAGACCCTTCCTCTTCACCCTAAAAAGCCAAATAATCACAAACGCCTGTCGATTCTAGATCTTAAAATATTTCTTAAATATGTCTTCTCTTCCTCTCCATCCCCTCTGTCACCATCTTCATTTAGGCTCGTTGCATTACCCCAGAACCTTTTAAACTGCTGTTCCTTCCTCTCCCAGTCTATCCTATGACTTCCGGAATTATGTAGTAAAACAAATCAAGTCACCTAATCCCATTGCACAAAACTGTTCACTGCATTTCCACTGCCCAAGAGGACTAGCCAGATTCCCTAATTACAGGCCAAGGTTCTCCCTGACCCGCCTCATGTCTTCATCTACAGTTTCTCTCTTCAAGACTTTTCCTGACAGCTCCAAGCAGCAACGCGTGAAGACTTGCTCATCCTCACACGTGTCATGCTGTCTCACATCTCCTCCATGCCTTCCTCTTTACCCGGCTTACAAAGTCCTTTCTGACTACACTGTTGGAGAAATCCTATTCTCTCTTCAAAATCCAGCTCAGTTATTCTTCTGGGAAGCTTTCTCTGACTACTACATGATTAATCACTGCTCTCTCTAAGCCACCTCAGTACCTTTCATACCACTACCCTTATTTCATCAAATCTAAGAGCCACCAATTGTAAGACGCACGATTATTTAAAGCATCACAAGAGAAAGAAATGCTGCCAATTGACAGGAAGATGCCACTGATAAGAAATTTCCACAGAAGATAAAACATAGAGGGGAAAAGTGTATCTTAGATTTCAAGAATTATATGATTTTACTCGCCACACTTTGCTGTAAATCCCTCTCCTACAACACACAGCAACTCTGGAATTTCTCTATTAGAATAGTTTAGGGGCAATCTGATGGGAAAGAGGGTAAGTGGGAGACTTCCCTGATCTGTTTTTACAAAGACTTTAAATTGGATAAAAGAAAATATAATTTTTCCAGATAAAAGAGTAGGGAGGTGGGTAGGGAGGAACATCAACGAAGGCTGTGGGAGCTAACACACTCCCTGCCCCGACCATTCACCCTTGGCAATGACACTCCTGGAACAAAATACATACTGTTGGATGAAGTGGATAGGATTCAAATTAGATGTGTATTCACATAAAATTCAGTTATCTACTCATACTCTGTTCTATTTGTGAGCAATTAGATATTTTTCTTTTTCTTTTTCAAGTCAAGGTCTCACTCTGTTGCCCAGGTTGCAGTGCAGTTGTATGATCATAGCTCACTGCAGCCTCAAACTCCTGGGCTCAAATGATTCTTCTGCCTCTGCCTTCCAAGGAGCTGGGATTACAGAGCAACTCGATTAAAATTAAAGTGTTATGATTAAAAGAATATTGTAGTTACACTCTCACTAGAAGGATCACCTCTTCTTTCTAACAGTATTCCCCATCAGCATGGACAGCAGCGATGGATAGAGACGCCTGACTCCAGGATGTACAGCAGAGGAAGGGGTGCTCTCTCTGAGCCAGGATCTGGAGAGAGATGAGAGCAGGTGGGAGAAAGCCCACGGTGGAGAAGGTGAATGATGATGCTGGGAGCCAGGAAACCCAGGGCAAGGTGAAAGAACCAATGTCTGAATAAGGTACTTTACTTGAAGGAGCTGCACCTGAAAAGGTTTCTGGAGGCTTTCATTAAGGAAAGGCGTAATTATCCAGAGGCTAGCTCTCTGCTTAATACTTCTTCAGAGCTCTGGCTCCTAATTCTGTGTACAGTTACTGCCATTTTGAACCACGGCAGTATTTTGCAGAATCCTACCAGAAAACAAAATAAATGGAGAAAAAGCAAACTTGATAGGCCATGTTGCCAGATGGAGAAAAATATTTTGTTGTTGTTGTTGAAAAAATATGTTGAAATAATTGACAAAGAACTTATGAGGATGGGTTTCTAACAGTCAGATGCTCCTCATAAGTAACTGATTTGTTTAAGTCATGAATCAATTTTTCTTTAGTGCTTAAAGAAAATAATATTCTTTTTTTTGAAAAAAGCTATTCTAAGAGAAAGTTAAAGGCATGAAAGCCAAAATGTTATTCAAGTAGACAGAAAAGCAAGACAACAGGTGCCTGATAACATTGCTTCTCAGAGCATAACAAGAGAGAAAAGTCTCATCTTCAAGCCCTTCTATCTTGATGTCACCTTTGCCTTAGGCTACAGGCTTGCCTTTGTGTACCTTTCCACTCACCATGTACCATCTCAACAAGTCAATGTACCTGAAGGCCTTCATTTTAACTTGGTGTTCACCATCTTCCACTCTACAAAAAAGCAGGATAAAATATCAAACTACATGAAATACCTTTTTTGTAGTTCTTGAGAGAGAAACAGATGTGAGATTAAGTCCAATCATCCTAATTTCTATAAAATCCTTAGCTGTAAATGCTCCCTTGAGCACCTAATGACCTGAAATGATTACTACCGTCTACAGGAACCATTCTCTTCCTAACGCTGACAGGCAACACCATTCCCATAAGGATAACAAAAGTTATGTTAACTGACAGTGAGCAATAATTAGTGTATTACTTGGATATGATCTCATGACAAACTTAAGCAATAATAAGATTTTCATAGAATTAACATTAAAGTTATTAAGATCATTGATGGCTTAACCAAAAACTTTATGATAGCTATATTAAAACAGCCTGAAAATGGATTAAGAATCCCAGATCTTTAATCAAAAGGAATTTATTTTGCCTAAAAATCCATCTGGATGGTAACAAATACTGAAAACTGGAAACTCTTGCAAATAATATTAATATTCACATTAGTATAGTTCCTAGTATCAGAAATGTACTCACCAGACCATTACTAAAATGAAAAACATTGGTGGTGATAGAAGACTGTCAGCATTTAAAAATGATGCAGGCTGCATAGCTTTTAAAAATATGTAATCTTAAAAGACATATTTCCAAATGTATCATTTTGTGAGAGATTTGAAAAATTCCAGGAAAAGCACCCATAATCCCATCTGGAAGTAATCACAGTTAATATTCTAACATGTCTACTTCCTGCGTTTCCTAAACATGTAGATACATACAATGATTATTTAACTCAGCCATGGTGCATGGGTACCATGTGGATATTTCTGTGTGTTCTACATATAGAATAAATAAAACTCAGATCATAGTATATAATTTTCATGTCTTGTCTTACTCATTTAACACTCTAACATGAATATTTCTGCATAGTTTCAAATATTCTTGGAGAACATAATTTGAAATGATTACATAGTAGCCCATTGATTAGTTAAATCATAATTTATTCATTTGCTATCGTTGGATATTTCAACATTCTAATATTTTCAATATCATAAATAATATGGCTAAGAAATATTGTGGTGTGTGTATCTCGAATTATACTCTAGGATAAATTCCTAGGAGTACAATTTATGGATAAATATTTTAAGGCTTCTGATTCATCTTAACAAATTTCCTTCTTTACAGATATTTAACAATGAACATTTTTCAGGCTTTGAAAAAAGTTTGGCCTACTTTAGAACTGTCTTATTCAGTTGAACTCTTTTGAAGTTTTAATATTTTTCTACTTAAAAAAAGATAACGCTTATAGAAAAGTTAATCAAATTTATAAAGAGATGCTTATAAATATTTCAAATAGCCGGGCGCGGTGGCTCAAGCCTGTAATCCCAGCACTTTGGGAGGCCGAGACGGGCGGATCACGAGGTCAGGAGATCGAGACCATCCTGGCTAACACAGTGAAACCCCATCTCTACTAAAAATACAAAAAAAACTAGCCGGGCGAGGTGGCGGGTGCCTGTAGTCCCAGCTACTCGGGAGGCTGAGGCAGGAGAATGGTGCAAACCTGGGAGGCAGAGCTTGCAGTGAGCTGAGATCCGGCCACTGCACTCCAGTCCAGGCGACAGAGCGAGACTCGGCCTCAAAAAAAAAATAAATAAATAAATAAATATTTCAAATAAAAAAGACCACAAAGACTAACAATTAATCAAGTGGTGCTTTTCCTTTTCACAATTTCAATCAAGAAGAGCTTTTATATTTATGGTACTTTATCAAAAATATTCCACACTTGATTCTCACAGCACAGTGATGAAGTTATTACTATCCCCATTTTACAGATGAAGGAGTTGAGTAAAGTTTATGACTGTCCAAGGTCCTATAACTAGTAGGAGGCCAAGTGAAGACTATTCAACACAGGCTGGCCTTCCACTATACTTGACCTGGTGTGCCTTCCACCATACCTGGCCATTTCTCTCACCACTGTCAGCCTGTTGTGTGGCTGGTACAAATAAAATTAAACAGTTTCTCTGAGGCAAAAGAGAGGGTCAGATTAAGTCAGCTTCTTTTCTCTTTTTAGCCATCTTAAAGGAATGAACAGAAAACAATTATACGGGTCAATAATTTTCTTCCTAATAGTCTGGAATTATATATAATTGTCCCTCAGCATCCGCGGGGGACTGGCTCCAGAACCTCCCACAGATACCAAAACCGGTGGATGTTCAAGTCTCTTCATAGTATTTGCATATAACCTATGCACATCCTCCCATATACTTTAAATCATCTCTGGATTACTTACAATACCTAATCAATGTAAATGCTATGTACATTGTTGTTCTACAGTACTGTTTAGAGAATAATAACAAGAAAAATAAGTTTGGATCTGCTCAGTACAGACTTGCTTTTTTTCCTGGATATTTTCAATTTTTGGTTGGTTGCCCACAGATATGAAGGACTGACTATATATATGTACATTACTTCAATTTCAAAAGGTAAACTTTGACCTTTTAAGATCATGTTTTTGCTTCGATCATTGGCATTTTAGCAAATGAACTCACTGAGTGAATGTGCCTCCTTGGTGAAATTCAAATATACTGTACTTATTAAATGCAAATACTCTTCTATTTAATGGCCCCTGGCAGAATAGAATAAAGGCAACTTGTTAGTCAAACAATTCATTTTTTTGTTTGTAGGACAAATCTAGATAATTAGTAAATTTGGTCTATAATCCTAACGTTTTATAAATTTTTATAAATGTGTTTTAATAAGCTTCCTGGTATTAATCATGTTCACATTACTGGGATACATTTTCTTAGTGTAGCACCTTACATTACAGTAATAGAATTACAAACACAATGCAAAGTTTTCTTGAAAACTATTTTCACTGCATTTTGAATGAAATGTAGGCATTCTTTCTAAATCAACCAAAGACAAAGTCAGAGGCAGATGCAATCTCAAAATATTCCCCAGATGCGCCACTTGTCAGGCGTTCCTCTTTTTGAAACGTGCTTCCTTTGATTTCTGTGTGCCGCTCCCACTTCAGAGCCATGCCTTCACATAGTCTGGGCAGGCTTCCCCTCATCTTGTACTATCTTTAGGTTAGCACCCCCAGAGTATATCCTCAGCCCCCAGTCTCCCCACTCCATAAGCTTCTCCCAGTGACGTCACCCACATCATCAGTTCAAGTACTTTTTGTGCATTCATGATGTCTGAGTCTCTAACTCCAGGCCAGGTCTCCACCCTGAGCTGCAAATCCTCATGTCCATCTTCCTGCTTGAAGGTTCTATAAATATCCCATTCTTAGTGTGTCCAGAACTCAACTCATCATCTTTGCCTCAATATAAGTGAATGAAAATACCACCCTCCATCTAGGAGCCCAAGTCAGAAAACGTGGGCACACTTTATATCCTCCTCCCAATGAACAATCATGAAGTCCTATTGATCCTATCTTCTAAGTGTGTCATATGTCCCTTCCTTTCCCTCCTCTGCCTATCCAGGGCCACTCTCTTTGATTGAAGCTCGGAAAACCTCATCCTTGGCAAGAGCTATTCTCCGAGCTTCTCTCTGCCTACTGGATCTTCCTCCTTCAGACCACCCTCCATGCTGTTTCCAGGGTGATTCTTTGAAAACTGTAAGACTGTACCACTCACACCTACCAGGATGGCTACAATCAAGCAATTGAAAATAATAAGGATCACTGAGGATGTGAAGAAAATGGAACTCTTGTACACTACTCATGGGAATGTAATGTGATGCAGTCACCGTGGATAACAGTATAGCAGTTCCTCAAAAACTGAACAGAATTATCACATAACCCAGCAACTCTCTCCTAGGCATATATCCAATATAATGGAAAGCAAGGACTAAAACAGGTATTTGTACATCAGTGTTCATGGCAGCATTATTCACAATAGCCAAAAAGTGGAAATAACCCATCAACAGAGGACTGGATAAATCAAATATGGTATATATACACAGTGGAATATTATTCAGCCATAAACAGCAATGAGATTCTGACACATGCTATAATATGGATGAAACTTGAAGACATTATGCTAAATGAAATAACTCAGACAAAAGAACAAACATCATATAATTCCACTTTGTTTTTTTTTTTTGAGATGGAGTCTCGCTCTGCCGCCCAGGCTGGAGTGCAGTGGCACGATCTTGGCTCACTGCAACCTCTGCCTCCTGGGTTTAAGCAATTCTCCTGCTTCAGTTTCCCAAGTAGCTGGGACTACAGGTGCCTGCCACCATGCCTGGCTAATTTTTTGTATTTTAGTAGAGACAGGGTTTCACCGTGTTGCACAGGCTGGTTGCAAACTCCTAAGCTGAGGCGATCCACCTGCCTCGGACTCCCACTTATGTGAAATATCTAGAATAAGCAAATTCATAGAGCCAGAAAATGCACTAGAGGTTAGCAAGGGATCGGGAGAGAGGAGAATGGAAATGCTGTTGTTTATGGGCACAGAGTTTTTCTTTGGGGTGATTCAAAAGTTTTAGAAATAGAGGTGATGGTCTATAATACTGACTATAATTGATGCCAATTAATTGTACACTTAATAGTGGTTCAAATGGCAAATTTCATGTTATTTATATATATGTGTTTGCGTATATATGTGTGTGTGTGTGTGTATTTACCATAATAAAAAAGTGAAAAAGTTCAGAGGCAATCAATTCTTTAAAAAATATAAATCTGATCAAGTTCTTCTCATGCTTAGAATTCTTCAGTTCTCCTACTGCATTCAAGACAGTTTTCAGATTCTTCAGTTCAGCAGATCTTTCATGACTCAGTTTGTGTTTATCCCTCAAATCTCATAGCTCACCTCCCTCTAAGTGCACCCTCTGCTCTATGGTGACAACCACTCATTTCCTGATCAAGAGTATGCCACTACATACCTGTATGCCTGCACGGTTGTTCTTTTCACCTAAAATATCTTTTCCACTCCTGCTCCGTAGACTCACTTCTTCTCTTCTGTTTTTAAATGTATTTTTATAGAGATAGGGTCTCACTCTGTCACCCAGGCTGGAAGGCAGTGGCGTGACCATAGCTTACTGCAGCCTCGAACTTCTGGGCTCAAGCGATCTTCCCACCTCTGCCTCCCAAAGTGCTAGGATTACAGGCATGAGCTATCATACCTGGCTGTAGACTTACTTCTCTTTTTCATTTAAAACTTAGCTTAAGTCAACTTTTCCAGGAAGCATTTAAATCTTACTTAAATGCCTAACTTTATTTGCTGACATAGGACCCAGGGTCTCCATTATAGCAGTTATGATGATGTAAAATAATTGTTTGTATCTTTTCCACTTGCACAAGTTTCCTGTACCGTTGTGTCTCTATCTCTCCTAGTCTACTGACTGTCACATAGTAGCAACCCCATAAATGTTTAATGACTACATTCCACAGATTCATCAAAGACCCTTTTAAAGAACCAGCTCTCCGGCCAGGTGCGGTGGCTCATGCCTATAATCCCAGCACTTTGGGAGGCCGAGGCGGGTGGATCATGAAGTCAAGATTGAGACCATCCTGGCCAACATGGTGAAACCCCGTCTCTACTAAAAATACAAAAATTAGCCGGGCATAGTGGTGGGCACCTGTAGGCCCAGTTACTTGGGAGGCTGAGGCAGGAGAATCACTTGAACCCAGGAGGCGGAGGTGGCAGTGAGCCGAGACTGCGCCACTGCACTCCAGCCTGGCCACAGAGTGAGACTCTGTCTCAAAAAAAAAAAAAAAGAACCAGCTCTCCATTCAAAACCAACGGCGCCACAGAAAGGGTGGACATTCTCACATATTCTTTGTTTTTAAAAATATCCAGCACTCTGAGGCTATGTGAGTGAAATCAGCCTCACCTACTGACTGGCTTTCCTGCACTGAGTCCTGGGGAACGACACTATATAGTCAGCATGACGTACTTTGTCATCCATAATTTCATTAAAGGGAACGGAAACTGGTAGGATAAAGGAAGCATTGGGGCAGAAAGGAGAAGCTCTGGGATAGATGATGAGCAAATCAGTGGTACGTGTATTATGTTTTCACTGCCACTCTATGCCCTCTTCAAGTAGGGGAGGGAGTATGTCAAAAACGGTCCAGGACTTACCTGCTGCCACGGGAGGCTGATATTTCTATCCTTGTTGAAAGAAGATAGGTAAGGGGATTCTGAGAAAGCTTTTCCACCACTTTTTCTGTCATGATTCCTGACCTGGAAGGAAGGAGGCCTTGGGTCACCCCCTACCCAGATGTTCTGGGAACGGACAGCAAGCCTGTCCTCAAGTGGAGAAAGCAGCCCACTCTGTCCAGCGACCCAGTGACAGGAAGCTGGGTGAAGTGGAGAAAATACCACATCTGGAATCAGGCATTCTAACAAGCTGTGTGATGCTGGGCAAACTGCTTGACATTTCTGAGTTCTAGCTTCTTCCTTTTCTAAAATGTGAGTAGTTGCCTAAATAATCTTCAGTGTTGCTTGCTGACAAAAAAATGTCGGTACTGTCAGTACTTTGCATGTTTCTTATATTTTTGCACTGACCCCACTTTCCATTTCACCCCCAAACCACTGCAGGGTCTCATCTGTGCCCTGCCCTGTGGCACGAAGCTGGGCTACCTCCACGTTCACTGTTCGCACTTCAATTGCCGAAACCATATTTAGACACCAAGAACAGCGGTGCTTATGATTCTGAAGAATAAGGAAGCAAATAAAAAGAACTAACAGTCACTTTTAGCTCAAGTTAAGTGGGGGCTATTGACTGATAATTTAGGATGGAAAACAGCTAGATAGTCTAAAAAGACTGTCACTTCATCAACTATAGTTTTCAGAAGCATCCATGTTAATGGAAGAGACTAAGGGAACAGAGACAACCAAAAACAGTAGAAAACCTTCCAATCCTTTATATGTGGCGTGGGAAGTGCTTTAGTATTTACTCTACTGTCTTGGGAACTGAAGCTAAATTATAAAGTGTATTGGGAAGAACTGAGTTAAAAAGAGCCAGTACGTGCCCACTTTGTAAATAAAGAGCTGAATACCATCCTCCAACAACAACAACAAAAAAGAGCCAGGATGTTTTATTATGTCCTTATCTTGACCTCCAACTCCCAACTCAGGATTTTTCCCTTCATTCATGATGGAGAACTGTCATCAACTCTCACATTTATGTAAAGTACCAGCCTATGATGAGTTGCTCTAGATGGCTATCTTTATTTTTCCTTAATGTTTTCTAAATTTTATACCTATTTATTCAGAGATGGGGTCTTGCTGGTCTCAAACATCTGGGCTCAAATGAACCTACCTCAGCCTCCCGCGTAGCTAGTACTGCAGGCGTGTGCCACTGTACCTGGCTTGCCCTGATGTTTTCACCATATAAACTCCAGCTTTGGGGAAGTCATTAAAGAATATTTAGGACTGAAGCTGCAGGGGTAACAAAAATAAATAAGGAGACAGTGGGTATTCTTAACATTGACTTTATTATCAATTTGACTTAATAAATACGGAAAGCACGAGTTTTATATGATTAAACTGACCACAGATAACCAAGGGTTGGTTATTCTATACATGACGAGTAAGGTGAGAATTAGTCATTATTATTTTAAGTCAAACATCCAAGGTGTTCTCCTCATGTTTATAAGGATTTCAGTAAGGAAGGCAAGTATCTTGCCATGACCATAAACATTAACCAAATAAAACTCATGTTCCTATGTCTCTTTCAGACTCCAGCTGACCCTCCTAGATACCTTTCTTCAGAGCTGGATGGAAAAGTTCCAAGTCGGTCATCGACAAAGGTAGCAGTTGGGTGGATAAGTACTCTCCTGTCTCCAAATGTTACCATGAACTTGGAAATAATTAAAGATTTTAAAAGGAATATTTTCCTCTTCTCCCTAGAGTCAAAGCTCTCACTGGGTTAGAGGAACAAATTCACTTACTGGGACGGGTCTGAATCACTTGCTTTGCGTTTTCGTGGCAACTCTGTCATGTGTGAACTGAAGGACCCCATAGCTGTTGGTCCTGTCCTTGGACTCACGCGGCTGGAAACTACAGGAGCAATGCACTGGTTCTCCTCTCTCAACACTTTACCTACGGGCAGCAGAGTACAACAAGACATTTATTTTAAACATTAACTTTTACTTTGTACATATCCATATCACACATTTTAAATGACTTTTCTATCTTGATATTTAAAAAATACCAGCTAAGGCCAGGCGCAGTGGCTCATGCCTGTAATCCCAGCACTTTGTGAGGCTGAGGCGGGTGGATCACCTGAGGTCAGGAGATAAAGACCAGTCTGGCCAACACAGCGAAATCCCATCTCTATTAACGTACAAAAATAAGCCAGGCGCAATGTGGGCATCTGTAATCCCAGTTACTCGGGTGGCTGAGGCAGGAGAATCCCTTGAACCTGGGAGGTAGAGGTTGCAGTGAGCTGAGATCATGCTACTATACTCCAGCCTGGGCAACAGAGCAAGACTCCCTCTCAAAAAAAAATGTGTATATATATATAATATACACACACAGACACACACACATTATATCTATATATACACATTATATATATATATACACACATTATATATATATATATCAGCCAAAACCAACATAACATAGAATGAAAGACTAATTGTGTACACTCAAGTATTAATTAAATAAGCATTTCTTAGTTCATGCCTTTAAGGCTTTCTTCCTATATTGTAAAAGAAATTTGAATATGGTAGAAAATGCAGAAAACACAGACAAATAGAAAGGAAGGGGGAAAAACCATTTTTCCCCCAATGTTACACCAATTAATGTTACACCAATTAATGTTACAATGCTTTTGAGATACTTCTTCCTAGAATTTTTTTCTATAGTTATCATTAAGGTAATCGAAATCATACAGTACACAGTAGTCCCCTCTTATCTGCAGTTTGCTTTCTGTGGTTTCAGTTATGCACAACTTTGGTCTGAAAATATTAAGTGGAAAATTCCAGAAATAAATCATTCATAAGTTATTAATTGCACATGGTTCTGAGTAGCATGATGAAATCTCACACCACAGTCATCCCTCTGCCTAGCATATCCATGCTGTATATGTCACCTGCCCGCGAGTTGCTTAGTAGCTGGCTAGGTTATTAGATCCACTGTTGCAGTACCACAGTGCTGGTGTTCAAAGAACCCTTATTTTGCTTAATAGTGGCCCCAAAGCACAAGAGTAATGATTCTGGCACATTGTTATAATTGTTCTATTATTAATTATTGTAGTTAATCTCTTATTATGCTAAATTTATACATTAAACTTTTATCATAGGTATGTATGTATAGGAAAAATTCATATATGTAGAGGTTGGTATTATCTGCAGTTTCAGGCATCCACTGGGGAGTCTCAGAACATATTCCCCATGTGTAAGGGGGATTGACTGTAGTCAGATTTATGCATCATTGTGACATAATAACTTTCCAGTTTTATTATAAATTCTTTATAAATGACTCTAATGGATGTATAATACATTATCATGTAGCTGTGTCCAGTTATTTAACCACTCTCTTATTGTTAGAACCGACATTTAATTTTATTTTATTTGCCAGTACAAATATGTATTTTGGTACATAAAGCTTTTTATCTACTTCTGGTTATTTTGGACAATATCCCAGAAATGGGTTAACAAGGTCAAGAGACACCAATATTTTTAACTCTGAATTGCTAAGTGTGATTTTAAAAAATCTTTTTTGTCTAAAGTGAGGTTTATTAAATGTTTTACAAAATATAAAAATCAGAATCACTGAACCAAAATAACCTATAGTCTAAATTTGAGCCTCTGTAATTAACTATATTTCTCACATTAATATGCATATAAAAAGTTTAAGGTAATTTGTACCCAATAACACAGATTGAAAATATGTAACAATATTTACAAGGAGAATGTAATAAGTCTACAATAATAGTGGAATATTTTTAACACATCTTTGACAGTAACTGATAGATCAAGTAGTAAAAATAATAATAGAGAAGATTTATCTGGCACAATCGGCACGCTTCATATAACACACAGATATGGAGCACTATGCCTAGCAGCTTGAAACACCAGTGTTCATTGTTTTTGGCCAACTATGGAGCATTTATAAAGACTGACAATACACTGAACCAAAAATCAGTCTCAAAGATTTTGACAAATTGATATCATACATAAAACATTTTCTGACTTCAGTGTAATTGTGTTGGAAGTCAGTAAGAAAAAGATAACCAGAAAATCCCTATATCTTTGTAAATCAAGAATCCCACAAATAATTTATGGGACAAGAGGAAATTCAAATGTAAAATGACAAAATATTTACAATTAAATATTAATAAAATGTCACACACAAAAATGTGTAGAGATGCATAAGCATTACTTAGAGTGAAATTTTAACAATGTTTAAAAAAAGAAAAACTGAAATTTAATAAGTAAATAATTTAAGAAATCAGAAAAAGATCAGTAAAATAAATCCAAAGAACTAGAAGAAAGAAAATCATAAAAATAAGACCAGAAATAATGAAATAGAATATCAACATGTAAGAGTGTAGATCAAAAAAGCTAAACAAAGTTTCTTCCAAATGATTGGAGACTCTAACAACTTTATGGCAAGATTTTCCAAAGAAAAAAATGTACAAAAAAATAATAAATGTGGGGTCACAATTTACATGCACAAGAAATTTAAAAGATAATAAAATATCATTAAAAATCATGCTAAATATTTAAAACTTTAGATGGAGCATTTTCTATAGAATTTTAACTTACCTAAATTGAAACAAAGAGAAATAAAAACCTGAATATTCCTATACCCTTCCTTACACAAACTATTCCACTATATGAAAAAAGAGGGACTACCTTGACCCTCAACTTTTCTTTGTCAAGGCTTACATAATTTTGATATGAAAACCTGACAATGACAGTACAAAAGGAAAATTACAGGCCAATCTCATTCATAAACAAAAATACAAAAATCTTAATAAAACACTATCAAACAAAATTCAGAAATGTATAAAAATAACCATCCATCATGACTAAGATAGTTTCATCCTAGGGATGCAGGAGTACCTTCATATTAGTAACTTATGAATATAATTTACTACAATAACAAATAAATGAAAAACTATACAATCATCTCAGTAAATGTAGAAATACTAATGAAGAAATATTGAAAGTGTTCTTTTTAGGATCAGAAACAAGAACACCCTTATTTGATTCTATATTAGAAGAGCTCACAGTACGGTAAGGCAAGAAAAAGAAAAATGAAATATAAAATCAAGAAATAAAATTGTTTTGCTCTTATTGAGAAATGATATGATTGACTACATAGAAAATCCAAAATAATCAACATATAAATCATTAAAGTTAGAGGATATAGCAAGTTGGCTGTATATAAATCAATAGGTAAAAATCAATTGCCTTTCTATCCAAAGTAACAAATGGTAAGAAAATGATATTTAAAAGATAGAATTTATAATAATCTCAAAAATACAGAGTATCTAAAGAATAAATCTAATAAATGTATAAGGTCTTTATGGAAAAAACTAAAACTTTATTTAAAATATTTTGAAAGATCCAAACAAATAGAAAGATATGCCAGGCTTCTGAATTGGAGGCTTCAATATACTAAAGATGTAAATTATCCTAAAATAGATGTGCAATTCCTCTCAAAATACTTAATTTTTTGGTGGAAGCTCTCCAGTGGAATATACAACTATGCGAACTGTATACAGAAGAACAATGGGTCCTGAATAACCAAGGAAAAGGTGGGAACACTGGCCCTATCAGATATCAAGACTTGTAAAGACACAGTAATTAAGACAGTGTAGTACTGGCATGAGGATAGATAGATGAATGGAAGAGAACAAAGAGCCCAGACATGTAATATGGACATCTGCTAAATATCAAAGGTGGTATTGCAGATCAACGTGGGAGAAAAAAATCACTTTTTAATAAATGGTCTGGGATCAATTAGTTTTCTTTATGGAAAAGATGAAACTGGACTCCCTGTGTTACACCAAATACAAAAACAAATTCAGTTGAATTTGAGACCTAAATGTAAAAAACAAAAATAGAATAGAGAAACTTTTGCTATGGTTTGAGTGTTTGTGTTCCTCCAAAATTCATGTGGAAACTTAATTCCCAGTTCAACAATATTAAAAGGTGGGGCCACTAGGAGGTGATTAGGTCATGCACACTCCACCCTCAGAGATGGGATTAGTGCCACCATAAAAGGGCTGAGAGGACAAGTTTGTCCCTTCCATTCCTTTGCCTCTTCTGCCAAGTGAGGATGCAGCAAGAAGATACCATTGTAGAAGCAGAAGGAGCAGCCTTCACCAGACAGTGAACTTGCCCGTGCCTTGATCTTGGACTTCCCAGCCTCTAGAATTGTCAGAAATAACAACTTGTTGTTTATAAATTTCCCAGCCTAAGGTGTTTTGTTACAACAGCAGCAATAGACTAAGACAACTCTAAAGGAGGGAGAGTATTTTTATTTCATAGAAAGAAATTCCCAAGACATAAAATGTAAAAACAATAAAGGAAAAGACTGTTAAATGTGACAATCTTTAAGTTTACATTGATCAAAAGACACTACAAAGAGAATGAAACCACAAGCCACAAACTGGGAAAAGATATTTGTTAGACATATAAACAGCAAAGGGTTAGTATTCAGATTATATAAAGAATGGCTTTGAATCATAAGAAAAAGACCAATGACTCAATAGAAAACTGGATAAAATACTTGAATAGGCATTCATAAAAGAAATTCCGGTTGTCAACACATGGATGAAAAGATACTCAATCTCATTGGCAACCAGGAAAATCCTAAGGAAACTGTAGTGATATACTAATATATGATGGCTACAATCGAAAAATTTGATGCTATCAAGTGTTGGTGAGGATGTGGAGCAATGGAAAGGCTCATGCTCTGCTGGCAGGAATGTAAGTTGCTACAGCCATTTTGGAAACCATATATAATAAAGGTGAACACATATATAATATATGACTTGGCACTGCCCTCCTAGGCATATGGAAAAACTCTTACTGTGTATTAGCTGACAGGTGTAAGAAATGCATTAGCAACATTGCTTGTAATTGAACAACAACCACACAAACTTGAGAAAACTGGAAACTTTAAGTTTTCATCAGCAAAATGGGTACATTGCTTAGTTACTGAATGGAATACTAACTGCAGCAAAAATGAATGAAGCCCAGCTATACTTAACATGAATGAATCAAATAACATAACGCTAGCCAGGTACAGTGGTTCATGCCTGTAATTCCAGCATGAAGACTTGGAAGGCCAAGGTAAGAGGACCACGTAAGGCCAGAAGTTTGAGACCAGTCTGGGCAACACAGCGAGATGCTGTCTCTACGAAAAAATTTTAAAACTAGCCAAGCATGGTGGTGCGCACATATAGTCCTAGCTACTCAGGAGGCTGAGGTGGGAGGATTGCCTGAGTTCAGGAGTTGAGGGTTACAGTGAGCGTGCTGCACTCCAGCCTGGGTGACAGAGTGAGACCCTGTCTCCTAAAACAAACAACAACGATAACAACAACAATGAAAAACCATAATGCTGAGGGGAAAAAAGTCACAGTCAAAAACACATTGCATGTTTTTAAAAATTTATATAAAGTTCAAAAACAACTAAAAAAAAAAAAAAAAAAGTAAAACTAATCAATTTTAGGAATATCTGGGTTTTTTCAGAGGTTTTTTGTTTGTTTGTGTATAGAGATCTCTCCCTATACAGAAAGCAAGGGGCTAGTTAAGACAAAAGTCAGAACAGTAGTTCTCTTCGGGAAAAGAAAGGGGGGTGTGACCATGAAGGACACACAGGGACTTCTAAGGAATTCATGTTCTACCTCTTTCACAGATCAATGTCGTATCTTTCTTCTTTAAACAACACACATTATTTTTACCATCTTCACAGGTATAATAGATCTCACGATAAAGAAGTGGGGAGAATAATTTTACCAGTGACCATGGCGCACTTGGGAATTAAGTTTCCAGTCTACAACATCCCAAGACTTACTTCTAGGCCTGGATTCTCTAAATGGGACCAGTTCAGGATCACCACATACCACATGAGATCAAACACGGCTTCAGCTTCTAGACTTCATTCTAATGGATTTTGAATGACAGATTACCATCTGTCTCCACAGAAAAGTGCAGGGAATTTGTTTCATCAAATGACAAATCAAAAGGAAAAATTCACTCCCGTTAAACTACAGCATACCCTGGAATATATAATACCAGACCCCCAACCACTCCCCCTACTTCCAACACACACTCTGCAAGCACATTCTTTCCCTCACATAAGTTCAGAGACAGAAATAAAATGAAGATTTTTTTTTTTGCCTCCCATTCTGGGAAGCATGATCTTCACATGTTTCTATCCTACTTCCTTATTAACCTTTAAATAAAAAATGTGAATTATCTCCAGACAGGCAGAAGAGTCTTCTCTTGACAAAATAAAAATCTGAAGCGTTAAAGGTCTTTATGTTCTTTAATGGGTGGGGAGGACTGCCTTATAATTAGCTATGTTCCATCGACTCTGACTATGTCAGTAGAAGTATATTCAAAACAGAGGGCTTTCTGTAAGCAAAAGGAAAATATGGGTTAGTGAGACTAGTTAGTTTTAGCTGAAAGGATCTGTTCTTTGGAAATAATCTCCATGATGCAGATGCTTATTTTTGTTAGTAGGTGACTCATAATTTAAGGAGTAAAAATTTCATTTTTAACTTTCCAGTTTGCTTGACTTTCTGCCTCCACATATACATCTGCAGAAGATGAGACCATGTGTTAGGAATTGAAGTTCAGCCCTGCTTTTATATAACTCATTGTGGAGGTATATGATTTAATGTTTTGATATTGTCTTTCCTCGCCAAATTGAGTGACTTCTCAGTGGTGAATGTAATGTATGTTCTTTAACACTCAACAAAATAATACAGAATTTAGGTTAAGATATTGTGATTGCCTTTTTACAAAGAAAGTTTGTGATTTTACTTAAAATGAGATTAGCATTAAATCTTACTCCACTCTACGTCTGTCTCCCTGGTGATGATAATCCATCTTACAATATTTCAAAGGTCTACTATTTAGTATCAATTCCTCAAGGAGGAAAATAAATTACGGGAAATGAGCAGCTGTTTGGAAGTCATAACCGAGGGAAGCCAAGTAGCCACTTGGTTTAGGCTCATAGTTACAAAGGCATTCAAATTTGGAATCTGGCATTGTGGCTGAAAGAGAATACACATTGCATATACGCACATATGCACACACACATTCACAGAAGCCATGGCAGGATGGGAAAATTTTTCAATTTTCATAGAACTTTAAAACTTTTGTTCCATTACCTACTTTCACAGCCAATAGTGTGCTATATCTTAAAATTTGTGTACATTTTCATTATCTTGTAAATAACTTTTGGTTAAAAATAATTTATTCTGTGTAAATGTTTAAATTACTTCCTTGAGAAATAAAAGTGGCCTTTTTAACTTCTGAGAGTCCAAACCCAGAAAATCTTTGTGGTCCCATCTACCTACTACCTTATTAGTACTGGTTTTTTTTGGACAAATCACTTAACATAACCAACCCTGTTTCTTTAAGATGGAGGAAATTTCCCACAAATTACATTTGTTTGTTTCAGAATCAAATAAAAAAATGTACATGAAATCTGTTTGAAAACCAGAAGCTTACTGATGCTAATTAAGTAACTAGCCCAGCAAAAATGTGTGGACATTGTTGGTGAGCCACTGTAGATGCCTAAGGTGTCAGTTAGGTAAACAACATTAAGTTAATGTTGTTGCTTTAATTATAAAGCTGTTAACCTTTTTATCTTGAAATAATTTCAGGTTGGCAAAGGTAGTGTAAAGAATTCCCATATACCCTTCAATAATATTCCCCAAATGATAATGTCAGTCTTAACCCCAGCATAATCATCAAGATCAGGAAATTAACACTGACATACAATTATTATCTAATTTACAGACCTTATACAAATTTTGTCAGTTGTCCTAATGTCCTTTGCTGGTCCAGGATCACACAATGCATTTAGCACCTGCCGCCTGTCCTTTGTTTCCTTTCCTCTGTAATGGCTCCTCAGGCTTCTTTTGTCTTTCTTGAGATTTTTGAAGGGTACTGGGAAGTTATTTTCTAGAATGTCCTCCAGCTTAAGTTTGTCTGATATTCCCTCATGACTAAATTTAGATTGTGCACATTTGTCAAGAATACCAGAAAAATGATGCTGTGCCCTTCTCAGTGCTAAATTCTTTCTCCTTTACATCTTACTGCTGCTAGTACTTTTTTTTAAATAGGGTCTCACTCTGTCACCCAGGCTGGAGTGCAGCAGCACAATCTCAGCTCACTGCAACCTCTGCCTCCTGGGCTCAATCCATCCTCACATTGGATACAGTGTATACTGCTCGGGTGATGGGTGTACCAACATTTCAGAAATCACCACTAAAGAACTTATTATTCGTGAAACCAAACACCACCTGTTCCCCCAAAACCTATGGAAATAAAAAATAAATGCTTATGTAATGTTTAGTTTTAAAAAGGAGGATGAAAGACTATGGAAAAACAACAAAAATAATGCCATCTGCAAGGGAGAGAAAAAACACACACAATGAAATGTTTCTAGGAGTTTCATCTCAGTAGCCAATCAAAGGATTTTTCTCTTTTCTACTTTCCTATATTGTTGCAAACTTTTCTAAGTATCACGTCTTACTTTTGTAAGACATACACACAACTTAGAGAAAAGAAAGCATATGGACTATCAGGGGATAGCAAGATCAGTATGGCTGGCCACAATGTAAAACTGATGTGAGATCAAGCTTGAAAGGTAGATTGCACTAGTTCATGGAGGGCCCTGGATGTAATACCGAGGGGTCTGAGCTTTATATCCAGGTAGCAGGAAGCTAATACAGTTACCTAGGACTGCCTCAGCCCTATTCACTAATGAGGCCAATCCTCACCAAGGCAGGGGGAACATTTACAATGTTCTCTCTCCTAGCAAATCAGTTCTGGAATTAGTCTTCCTAGCAAAAGCTACAACTTTCATCATAACGCATTTCATCTTTGCCTAAACAGAATGGCCTCTCATCTGTTTATTTCTGTAATAAAGACTGTACTCCAAGCTGTATAACTGAAAACCTCTCCATCTTGGTTGGAGAAATATGGCTCTGCTGCTAAGCCTGGACAGAGAAGGCCAAAAGTCATTTCAGGCAGGGGTCAGGAGCCCAAAATATCACATCTCAGATATGATATTAAAACATCACAGAAGGATTTGATTCTTCTGGCCTTGGCCTCAGAAGTAGCAAGATGTCTAAAAGGGAAGTACTGAGGATGGTTCTTAAGATTAAATCATCTTAGGGGAGTGAAGGCTCACATATGGTGAGAAAGGAACCCAGGTGGAAGTCCCTGGGACAAAGCATTAACTGTCTCAGCCTCCATAAACTCAAATGTATTTAGCCTCATTTTCTGTGAATTTTTACTTTAAGACTGTTAGTTTCCATGAATTCCAAATAGTAAAGGGGAAACCACACAATCCCAGATTCCAAGGACACACAGCTCGGCTGGCATGTGATTTTGTCCATGATCACGTAACAGCTGGAGAACTGAAGCAGAGAAAATAGATGTTTTGGGTTGCCCAAGGCCAGCAACTTCCCAGAGAAGTATGTAGAAGTTCAAAAAGATAAACAGGTAAGTGGTGTCTATCACATCACAGTTAAATGGCGCATCACAGATCACAGGCTGGGCAGGAAAGCAAGAGATACACAGAAGGAGCCGAAAAAGGAAATGGGAAGTGAATGGAGTGCTTGGAAGTAACACTAGGATGACAAAGAAATTTGGTGTCAGTGGGAGAGCCATAAAAACATGAAACGATGGTTTGCAGGGAGAAGTTCAGACTTGGGGATTCAGAGGTGAAGAATTTCCAGCTGATTAAAGGGTCTATGGAGCACTGTTTGCAGTGAAGTGAGGACAGAGCGTGTTAAAAAAGAGAAGATCCATGTTGCCTAGTGCAACATGAGGGGATGGGGAGGAGAGGAAATGTCTCTAAGAATATGATGCAGCAGCACCCTGAAGGTCACCAGAAGACTAAGCAAAAGCAGGTGTAAGAGGAGAGTGCAATAAACAGAAAGCCAAAATGAAGACAATAAATGACAGTGAGGAATAACGTCTGGAAATGGCAATGAGGCTCAAATAAAAATGAGGTCAACCTCACCTCCTACTGCTGAAATACACAAGACAGTGATTTGTTTCCACAATGTCTCTTAATTCCTTAAAATTTGGGCTGATCGTATTACTACTAATCTAGTAATTACTGAATTACAAAGGCATCTTTTTTTTTTTTTTTTTTTTTTGCCTATTTAATGAATTAAGACCGATCATTTGTTGAGCTGGCAAAGGTGCCTTACAGAAGGGGAAGGGGTGAGAAGACATCCTCATAATTTCACACATTTCTAGTAGGAAGGAAAATTGGTACAGGTTGAATATCCCTTAACTGAAATGTTTAGGAGAAGTGTGTCAGAATTTGGGTTTTGTTTGGATTTTGGAATATCTGCAGATACCTAGTAAGATACCAAGTGTAAATACGGAAGTCACTTATGTTTCATATATACATTATACACAAAACATGAAGGTAATTTCATACAATATTTTAAGTAATTTTTGCACAAAACAAGGTTTTGACTTTTTTTTTTTTTTAATCTCATTTAGGTTTAAGGGATATATGAGCAGGTTTGTTATATGTGTAAACTGCATGTTACTGGGGTTTGGTATACAAATTATTTCATTACCCAGGTAGGCAGCACAGTGCCCAATAGGTAATTTTTTAACCCTCACCCTTCCTCCCACCCTCTACCTTCAGAAAGTAGGCCCCGATGTCTATTGTTCCCCTTTTTGTGTCCGTGTGTACTCAGTGTTTAGCTCCCACTAACAAGTGAGAACATATAGTATTTGGTTTTCTGTTCCTCTGTTAATTTGCCTAGGATAATAACCTCCAGCTCCATCCATGTTGCTGCAAAGGGCATGACTGCATTCTTTTTACGGCTGTGTAGCATTCTCTGGTGTGTATGTACCACATTTTCTTTGTCCAGTCCACCACTGATGAGCATCTAGGTTGATTCCCTGTATTTGCTATTGTGAACAGTATTGTAATGAACATTTGAATGCATGTGTCTTTTTGGTAGAACAATTTATATTCCTTTGGGTGTATACCTAGAATTGGGATTGCTGGGTCAGATGGTAGTTCTGTTTTAAGTTCTGAGAAACCTCCAAACCGCTTTCCACAGTGGCTGAACTAATTTACATTCCCATAGGCAGTGTGTAAGTGTTCGCTTTTCTCCACAACCTTGCCAACATCTATTACTTTCTGACTTTTTAGTAATAGCCATTCTGACTTTCATAAGATGGTATCTCATTGTGGTTTTGATTTGCATTTCTGTAATGATTCATGATGGTGAGCATTTTTTCATGTTTGTTGGCTGCATGTATGTCTTCTTTTGAGAAGTATCTGTTTATGTCCTTTACCCATTTTTTTTAATATGGTTGTTTTATGCTGGTTAAGTTCTTTATAGATTCCGGATATTTGACCTTCTTTGGATGCATCATTTTCAAATATTTTCTCCCATTCTGTAGGCTGTTTATTCTTTTAATACTTCCTTTTGCTGTGTAGAAACTCTTTAGTTTAATTAGGTCCCACTTATCTATTTTTGTTTTTGTTGCAAATGCCTTTGGAAACTACATTATGAAATCTTTGCCAAGGCCTACGTCCAGAATGGTATTTTCTAGGTTTCCTTCTAGGTTTGTTTTTATAATTTTAGGTTTTACATTTAAGTCTTTAATCCACCTTGAGTTGATTTTTGTATCTGGTGAAAGGAAGTGGTCCACTTTCAGTGTTCTGCATATAGCCAGCCAGTTATCCTAGCACAGTTTATTGAATACGGACTCCTTTCCCCACTGTTTGTAATTGTCAGCTTTATTGAAGATCAGATGGTTATAGGTGTACAGCTTTACTTCTGGGTTCTCTAACCTGTTCCATTGGTCTACGTCTGCTTTTGTACCAGTCTCACGCTGTTTTGGTTACTGTTGCTTTGTATAGTTTGAAGTCGGGTAGTGTGATGTTTCTGGCTTTGTTCTTTTTGCTTAGGATTGCTCTGACTGTTCGGGTTTTTTGGTTCCATATGAATTTTGGGATAGTTTTTTTCTAATTCTGTGAAAAATAACATTGGTAGCTTGATAGAAATAGCACTGCATCTGTAAACCACCTTGGGCAGTATGGCCATTTTAACAATATTGATTATTCCTATTTGTTTGTGTCATCTCTGATTTCTCTGAGCAGTGTTTTGTAATTCTCTTTGTACAGATGTTTCACCTCCCTGGTTAGTTGTATTCCTAGGTATTATTTTAATGGCTTTTGTGAATGAGATTGCACCCTTGATTTGGTGCCCAGCTTAGCAGTATGAAAATGCTACTGACTTTTTTACAATTATTTCGTATCCTGAAACTTTACTGAAGTTATCTATCAGCTTAGGAGCCTTTTAGCAGAATCTTCAGGGTTTTCCATATTGTCAGCAAAGAGAGATAATTTGACTTAGTTTCCTGTTTCCTATTTGGATGCCTTTTATTTCTTTCTCTTGCCTGACTGCTCTGGCTAGAACTCCCAGGACTATGTTGAACAGGAGTGGTAAGAGTGGGCATCCTTGCCTTGTTCCAGTTCTCAGGGTGAATGCTTCCAGGTTTTGCCTATTCAGTATGATGTTGGCTGCGGGTCTGTCATAGCTGGCTCTTATTATTTTGAGGTATGTTCCTTCGACGCCTAGTTTATTGACGTTGACTTCATTTTAACCACAATCTGTCATGTGAGGTCAGGTGTGGAATTTTCCACTTGTGGTGTCATGTCAGTACTCAAAAAGTTGAGGATTTTCTGGCACTTCAGATTTTGGATTTTCAGATTAGGGATGCTCATCGTATATAATGTTTCCAGAAGGCAATTTGAAAAATTACATCAAGGGACACAAACACATGCTGTTCTTCGATTTAGCAATTCGATTTCTTTGAACTTACCCTAAAATTATTGAAGACATACATAAAGACTTTTGTACAAAGAAATTAATAAAAATACTTCAGCAGCATAAACCTGAAAACAAATCTAACAGCTTTAACAAGGGAATGGCTAAAAAATTAAGGGTGCAATTATCTGATGGAATCCTCTGCTGTCTTTAAATACAATGTTTTCAAATTACTTATGAAAGAGCAAATGCTCTAAAAATGTTACATTTCGTACGGTATCTTATTCACTTTAGTTTTACAACATAATGTATTAGTAGAAATTTGAGATAAAGTAGGGTCAACCACTCAGGAGACATTTATTGCCACTGAAAAGACAGACTGTTACTCGCCGTTCCCACGCGGAATGGGCATGCTACAACACTGAAGGCGCCACAGGGGAAGCACTGGGTCAGTCAGAGGAAGAGAGAGAACCGAGGGCAAGAGTCTTGACTCTGGTTTCCGAAGGAACAGGTGAGGCAGGCTAAGCAAGCTTGGAATTGGCTACTTTGAATAATTTCAGCAGACTCTGGGGAACAGGGGCTGTCCCTACGTAGGGATCTGGTATCTGGCCCTGGGGTGATTAGGTTAGGTGGATAGTAGCTGAGACTGTATGAGCTCAATAAAAGAGATGGTTGTGTAGTGGGCTCTGGACTGGTTTATGTTTGAAAAGCGCATTCAGGGGCAAATTGTTTACTATCTATAGGTATTGGCTAATACTAGGAGCAACAGTCCCTCCAAAGTCAGCAAGTCCCAGATATCAAAGCATCCGAACACAGAAAATAAAAGACATGGTTAAGCCATTTCTATTTTTCTTAATTTACCTTCTCCTTTTCTACAACTAACACATATTACTTTTTTAATTCAGAAAAATAAGGCCAGGTGCCAGGGGCTCATGCCTGTAATCCGAGCACTTTGGGAGGCCAGGGCAGGAGGATTGCTTGAGCCCAGGAGTTTGAGACCATTCTGGGCAACATAGTGAGACTCCATCTCTACAAAAAACAAATAGTTAGCTGGGTGTGGTGGCACACACCTGTAGTCCCAGCTACTCGGGAGGCTGAAGCAGGAGGATCCCCTGAGCATAGGAGGATGAGGCTGAAGTGAGCCAGGTTCATGCCACTGCACTCCAGCCTGGGTGACAGAGCAAGATCCTGTCTCAAAAAAAAAAAAAAAAAAAAGGAGGCTGGGTGTGGTGGCTCATGCACATATATTTTAGAGCATGTTTAAGGTAAGATGTGGATTTGCTTGTATTGCTCATACTGGACTGTGTACTAAAGGTGGCCTTAAAATCAGCAGATGCCCTGGATCTCTTACACAGTACATACTAAGGTTGGTTCTTCCTAGCTGATCCTAAGGGCATGGCACTCAGGATAAAACACAAACCAACTGCATGGGTGTGAACATCAGAAAAATGATGTTTCTGTTTTAACCTTAGAATATATTCAAACCAGTTTTCCAGTCTGCAGTACAACCTGATTGAAAGGATATAATTAAAAAAAAAAAAAAGCTAGCCTATTCCCCTATATGGATGGCCACCTGGTGGGTGGTACTTGTCTGCTGTGGTCCTCTAATGTCTTGCAGATCAATTAGTAAATATTCCTCAAGTACCTACTGTGAACAAGATGCTGAGCCGAGAGCTGGAGATATGATGGTGACAAAAGAGACTAATCCTTCATGGAACTCAAAAATCTAACACATCCTCCTGTGTATCCTGGAGTTCTACCAGGTATTAATCAAAGGCTCTGAATGCCTCTGGTGGTATGGGCAAATGAAGGAGAAGGCCAAAATTATTGAGAAATAATATCATTTATGCATATTAGTGAAGAAAATGCAGCGCATAACCTTGAAGTTTTGATGTACATAAAATAGCCGTTGTCACTTCCCTGTGTGACATTCAATGCCAAAGATGTTGGGTTTATCTCGTACTTGACTACTGTACTAAGCTACTCTTAGTCCACTTAGTGTTGCTGTAACAGAATACCTGAGACTAGGTAATTTATCAAGAAAAAGGGTTTATTTGGCTCATGATTCTAATAGTGGGAAAGTTCAAGATGGGACATCTGCTTCTGGTGAGGGCCTCAGGCTGCATCCACTCAAGGTGGAAGGTAAAGGGGAGCCGGAGTGTGCAGAGATCACATGGGGAGAGAGAAAGCAAGAGGGCAGGGTGCAGCAGGCTCTTTTTAACAACCAGCTTTAACAAACACTTAAACAGAGTGAGAACTCATTTACTCTCAAGGAAGGATGTTAACCTATTCATGAAGGATCCACCCCATGACCCAAATACCTCCCATTAGGCCCCACCTCCTACACCGGAGATCAAACTTCAACATGAGGTTTGGAGGGGACAAACATCCAAACCATCGCAACTATTCACCTATAGTCTTGAATTTTAAGAGTCTTAAAGTATATTTTCAAAAACTATGACATCAACTGGGAGCCACAGTCTGACAGTAGACTACGGGAACAGAACGCCTTCTCTAGCATTAATGGACAACAGCCACATAGGAAAAGTGAGAATCATGGCAAAGGGTGGGAGTAACACTTTGAAAACCTTTGGCTCACACCTGTAATCCAAGGACTTTGGGAGGCCAAGGTGGGTGGATCACCTGCGGTCAGGAGTTCCAGACCAGCCTGGCCAACATGGTGAAACCCCATCTCTACTAAAAATACAAAAATTAGCCAGGCGTGATGGCGTGTGCACCCGTAATTCCAGCTACTCAGGAGGCTGACACAGGAGAATCACTTGAACCTGGGAGGCAGAGGTTGCAGTGAGCTGAGATCATGCCACTGTACTCCAGCCTGGGAAACCGAGTGAGACTCCACCTCAAAAAAAGGTTTAATCATCACATTCAGGAGATAAGATGAAGCGGGAATAAGTAGGAAGGTAAATCAAAGTTCATAAGACAGAAAGATCAGAAACATGGCAGGAAGATTAGTATGCGTTGGATTTGCACAAGCAGTTCAGAATAAGGACCAAAACAGTTACCAAGTCCGATAGACTAAAATGGTTTCCAAGTTCATTCATTGGTTCACACATTGTCTCTTATCTGATGGAATACAAAAGTGGAAGGTTTTTTTCACTAATTTTTTAATCTATTATTTGATTCAACTATAATTAAGTACTCCCTTTTAAATATTTGGTTCAATATGGAAAAGTAAACTAGAAAAATAAATTTCTCTTCAAGATAAAAACTACTAAAAAACATTTGGAGAAAATCCTAAAAACATATCTGGTTTTCTTACTTTGCAATAAAACATTAACAGAAGGGAAAAAGAAGGAAACAAATTATCAGCCAGGTGTGGTGGCTCATGCCTATAATTCCAGCACTTTTAGAAAGCCCAGATGGGCAGATAGCTTGAGCCCAGGAGTTGGAGACCCACCTGGGCAACATGACAAAATCCTGTTTCTACAAAAAAAAAAAAAAAAAAAGTACAAAAATTAGCTGGGCAGGGTGGCATGCATCTGTGATAACAGCTACTCCAGAGGCAGAGGATGATGCAGGAGAATCACTTGAGCCCAAGGCATGGAGGCTGCAGTGAACCGTGATCATACCACTGCACTCCAGCCTGGGCAACAGAGTGAACCCTGTCTCAATAAAATAAACAATAAAAAAAATTATCTTGTCCAATTTACTCATCTTAAAGCTGAGAAAACTTAGGTTCAGAGTAGTGAAATAATATGCTTAGCTGTGCTTTACATCTCAGTTTAAACAAAAGAAAAAAAAACAGAACTTAAAACAGTTCTCATGCATGTCCCATCCTCAATTACTGCAGAAACTGAAAATGAACAAAAGACACTTAGAATGAATTTCGATGCCACTGCCCTCCCCAGCACTACCTTTTAGCAAGTGAGCAGGCGGCATTTTTTGGGGGGAAGCAGTTGAAGTGTGCACCAGTTGAGGAAATCTATAAACACAGTGTACCTGGATTTCAACAAGACATTTTTCAAAGCTAGAGAGTGGTGTGCTACACTTTAAGCCTTTCATGATAGCCTTGAGAAAACAAAATGGGGATGGATTAAAAGAGTTTGAGGCAGAAATCCTAGTTAGGAAGCCATCCACTGCCACGAACAGGAATGACCAAGAGAGTGATGAAAACGAGGACCACGTCGCTACTGTAGGCAGGGCCACAGCTGCAGCTGCTGACACCCCCACCACGGCCACAAACATCATCTTTCACTGGATCCTGGCATGCCAGGCACCATATGCTTTACGTACTTTATACAATCCTCACAGGCCTATGGCATTTACTATCCCCATTCAGCATGTGAGAAAACCAAGGCTCAGAGAAATAAGACAACTTCGCTATGTCATCTTGACTACACTACAGGCCTCAGTTATTCCGTCAAACACGTGTCTAGGCGTTGCTGTGAACGTATTTTGTAGATGTGATTAAAGCCCGTGATCAGTTTACCTCAAGTGAGGGAGACTATCCTAGATAATCTGGGTACGCCTCATTTAATCAGTTGAACGGTCTTAAAAGCAGAGCGGAGTCTTCCTTAAGGAAAAAGAAACTCCACCTGTGAACAGCAGCGTCCGCCTGTGCTGGAGTTCGGCCTGCCTCACTGACAACCTGCTCCATGGGTTTCAGTCTTGTCTAGCCAGCCCCACAGTTGCATAAACCAATCCCTTGCAATTAATCTCTTAATATATATATATCCTATTGGTTCTGCTTCTTTGGTTGAACCCTGACTAATAAACATGGCAAACATCACACAATTATTAGGTGAAAGACCTCAGATGCTCTCAAAGTCAAAGTAGGCCAGTGTTCCACACTCCCTCCCGGAAGATCAGTTTTAGACATCAGCACTCCACGGAAATGGAACCATATCCAAATGCCTTGCAGACACTAAACGAATGCAACCTAGGGCAAGGTTACAAGCTCTGAAGGCCACTCTGCCTGGGTTCAAGCTCTAGTTCTGCCACCTTAATCTTAGGCAATGTACGTAAATTCTCTATGCCTCAGTTTCCTCATCTGAAACATGGATTAACAATAGTACTTACCTCATAAGGTGCTGGCGATCTAATGAATTATACCATGCGAAGCATTTAGAACACCTAGCACGCAGTAAATACTCAATAAAGATTAAGAATTTTAACTATTTGACAGAACCAAAGAGAGAATTACAGAAGCTGAGCTTTTGAAACAGGGCAAAGAGGGAGGAGAAACACTCATGATGACTATAAGGAAACTGGAGTCAAGGGAAAGCACTCATTTGTGATGCAGAATGTAATCAGAGTGATATAAGCACTGAAGAATGCTTCCCTGACTGTGACCATTCCAGAAAAGGCCAGCATTTCATAGGCATTATACCTAATCCAGGGATGGGCAAAAGCAAGAAACCACAGTTCATCAGAATTTCAGTTCCATATCAACACAGAAAAGTCCCCTAACTTGTTCTAGGCCTGACTGATACAAAAGAAGAATGCAGGGTTTAACATTTTCAACATCAGCAGGTTTTCCCAAAGGCACAAAAACGTATTTAGATTTGGATGGTCTACACTGAGATCATTGTTATATGCTGGAAAATACAGCTCAACAAAATATAATTCCTGCAGGTTATGAACAAATAGGAGACACAATGTAGGCCATTATCATGATTCACACTAGTCAGGCGGATATGCCAAATTCTACACAAAGCCTATAAAAGATACATGATTCCTGACAACTCAAGTAGCAACAAGATGAGACACCTTCTGTTTAACTTTGGGGAAAAGGTACATCAGTGTTCATAAATATGTTTGTGTATCTTTTCACTGAATGGCGATTATTCTAGAAAAAAGGAAAGAGCCTTTTTTAAAAAGAAGCGGGACACTGCAACAAGCAAATGAATGTTAAAGTTTTACAAATACAATACAGATGTTAAGTGCGATGTTTAAACACAATATAGATTTTAAAAGCAATAAAACCCAAAGTGATACTTATGGCTTTAATACGACCTAGACATAACATGCCTTACGAACAATGATGATCATAACCTAAAGTTGCTTCCATGTGCTTCCTAGAGAAATAGCTAAAGAAAATTATTTCTAAACCTTTTGCTAAATAATTCGCCCCGGATGCCTTCTAAACTTTGAGGTGTGAATTGAACATCCCTCTAAGGTCAGGCTGTTTTTCTTATGACTACATACCCCAGAGGTAGCTATGATTATCGTTGAAAGGAAGTGATAAGCCAAAAGTGCTAGCATTTCAAGTTGAAAACTAAAGAAAAGGAGAACTGTCCTGAAGAAGCCACTAGCACCCTGATGCATGGAAAACTGGATTTAGTCTCTCTTTTCTAGGTCAGAGTGGTTGCCTGGGTGACTTGTTATAGAAGAGATGGCCTACCTACAATGCAATATTGTTTGTTTCCATGGTAGTGTAAGCACAGCCTATCTTTGGGTGCCATGTAAACTCAGAGAGGAAATTTAATTCTCCAACCAGGGAGCTGGTACGTGTTCAAGGAAAGAAGATAGAGCTGGATACTGTGCTCATTGTTTCATCAAAACTTTTCTCTAGATCTTTAATAAAACAACTATTAATCTTGATAATCTTCTATTCCTTTTAATATCTATTGATAACACACTCTGTCAAGTAATCAATCAATTTCAATCCCATCTACCATATGGATGGCATAGATTCAATCTACAGATCAGATGTATATTGATCTATCCCTTAAAATCTGCATTTCTATAAAATGCACTTATAGCTTAAGTACTCTATTGGCACAATAACATATTCTCCCTATATTCTCTGTTCTAAGAAAAACAGATTATGTATTTTTATATACAGAGAGAGTTTGTTTACAAGTAACTTCTAAGCCAGAGATCCTCTGCACTGTAACTGAATTGAAATAAGAACAACTGGCTGGGTGCAGTGGCTCATGCCTGTAATCCCAGCACTGTGGGAGGCCAAGGTGGGCAGATTGCTTGAGGCTAGGAGTTTGAGACCAGCCTGACCATTATGATGAAACCACATCTCTACTAAAAAAAAAAAAAAAATTAGCTGGCTGTGGTGGTACACACCTGTGGTCCCAGATATTCAGGAGGTTGAGGCATGAGAATTGCTTGAACCCAGGAGGTGGAGGTTGCAGTGAGCCGAGATCACACCACTGCACTTTGGCCTGGGTGACAGAGTGAGATTCTGTCTCAAAAATTTAAAAAAAAAAAAAAAATTAAAAACAAACAAACAAAACATCTCCTGATGTCACCATACTTAGCTGTTTCCACGAGTGCTCTTTTCATGTTAGGAGTATGTTCTGATGCAGGGCATTGGATTTCTTATTGTTTAAAAACCTTCATTAAGTGTTTGTATTGGAAGACAAGGCTGAGGGTCTTCGGGTTTGTCCCATGGAACTGCACAGGAAAAGTCTGTAAGTGCTGCAGGTTCTTTTCTGAGAGCCTGCCTGGAGCACATGCCCACATCAAGGACACAGAGTGATGGGGATGGTAGAACAACACAGGTCGTTACGCTGAATAAATGTGGAAAGTGCAGATACCTGCTTCCCAACAGGCTGTCGTGGAAATAAATGAAATAGTACTTATGCTTTTCAGAAGAATGTGAAATGTATTTAAAGAGAGAAGTAGCTGCCTTAACCAAATCCAGCAGCACATCAACAAGCTTATCCACCATGATCAAGTAGGCTTTATCCCTGGGGAGCAGGTCTGGTTCAACATATGCAAATCAATAAATATGATTCATTGCATAAACAGAACTAGAGACAAAAAGCATGCGATTATCTCAACAGATGCAGAAAAGGTTTTTGATAAAATTCAACACCTTTTCATGTTAAAAAACCCTCAACAAAATAGATATTAAGGGAACATATCTCAAAATAATAAGAGCCATCTACAACAAACCCACAGCCAACATCATACCATCATACTGAATGAGCAAAAGCTGGAAGCATTTCCCTTGAAAACTGGCACAAGACAAGGATGCCCTCTGTTACCACTCCTGTTCAACGAAGTATTAGAAGTGCTGGCCGGAGCAATCAGTCAAGAGGAAGAAATAAAGGGCATCCAAGTAAGAAGAAAGGAAGTCAAACTATCCCTTTTTGCAGATGACATGATTCTGTATCTAGAAAACCCTATAGTCTCGGACCCAAAGTATCTTAAGCTGATAAATAATTTCAGCAAAGTCTCAGGATACAAAATCAATGTGCAAAAATCATTCCTATACACAAACAACAGTGAAGCTGAGAGCCAAATCAGGAATGTGGTCCCATTCATAACCACCACAAAAAGAATAAAATACATAGGAATACAGTTAACAGGGAGGGGAAACAGCTCTACAATGAGAATGACAAAACATTACTCAAAACAGAGGTGATACAAACAAATGGAAAAACATTCCATGCTCGTGGATAGGAAGAATCAATATTGTTAAAATGGAGTATATACTACCCAAAGCAGTTTATAGTTTCAATACTATTCCTACCAAACTACCAATGACATTCTTCACGGAACCAAAAGAAACAATTTTAAAATGCATATGGAACCAAAAAAAGCCCGAATAGCCAAGGCAATCCTAAGCAAAAAGAACAAAGCTGGGAGTATCACCATTGCCTAACTTCAAACTATATTACAAAGCAAGAGTAACCAAAAAGCATGGGAGGGGTACAAAAACAGACATATAGCCTAATGAAATAGAATAGAGAGCTGAGAAATAAGATCACACACCTACAACTATGTGATCTTCGACAAAGCTGACAAAAACAAGCAACTGGGAAAGGACTCCCTATTCAATAAACGGTGCTGGGATAACTGGCTGGCCATATGCAAAAGACTGAAACTGAACCCCTTCCTTATGCCATACACAAAAGCCAACTCAAGATGGATTAAAGACTTAAATGTAAAACCCAAAACCATAAAAACCCAAAAGACAGCCTAGGAAATACCATTCTGGACATAGGAACAGGCAAAGATTTCATTATGCAAGACACCAAAAGCAATTGTGCCAAAAGCAAAAATTGACAAATGGGATCTAATTAAACCAAAGAGCTTCCGCACAGCAAAGGAAACTATCAACAGAGTGAACAGGCAACCTACAGAATGGGAGAAAACTTTTTGCAAATTATGCATCTGACAAAGGTCTAATATCCAGCATCTATCAGTAACTTAAATTTACAAGGAAAAACCAAACAACTCCATTAAAACGTGGGCAAAGGACATGACAGACACTTTTCAAAAGAAGACATACATGCGGCCAACAAGCATATGAAAAAAAAAAGCTCAACATCACTGATTATTAGAGAAGAGGAAATCAAAACCACAATCAGATTACCACCTCATACCAGTCAGAACGGCTATTATGGTGGCGTGCACTTGTAGTCCCAGCTGCTGGGGAGGCTGAGGCAGGAGAATGGCGTGAACCCAGGAGGTGGAGCTTGCAGTGAGCCTAGATAGCGTCACTGCACTGGAGTGGCGACAGAGCGTGACTCCATCTCAAAAAAATAAATAAATAAATAAATAAATAAAAAGTCAAAAAGTAACACATACTGGTGAGACTGCAGAGAAAAGGGAATGCTAATACACTGTTGGTGGGAGTGTAAAGAAGTTCAACCACTGTGGAAAGCAGTGTGGCAATTCCTCAACAAGCTAAAAACAGAACCGCTATTCACCTCAGCAATCCAATTTCTGTGTATATATCCAAAGGAATATAAATTGTTATAAAGCGCATTCATATTTCATTGCAGCACTATTCACAACAGCAAAGACATGGAATCAACCTAGGTTCCCATAAATGGTAGACTAGAAAAAGAAAATGTGGTAAATATACACCACGGAATACTATGCAGCCATAAAAAAGAATGCGCTCATGTCCTTTGCAGAACATGGATGGAACTGGAGGCCATTATCCTTAGCAAACTAACACAGGACTAGAAAACCAAATACCACATGTTCTCAAAGTGGGAGTTAAATGATGAGAACACATAGACACACAGCGGGAACCAACTCACACTGAGGCCTATTGGAAGGTGGAAGGTTGGAGGAGGGAAAGGATCAGAAAAAATAACTAATGGGTACTAGGCTTAATACCTGTATGAAGAAATAACCTGTAAAACAAACCCCACGACATGAGTTTACCTATATAACAAACCTGCACATGTACCCTTGAACTTGAAATAAAAGTTAAAAAAAAAAAAAAAAGATAGTAGTAGTTCCCTTTTCAGCAAAGAGGATGAAAGAAAGAAGGGGCCCAGATAACTTGGAGTGAAGACTAAGAGCTAAGAGACAACCATCTGGCAGTAAGCTTTCTGGCTTTCTTACTGATCAGAAATATGCCGTAATTTGCCTTTCAAGGTGATTTAAAAGCTCTGTTGCCTGCCAGGAACCAAAAAGAAGATGCATGTATCTTTCCTTTTGTAGAGCAGGAAAATCACCTATGTGTAAGACAGGCTGCCTGCGTTCACTGTCCACGCCTCATTGCAGACCTCGGAGGGGAAGCCCAAGAGAAAATGATGAAACTTTTCGGTGGGCCAATTCTTTATTTTTCAGTTTTCCTATCCAAAGCCAAAGGACACTAACATCAGTTCCTCTGTGCACGTCACTGGTGATTTCCATTTTCATGCCTACTCTGTTCCCTGGAAGAAATCCCCTGCCCCGCCTTTTTTTTTTTTTTTTTTTTTTTTTTTGCTGCTTCTCCAAGAGTTATCTTTCCATCAACACTAAAATTAGCCCTTTCTCTGAAAGCCTTCTGTGGTTCCCTCCTTCATGAACCAGATATAATTTCTCCCAACTGTGGGGGAGGAGGCTAACTCCTAACAGCCCATATATTGTACCATGTTCCTACCTTACATTACAAATATTTTGGCTGCATTTCTCACCTAGCCTAATAGATTTTGTAAGCTCTTTAACCCCTTCTCCTGCTTTATCCACTTCTGCTTCTCTGTTTGCCTAGTAAATGGATTCTTTAAGAATGAACTAACCCTTTCCACACCTTAAACAAACCATCCTTCATTCAAAATCTGCAAGCCTTTATTAAACACTTAATAGGTGCAAGAAATTGGAGATTATAAAGCTGAGTAAGAACTAATTCTGGCCGCCTGGGAATGTGCAACTTAAGTGTGGAGCTAAGAAACCAAATAACTTGTGGCAAACAGGCACAAGTGTTATCACAGGCACACACACAAAAAAAACTACAGTGTGAAAATAGGAGGGGAGAGTAATTTCAATGTGGGTGACGAGGTTCTGGGAAGGTTGCATGAGGAAAAGGGGAAAATCATTTGTTGAAGGTCAGAGTTCATTAAATAGTCTGCAATCATTAACTCATTTAATTCCCACAACAACCTTCCAAGTTAGGTATTTTTACTCCTATTTTACAGATAAGGAAATTGAGGCTCAGAGAAGTTTTAAAATTTGACCAAGTTTACATAGCTGACAAGTAATGAAATCAGAAATCACAAGCCCAATGACCTAGTTCCAAAGCTTATACTGTTTTCCTACACCAGTTCTCCTCCTCCACACGTTAAAAAAGTGACATCTGCGCTCAGCCTTCAAGCTTGATTGGTTAAGATTCTCCAGGCCCATCTAGAGGGAGGGCGGGGGTATTCCAGGAACAGCCAACAGCCTGAGGAAAGGCCTGGAGGTGGGGAAAGTGTACATTATGTTAGGGAAAGGCAGGTCCCTTCACATAATTGATTACAGGACATATCAGAGGGGCCAAGGTGGAGGCACTTTGGTCAAGAAGGATAGTACATGATTCTTTACTTTCCCTGTGATATCCTTGAAAAATATGATAAAGTGTATTTCTAATCTACTTAAAAATGTATGAAATGTTGTAAGTAAAACATTTTTAATGTCTTGGAAATTATTGTTTTATCACAATAGTCTTAACCTTCAATTCTAAATATCCTTTAATGCAAAGCATAGAGTGGAAGAATGATTCTCTTTACATGTCCTTTTCCTTTAGACTTCTTTGTTTTTAATCTCTCTGTAATGATACCATCTAGAGATTTAAACCGTAAGATTAAAGACTAGAGAAATGAAATACAAATAATTTAGCTACATAAATGTCAAATTTCCTATCATGCCAACCATTTAAGTATTTTCAGGTGAGAATGTTAACATCGTATAACTGAACTGATTTTAAGAAGTTTAAAAATGTTTTAAGTTAAAAAAATTGTTTTTTTTATTTTGAGACAGTCTCCCTGTGTCACACAGGCTGGAGTGCAATGGCATGATCTCGGCTCACTACAACCTCTGCTCCCGGGTTCAAGTGATTCTCCCACCTCAGTCTCCTGAGTAGCTGGGATTACAGGCGTGCACCTCCAACGCCTGACTAGTTTTTGTATTTTTTAGTAGAGACAGGGTTTCACCATGTTGGTCAGGCTGGTCTCGAACTCCAGACCTCAGGGGATCCACCCGCCACAGCCTCCCAAAGTGCTGGGATTACAGGCGTGAGCCACTGCACCCAGCCAGGTTTAAAAATATTTAAAGTTAAAAAATTTGGTGGGTAAATGGGATATTACAGCCTAGCGTGATACAATATAAATAGTATGTGTCAGGGACCAGAAAGGGTGACAGCACCTGAGTAAGAGAAGGAAACAGGTGGGGCAGGGCATTCATAACTAAATATTGCATAAATTATCAGTAAATATCTAGAAATACTATATGCCACTACAGAGAACATATCTCACCTGCAGTCCCAGCTCCAATAAGGGCTTACACTGAAGGCTCTTAGTTCTCACCGGCTCCTGCCACTGGGAAGGGGCGAGGCACTGGGCAAGGCAGGGGCTACAGAGGGCTGGGATGCTGAGAACCAGGGGAGCCACTCCAGGTAGTAAACTTGCAAAAACCAGGGCAGGAAATCACTGTCTCACAAAACAGGCAGATGTATCAGGTGCACTTGCCTCCTGTAGGGCACATGGCACACCCTGAGGCCCGATAATGCTTATGACCATGATGATGCTGACTAATGACCCAGATCCCAAGCACCCGAGTAACTCAGTTGTCACTGCAGAGAAGTGGAGGTCTTCAATTAGAGACAACTGAAACTGGGGCTACTAGAATGAATTGTTATTTGCTGATTTACGATTTCCTGAACATGACACAAAGGGAGACTTCAAAAGGATGCTACCTCAATGCTCACAGCAGAAAACATCATGCTTTTTAGAACTAGGGAATCATTTCACCAGGACAAATTAAATTGAAATCACTGTATTATCCTACTGATATTTTGGTTTCCCTACATATTTTAAACATAGTTTTTGCTTTTCCTGGAGTAAAACTTTGATGGAGTGGCAGTCCCTCCCCTCCTCCTTCCTTCACTCTCTCCTTCCTCCTTTTCCCCCTTTCCCCCTCCTCCTCTCTTGACTTCACACCTCCCCTCTTTCCTTCTTCTCCCTCCTCTCTCTCTTTCTCTCTTTCCTTCTCTATTTTCCTCCCCCTTAAATATGTGAAAAGTAATTAGCTCATCCTGGTTTATCTTGAGTAATGCATTTCTGGCTGAAATTTTGCCCAAGGATCCATGCCAGGAACAGGAGCTTATGCAAAGTTGACTTGGACATGACTTTTGATTTCTGACTCACAAAATGAATTTAAACCACTGTAATTGCAGAACTACACGTTAAAGAGTCAGATCTTATAATATCACAGGTGAAAACATGAGCCAGTAAGAAAACGGAAGGCGAGAAAGCTGCCCCACAAAGGCCTCGACCTCAGACCATCTCTGGCAGTCAGTCTTGGAAATGTGCTGCTCCTCAAGACCACCCTCTTCCTAACTCCAAGGATTCTGGAATCATTTATCAGGAGGACACTCAGTCACCTGGCAGCATGCTCAATTTCGGTGTTTACCATCTAAAACTGACGGAGTGGGGAAACTCATAGTTTGGCTTACACTGTTTAAAAAAAAAACAAAAAACAAAAACCTTAGGGCTAGTTTTGTAGACGGCCACCAACTGGCCCAGAGGCCTGTTTTAGTTTTACCTCTGGGAATAGGGAGAAATAGTAAAAATATAAATACATTTTTTTCTCCCAGAGCTCTCCGTTGAGAATTTTATTTTTACTACTCTTTAGATAAACAGGTGTCTGGAAGTGAGCACACTTGCTCATTAGCACCACCAAGTCTGATGGGAAAGAAATGAAAGCAGTATGGGCAAGAGCCGTGGATTTTAACTCTAGTTCTGTCGCGTCCTGGGTGTATAACTGTGAGCCAGCCTCAGTTTTCTCATCTGTGAAATGGAGATAACACCTACCTCACAAGGCTGCCGTAAGACTAACAGAAGTACCCCTTGTGAAATGTCTGGGACATCTTAGGTACTCATACCTGTGGGCTCACCCAGCCCCCACAGAAACACTGCTACCCTTAACTAAGAAAATTTAATTTTTATTATTCCCAACTTTACATTTGGTATGCAAACAGCAATAAACTGTTTATCTAAAATAGTTAGAAAAATAGCAATAAACTTTATCTAAAAGCTTGCCATAAGTTCGTAAGACTTATCTGGGGAAAGTCTTTCTTTGAATTAGTAGGTGCATTTTCACTGTTCGTTCTTTCAGTTTGGCCAATTTTAACTCACGTGGGACAACACTTTCTTAATGGACCAGACAGGACTCACCAATTTCACAAAGCAAACTGCAATTGTAAGTTAGTAACTACATTAAGCTAATGTTTTATGAAGCACTTACTATTTCCTAAACGTCGGGCTAAGCATTTTATTGGCATTCATATCTCATTTACTCCTAACAATCCTGTAAGGCAAGACTGCATAGTTATCTCCATTTTACGGATGGGGGAACTCGGACTAAGGGATTTCAAATAACCTGGGTGACACAGACAGTAAAAGGCAGAGCTCAGTCACGAGACGGAGCAGAAGGGGTGTCAGACCTTAACACCACACGTGCCATCTTCTGTTTTCAACAAAGGGTTTACCTAAGAGAAGGAATATTCAAATGGTCGAATTTCTGAAATCTCCCCACGATGTAAATTCCTACAATTATATTAGAATTTCGAAAGCCACCTCCTCTCATTGCCTTATTTCAGAGAAGAATCTGAAACTCTACCACCTTATTCCAAAAGGAAAGGAGAGAATTAACAGCTTCCCTGAACTTCTCTGCCAGTCTTCCTTTAGTAATTTCTGTTTTCCTGCTTCTCATTTGTCTTAAACAACAGCTGTTTTGTATTCATTCCGTAATTGTGAGCAGTGGTCCCAAAAGCACCGTTTTAAGAAACCACAGAATACTGCCAGTGAATACTAGTGAAAAGGAAAAAGCACCGCAAACTTCCAACTCCATTCACAAAAATACCTCAGGAATACATAATCGAACAAGCTAACTCCACTGACGGCTTTCTAGAAGCTGCAGTGGTGAAAGACACGAGCCGCCTGTCGCTTACGGAGGGGCTGTCGCGGTGCGGGCTGCGGTACCGGAGTGTGGCCCCGCGTCCACGCGCACCTGCCCGCCTGCGCGTTCCACCGCGGGGCAGCGGTTCAAGCCGGGAAGCCGCGAGCATTTTCAGCTCGGAGATGAGGGGTTCGCAGGACCCGAGCTCCGTCCACGGCTGCTGACAACCGGTTTACACAAAGGAAAGAAACGTAGGAAGTCCCCTCAGCAGTGCATGCCACGCCGACGCCAAGGCGGGCGCCCGGCGGCGGGTGGAAGCGGATGCTCCCATCGCCGGGTGCAAGGTCCCTCTCCGGCTCCCTTTCGCCAATGCGCCCGGCCCGGGACCAAGACACGGCGCACTGAGCGCCGGCGGCAACCCCGGCTCCCCTCCCCACGTCCCGCTCCCCGGGAAGACGCGCTGGGCGGCACGCCGCACCTGTGCCCCACGGGGCGGCCTTGTCCCAGCGCCCCTCGGTAGGCGATGCCGGGCCCGAGGGGACAGGCGCAGGCGCTTCCCTCGGGGCAGAGGGGCCGACCTGGCGTCGCGGGGACGCCCCCAGCGCGTCAGGCGCCAGGCGCCCACCTGGGGCCGCCGCCTCGCCGCAGGCAACCTCACCTCCAGTCGCAGCCTCCTCTTCCGCCGCCATCGCAGGAGCCACCCGGCCGGCTCCGCAGCCCCGCGGCTGGCAGCATGGAGGAGCTCCGGGCCCGCCCTGCCCTGTCCCAGGCGGCGGCTCTGGAGCGGGGAAGCGGGAACTGGCTGGCCCTGCCGGGTGCCGCGGCGGCCGCCACCGCAGCCCGTAGGCGCGCAGCCGACGCCACCCCGCAGCCCGGCTGGCCGCGGCTACTGAGCATGCGGAGCCAGCCGCTCGCCGCTCTGGGCGCCGCTGGGCTCCCCGGCGGGAAAGAGACCCGGGCCAAGGGCGGAGTCGCTGCGGACACCGCCCCGCCGAGCACTGCCGCGAGCGGCACAGCGCGAAAAGGCCAGTTGAGTCCTTCTAGCAACCGCCCTGTTGAAAACAGGCTTCCATGCTCATAGTAAGCTTTGTCCCAGCTTTCCGAAGATTGCAGTTGTAGACCCTCAGGGCAAAGGTAAAGGGTGAATGAAGATACTTGCACGGTGGGTTAGCGGAGGGCACGGGGCTTGAGTTGGGGAGGAGGGGGCTGGACGAGAGACTCTGCTCTTTTCTGCTTAAGGAAGGGCTTAGCTGCAGAGACGAGGGTGTAAATAACAGAGAGAGGGTCCCGAGGAAGCCGTTTTGCCTCCTGGAGCGGTTGGGTAAATCTAGAAACAAGATCTTTTGGGGATCACTTGACAGCCCTACATCCTATGGCCACGTGTCTAGAATACACTGGTTTGCTGCCCTCCCACTGGTCCCTAGACCCATTCCTTGGTAATCTAGTAGGAGTAAAGGGAAGGCACAGTAGAGAAGACACCAAATCAAACTTTGCAACCAGCCTAAAGGTAATAATTTTCCTACAAGGACTCAATTCCAACGTCTTAACCAGCACCTTATGTGTCCTCAGGGCAGTACTTAAGGCCATTGTGAAAATCTGGGCAAGGGGTTTGGAAGTGTGTTCCCGAGCGGAAGTGGGCATGACAGGAGAAAACTGTTGCAGGCTTAAGCAAGGGACTAGGACTTTATGCAGCTAGAGGTAAGGGAGACGTGCTGAAAACTGCTGTCCTCAACACACACCAAGATACGTCCCTAATCAAAACCATTCTTGAAACGTCTCATTCCTAGCTTTGACTTGGAACTCCACCCCAAATTCTACCAACACCAACTTCTCCTGGCAGCTCAGAAACAGTAATTCCATACAGGACTCCTCGAATGTGATCAAACCTTGGCTTTCCAGACAAGTGTACGCTATTTTGAGGTGGTTTACCAAGGGGTAAGAGGTAGAATCAATTAGACCTGGTCTTTAAGATCTTGGTTAAAATGTAAATACTATTCTATACATGGCCTTGCTTACAATGCATTTTACCCCTTATTGGCTTAGTGAGCCTCACAACCTCTTTCTTAATTCCTGTCTTAGTAGGGAAACAGAAGTTCAGAGATGATGAGTATTTTGGCCAGGATCACTCAGCTAGTAGACAGTAGAAGCAAGACCATGAAAGTTAGGTCTCCTTCTTAGGAGTTGGTATTGTGGTGTCCAGTAAGCTTGCCTGTGAATCATTGCAGTCCCCGTTTCTTAGAAACGATGATTCACTTCCACCAAAGCCTGAAAGCAAGAGAAGGGGAATCCAGAATCTAAAATACAAAAGCAGGAAGGGTAATGCACAAGCAACGCCGACCCACAGGATTCCATGGGGCACAACCCTTTCATTGTTTAATCGGTATTCCCCTTACTGCTCAGGTGTAAAGCCTGCTTGCTCTCTTTTATGCTCTGGAGCTTTACTTTCTAAGACATGATTTTTTGTTTTTTAAAGAGTAGCTATATAACCCATGGGATAAGGCAGAGAGACACACAGTGTCTTGCCAGATGGATAGGAAGATAATCTCTCATTTCCAATGAGTGGTTTTCTCATATTTTCAACTTGGAAAAAAAAATATGAGAAAGGTGATTGGATGATTTGTATAATAGAATGCAAGAGAATTTGTATAGTAGAATGCACACAGTTCCTTCTGGTCAGCGTGGTTCACCTGCCAAAAGCCCTGGAGCTGCCTTGCTCTCCAGAAATCATTGCTTCCCTTTCACTTAATTTGTTCATTAATTTTCTTTCAGTGCTAAGTACTTAGGCAAGAACAAATATTTTAAAGGTGGAACAAATATTCCTTTGTCCATCTGGAATTAGGAACAACTGCCTCACAAGCTGCAAACTCCTTTTAACCTCCTGCTGGGATTGTAACAATATAACTTAGTCTAGAGAGGGGTCCCTAAAGCCACTTAGATATTTTATTTGGTCCAACCACAACAACAAAAACCAAACCAAAGCAAAACAGCAACAAGAAACCACACATGCTTCAGAGTGTAGTTAAATTGAAGATACTATATCCAATGATGCGTAACGATAAATAACACAGAAGCCAGGAAGGGGGGAGAAGAGGGGATGGAAAACAATAGGGGGGAAAAAAGGCTATACATATATTTATTACCATTAAACTGTACACTTAAAATGGTAAAGATGGTAAATTAAAAAAAAAAAATTACATAGGCCAGGCGTGGTGGCTCACACCTGTAATTACAGCACTTTGGAAGGCCACGGTGGGTGGCTCATGAGGTCAGGATATGGAGACCGTCCTGGCTAACACGGTGAAACCCCGTCTCTACTAAATATGCAAAAAATTAGCCGAGTGTGGTGGCACACGCCTGTAGTCCCAGCTACTTGGGAGGCTGAGGCAGGAGAATCGCTTGAACCCAGGAGGCAGAGGTTGCAGTGAGCCGAGATCGCGCCACTGCACTCCAGTCTGGGTGACAGAGCAAGACTCCATCCCAAAAAATAAATAAATAAATAAATAAACAAATAAATAAATAAATAAATAAATAAAATTAAAATTAAATAAATAGCAACTACCCATTATTGATTTCCTAAGTGACCGGGGAAAAAAAATTATTAGTGTTTAAAACTACCTTTTCTTCCTACCCTGCCCCCAGCATCATGTGGAGGGTGAATTCAGGGGAAGGTGCTTGGATTTGCTGGGCAGACTGATGAGTGCAGTTTGGAGAAACAAGGAGGCCAACACTCTCCCGTATGTTTAGAGAGAGAAGGGGGTCTATGGTGGGCTTCTGGTATAGGCAAGATCAGCTTGAGTGTGGCCTAAAGAAAAAAAAAGTAGAGAGGTAATTGGAGGACAGTGCACTCCTGAGAGGTGGGGCGGTAAAGGAGGTGGTGGCAGCTGCCATGAGGAGAGGAAATTTGCATCTTTTTTTAATTTTTTTTTTTTTTTTTTTTTTTTTACACAGAGTCTCATTCTATGACTTAGGCTGGAGTGCAGTGGTGTGATCTTGGCTCACTGCAACCTCTGCCTTCCTGGGTTCAAGCGATTCTCATGCCTCGAACTCCCGAGTAACTGGGATTACAGGCATGTGCCACTACACACAGCTAATTTTTTGTATTTTTAGTGGAGACAGGGTTTCACCATGTTGGTCAGGCTGGTCTCGAACTCCTGACCTCATGTGATCCGCCTGTCTTAGCCTCCCTAAGTGCTGGGATTACAGGCATCAGTCACTGCATCCGGCCAGGAAATTTGAGATATCTTAAACGGGTATTTAGGGAACTTCATTGTGTAATGCAAACCCTCTTACATTATTTCCTTGGAAAATAACAACTTCAGCCAAAGATGCATTCCTTTTCTCAATGCTTTTGGAGTCGTATTTAGGTTTTTATTAAAAGTGAAAACATTTTGAGATTGGCCTTAGGTGGAAAGCAGGGCCACCCACAAAAAGTCATTTAATTCACTTGTTCACAAGTATTTATTGAGCACCTACTGTGTGCCAGGCACTGTTGTAAGCACTGACTTCTGTATTTTACCTACTGTGCATCAGTTACTTTATATATATTTTCTCACAAAAACCAATGAGCAGGTATTAGTTTCTTTTTCTGTTAGCTCAGTGTTTCTCAAAATTCACTGTGCATGAGAATGTGCACAATTTTAGACCTACCCCCAGAGACTGATTTAGTAGGTTTGGGGTGAATCACACTAAGTCCTTATTTCAAATGTGCCCCATAGCTGATTTTGAAAGTTGCTGTGAGTACTCTAGGAAATACTGCTTTAACTTGTCAAAAATGAATTTTCTTAAGCCTGGGTTGTTGTAGTATGGTATGTACAGTGGGGAAGTGGCAGGGAGAGAAGCAGTATTTCTTAGAGGACAGGAATAGCAATATACTAAAATTCTGAGCAAACTGCAAGGAAGGACAAAACTTAGGACAAGAATGAGGGAATAGTTGTGCACATCTCTCTTTTTATGTGGAGTTACTTACACTTCTTTTTCCCTTAGGTATTATGTGTTTGTGTGTGTGTATAAGCATCAATGACTCAACTAATGTTGACTTTTACAGGTTTTAAACACTCTTAAAGCAGGTATGGTATCCCAAGTCTTCCTCAGTCCTCTTGGTATTGTATAGAATTGTACAATAGGGTTCTCCAAGTTCTGTTCCTGAGTTTTTTACCCAAGAAGACAAAAAGGCTGGGCGCAGTGGCTCACGCCTGTAATCCCAGCACTTTGGGAGGCTGAGCAAGCACATCACTGAGGTCAGGAGTTGGAGACCAGCCTGGCCAACATGGTGGAATCCTGTCTCTACTAAAGATACAAAAGTTACCTGGGCATGGTGGCAGGCACCTGTAATCCCAGCTACTTGGGACACTGAGGCAGGAGAATTGCTTGAACCTGGGAGGTGGAGGTAGCAGTGAGCCGAGACCACGCTACTGTACTCCAGCCTAGGTGACAGAGTGAGACGCCATCTCAAAAAAAAAAAAAAAAAAAAAGTAAAAAAGATGTTGTTAGGCTGAGTATTGACAGTTTACCTTTCCTACCGTGATTTTCTCCCTTTGGAAGACACGTAAAAGTCTTCCTGTGTTTAGGAGTTTGATCATGAATGTTTTAATGAGGAGGTAAAGTAATTCAGGTAACTTGATGATAGTTAGCAATCTCACCTGAGAAATGTTTAATTTTCATTAGCCAGAGATCATCTTCCCAATTTTGACAAAGCAATTGAGCTAACTAATTAGACCACACCACCCTTGGCTGGATCTTGGGAGGAAATAAGTTGATGAGGGTGCCTATTTCTGATACGAGCTCTAGAGGAGATGGACCAATAGATTATCTACTCTGATGAATAGTATCTGGGAGGAATGGAAAAAGCACTAAAAAGACCAAGGCCTGTTTGTATGATGTCCATCCTGCTGTGTGATGTCCAGAGACCCAGTCCTGTTCTCTGAAAAATGTTAATGGACCAACCTTCAGTTCCGATGTAGGCAATAGCAGATCCAACACCACAATCCAGGTGCAATGGCTTCAGGTAAGAATCATTGCAATAAACCTGTGTGGCATCGTCTTGATTACCTTGTAGTTTGTCTAAAGCACCATAATTTGGTTCTGGTATCATGTGGCCATGTTCTTTAGGTTAGCCTCATCCCAGTAGAAGGGACGTGATGCTTGACTAGTTTTAAATCAATTGCCCATCAGGTACTGGTTTAGGACTAGATGGATGGCAGAGTCATGGACAATAAAAGGTAAGGGTTACTTCGCTTAGAATGCTTCTGGAAAAGATTTTCCTTGCTCTTAAAAAGTGGAGCTGCAAGGCCGGACATGGTGGCTCACACCTATAATCCCAGCACTTTGGGAGGCCGAGGGAGGTGGATCACCTGAAGTCAGGAGTTCGAGACCAGCCTGGCCAACATGGTGAAACCCTGTCTCTACTAATAAAAACACTAAAATTAGCTGGGCGTGATGGCACACACCTGTTGTCCCCAGCTACTTGGGAGGCTGAGGCAGGAGAATCACTTGAACCCAAGAGGTGGAGGTTGCAGTGAGCCGAGATCACGCCATTGCACTCCAGCCTGGGCAACAGAGTGAGACTCTGTTTAAAAAAAAAAAAAAAAAAGTGGAAATGCAGAAGTATTTCTCTTTTTAAGGCCTTACATGTTTTATGAGGATTTGATGCATACAGTCTCTGTAGTCATCTAGCTTCTCTGAGAAAACAAGAGCAAGGACAAAGCCAACACCCTTGTCATGACAAAGTAGAGAAATGGAAAACAGGGTCTTGCTGTGGTTGCCCAGGCTGGCCTCAAGGGATCCTCCTGCCTCAGCCTCCTGAGTAGCTGGGACTACAGGTGCATGCCACTGCTCTTGGATTCCTTGATGTTTCTGAGATGCTAAAATGACTACTCTAGAAGCTATCTTGTGTCTTAGTGTTACATAAGATACTCACTTTCTTTATCACTGAAGCCATTTTTACTTGTGTTTTCTGTCACTTGTGGTCAAAAGTATGCAAAGTAATAACTCTGGCCCTATCATTCCATGTATACTCCTGAGATCCCAGAAGCATATGAGTTAATTTGTCAGTGAAGCTCACTCTATGATTTGGAGGAGTAGGGAACACTGGAGTTGGGTTCAAGGGCAATTTATTACTTGTGTTTTAGGCAAGTCACACTCACTCAGCCTCATGTTCATCACCTATAAAATGATGGTAATTATGTAATTACAGAGTAGTTGTAAAAAACAAGTGAAGGCATTTTGTGTACAAATATAAGTTCTTTGTATCACTAGATGTTTTTGAAAGATGAATTTAGAGTCTCCAAGTTTACTGTAATGCACAAATTTTAACATTCGGTGTTTTCACTGTTGTGTCTTACAGTGGCATTATTGAAATGATGTATGTCAGGGAACAGCTGGAGAACAATGAGGCTGAATGGGATTCCCAGTGGCTCCCTCGAGGCTCAGTGGAAAAAGTCATGATGATTGTCAGTGTCTTCCACAGAACAGGAGGTACTGGGACCTGGGCCACATATTCCTATGCTATTTTGAGGCATTTTCAACTTAGTGCTTGCTAATTGGTTTTGAAACGAGTTGGGTAGTTGTATACAAGCTATACATCCAATAAGTACCTAAAAGTATAGCACAGTTTGTGTAGCCTATATGTTTTTAGCTACAGATTTGAATGGAGATTTTAAATATAAACTTCAAATATTTTGTTCTTGATGTGATTTTCAAGTGTAAAAGTCAGTAATTTACATTAACTAAATAGTCTTTCTTGAGTTTTGGGTAACACCTATCTCAAAACTAAAAAATAAAACCAAAAAACCTCACCAACAGAAATTTTGTAAACATAGTTTTTATTCTTATCTTACCTTCAATGAAAAAGTCCTCATGCCACCAAAACATTTTTGAAACTCAGTAACTGAACACCAAACTCAGTAGCCTGATGATTACTTTTCTAGACAATTGCTGAATTATATTGCTTTAAAAAAATAGCTAAGATATATTTTTATTACTTTATTCCTTTTTAAAGCAGCAATATCCCCACATTTTTTTCATAAAAATCTAAAATATCTCTAGTAGTCCCAAATGTCTTATATTTATGTTTGTTCTAAGCATTTGTTTCATTCAGATTTTTCAGAAATAAGTGCACTTCTAAAGAGAAAATAAATTTAAATAAAGACAGCGGGAAAATAATCATGGTTGTAGCAAAACAGTTATTTTGAATGTTCTGAGTTTTAACAATTCAAAGGAGAATGTGTTTGGTAGCCAGGGACCTCTACGGACTAAATTCTCAATTCATTTATTTGTAGATCAGCAAAAGACAGATAGCTGCTGCTCCTGTCAGGAAGGACTGACTGACTGATTGTCTAAGGTTTTATACAATAAAACACCAAAAATAAATGTACTTAAAAATATTTTAAATTTAGAGATTTACACAAAAATATGCAGGTGTTTAAAAAACAGAAAAAGTATAGAAATAAATGAAACCCTATCTTAGGCCTTACCAACCAAAGAACATTTTTAATACTCCACACTTATTTTCCATTCACTAACTAGCTTATTAAATCAGCTATATACCGTATTCAGAAGTGGCTGGTTTATAAGCAATTCCTTATTTTCAGACAGCACAATGCTTCAATACATTTAAAGATTTAAAGCTATGTTAGTAATAAATACATAAAAGAAAAATAACATAACTTGCTTTAATACAAAGGTTTTTAATAAAAAAGTCAGTCTACATTAAATCAGGAAATCGATAAATCTGAATTATACAAGCTTTCTATATACTTAGAAAAACCAAAAACACACAGTTTATAATAAAACTCTTTTAATTCAAAATAGAGTCTAATTTAAAGAAAATGTCATTATGCCCAGTTGATTAGATAGGGTTTTGTCATTTAAAGTAAATTATTCACCTGAAGTATGGGAAATGTATAATAGAGAAAATTCAATCTCAAGGGTACTTTGCAAATTATCTAGTTAATTTGCATCATGAACTCTTAGCTTCCAAAGGGCAGACACAGTCTTTAATTGCTTTTAGATAGGCACTTAAGAAATGCTTTTGATGAGGAGAAAACCCCAAAGATTGTGAATCACTCTATTAACTCCAGGGAAGAATGAAGACTCTCAACAAAGTAGCTTTCCAGAACTACCCTTCCAGTGCCAAGAAAGTAAAACTATTTGCAAGCTCTTTTTCGTAATAAGAATGAGGGAACTCAAAACAAAAAATGCTCTATTATGCAATTAAAAAGTAAACTTAGGTAAATCAGTTTCTTTTTATCAATCTCTGTCAATTTGAATTAATGGTATTTTTCAGTACCATTTCAAGAATAGTTACCATACGAGAACTAGACAATGTTGCAATTATTTCATCTTACCTATTCATTATCACACTAGCAAAACAGTCCTTTTTTTAAAAAGGGGAGTGATGTGGGGTGAGAAAATCTCATAAACCTCAGCAAAAGTTAATATTATTTAATTAAAGGCAGTTATAATTAGGAAAATTAGAGTTAGTCAAATTGAGAAATCCACAGAGTTTTTCATAGCTCTCTCCCTTAAATACTCAAAAAATCCAGACTAGAAAAAATGGAAGTGAACTGTTAGATAAACACATAAGTACTCAACAAATATTTAAAAAGAAACAAACCAAAAATGGGAGAGCTGGGGGAACCAGGATGGTCTTTTGAAAACACTGTGGAGCTACCTAGCAGCAACATTTATAAAAGCTTTTGCAGATTTGCATAATGCTCCTATGCAATCCTTCCCCAATAGGAAGACATTCCTACAAATAATTCATCACGTTAGATTTTGATCACAGATCATTTATAATGGTTACCACGGTTGTATCTTTAAAAAATTTCATCCATTAACAGTTAAGACAAACATTAGGCCGTTCTTTGCTAGCGTATTATTCCTCAGCTACTACTAATGAAACCAAAACCTCAGAGAGTTGTTTGAATTAGAATTAAAATATTAAGCTAGAAAAGATTATTTAATTCTTAGGGAGATACCCAAAGAATTTGATGCTGATATTATCTCTCCTCTCAACACCACCCCCTGGCCTGCATTTATTTCCTTAATTCCATCTATATTCACCACAGTGATGTAGCTAAACATGAACAATATTGCCCTTTAATAAGCTGACCTCTATCAAAGATCTGTCAGGTCTGAATACAGCATGCCCACAGGAAAGGAAAATTCTACTCAGTTGTGAACATCCATTCTGTTCAAGATCTTTGGTACATTTGGAGCATAAGAAAATAATGGCACAATAATACAAGTACTATCAAAGGAAAAATTTTCATCAAAAGAAATAAAAGTTAACCAGCCATGATATGTAACAACTTTCTAGAAAACCAAAGTAAATAGCTTTTTGTTCTCTACAAGTCCATTTACATGATAGAAGTTTGACATTTAAAAAAATAGTTTAATAAAAATACACTAATTCTACAAGCAGCCTTCATGGTCATTTCTTAATTTCAACTCACCATAATCAAATTAAAATAATGCCATGTCCTCTTGTTAAAAAAAGAAGTCCTCTTGTCACAAGAAAATCAACTTTACATGTTATATAATACAGTACATCTCCCTATGAGTATACAGACTACGTATATAAAGGTCATCAGTATTTCTGAATGCAACGTAAATATATTAGTGGAGTGCTTGAGTGAAGGTGTTAAACTTTCTCTTCCTTATTATAAACTTGTCACTCCTTACTGTGGAGTTTGTGTAATAACTTGATGATAAATTCTATTTTTTAAAGAACCAGTGAATTTCTTTTTAAATCTCTTAAAACCATCACAGAAATTGTCTTCATATATATTCTACAGATGTCCAAACCAATAGGGCAATGTTCTAACACCAACTATGGAAGATGGCTTTTACTGATTATCTAGACCCATAAGATTTGCAGTAAAACATCAATACTGCAGTGTTACCTACAGGTTAGCCTATGTTGCTTTAAATGATATGTGTTTCTCCTGAATTAATTAGAGGTGTTACAGTTCAAAGCCACAGCACACACAGGCAGAATGGACCTTAAGACGCATGTAGGCAGTGCAGTTAGAAAGGGATGTCCGTTCCTTTTATTCCAGTACCTTCGTATAATAAAGTTAACAAAAATAATAAAATATTAAAAAAAAAGAGCCAGCTGGCACTGCCAACCAATTCCTGTAGTAGTCTCAGAAATCCTAATCCTGTAGAATTTCCTCTTGTAGTCAGTAAGCACCACCGTCTTCAGGAGTATTTCAGTGTATTGTTATCTACGCCAAGCAAGCCTGGTGATGCAGCTACCTGAGTTCTCTTGGTTATGGGTGAATGTTATCTTCATTCATAATTTCCCAGCTTTCATGTAGGTGGGAATAGAGCCACGTTGAGTCAACCCTTCAAACCTTTTATAGGTATAATTGAGAAAAACCCAGTCTTTGGATTTGTAGTCCGGTTCTGTGGTATTTGGCACTAGACAGAGAAAAATTAAAGGAATTTCATTAGTGAAATGCCATCATCTTCACAGACTTTTAATAGTGGTAGTTACATTATAGATTGTCTTACCTGGTTGTAAAATATCAGATTCAGGGAAGTCATCAAAATTTGAAGTATCATCAATGCTTTTGATTTCTATAGGGATTGCTGCTGGCCTTTCCCTATAAAAAGGTATTGAGTAGGCATGAATTCTCAAATTCCAACAAATCTACTTGCAAATTCTGCATACTATTTTATAGATATTAGAAAAGCCAAGGAAATTTATTGTGGATTTGAGAATAAAGGGAGTTCAAAATAGTTGAGTATAATTTTTTATTAAAATGTTTTCATTTACTTAGAATTTTAATTTTTTTTTTTATTTTTGTGGTTATGTTGTAGGTATATATATTTATAGGGTCCATGAGATGTTTTAATACTGGCATGAAATGGGTAATAAGCACATCATGCAGAATGGGGGGGTCCATCCCCTCAAGCATTTATCCTTTGAGTCACAAACAATCCAATTACATTCTAAGTTATTTTAAAACGTATAATTATTATTGACTATAGTCACCCTCTTGTGCTATCAAGTAGTAGGTCTTATTCATTCTGTTTTCTTTTTGTACCCAGTAAGCATCCCCACCTACTTGTCATTTTTATATCTCTGTACCAAGGCTTTCTCATACTATTTTTTTAAGAGGAAAAATGAGCTAATGAAAAGTAAAAGAAGAGGTTTTATTTAAAAGATTGTATAATTGTATAAAGTATGTGAGATATTATGAGGACGGGATCCTTCTTAATTGATTTAGGAATAGAATTCTACTAGTAGACAATCTATAAAAAGTCATTTGGGAAAATAAGGGGCACATAGGTGAAGGAACTATATATTTGTGATGAAATCTGCATGCAAAAATTTCTGTCATATAAATTTTAAGAGAATCAAAGACAGTCAGTTAAAAAGAAACCAGTCAAGAAAATGCCTTCTTATCAGGCTAAAAAGTTTAACTACAGAAATGGTCAAAAGAAGCTATCAGTTTTTATTGCTTCTGTTTTTTCAACAAATATTTATTGGATTTATTAGGTGCTAAGTTTACCAAATTATGTAAAACCATATATATTTTTTACCAGAATTATTCCAACTCATTTATACTTGGTATACTACTTTAATAAACCTAGTTTAGAGGAAAGAACCCTGGAGGCCTGAGAGCTAACCTTCCTTGCTATTAACTAGCAGTATGACCCTAGGCAGCCAAGTCCCTGCTCCATGACTGTTCCCTCCTTATAAAACCAAAAGAAGTGGCAGTCTCTAAGCATCCTTCCCACTGTAAAACGGGGGGTATCATAGTTCTATACAATTAAGTTATGTGTGTGTAGTATTATACAGCATAGTGGTTTAAGAAGCCTCCACACTGCGGCACTATAACTTCTCTGTGCCTTAGTTTCTTCACTTGTAAAACAGGGATAATAACAGTTCCTATTTTATAGAGCTTATATGAGGATAAGATGAGAAATGCAAATAAAGTACTTAAAACAGTGCTGGACAAAATAAATGATTTTTAAAAATTAGCTATTATTACAATAGGCAGAGTGGGCTGGACGCCTGTAATCCCAGCACTTTGGGAGGCCAAGGCAGGTGGATCACTTGAGCTCAGGAGTTCAAGACCAGCCTGAGCAATTGGGCAACACAGTGAATCCCCATCTCTACAAAAAAAGAAAAAAAAAAAAAAAAAAAGCAACAAAATTAGCTGGGCGTGGTGGCACGTGCCTATAGTTCCAGCTACTTGGGGGGCTGAGGTGGGGGGATCATTTGAGGCTGGGAGGTCAAGGCTGCGGTAAGCCATGATCATGCCACAGCACTCCAGCCTGGACGACAGAGTCAGAGACCCCGTCTCAAAAAAACAAGTTAATAGTAATAGGCAGAATGCCTAGCACACAGCAGGTTCTCCAGTGAAGAGCTGTACCAAGGAAATGACACATAAGCTATCTTGGAAGATGCAAAGGAGCCAGCTCGGCAGGGTAGGAGTAGAGGCAGCGGGGAGAGGGCATTTCAGTCAGGATGAATAGCAAATGGCAAAACTTAGAGGTGGGAAGAGGAGTAGGAAAGGCCATCCAAGATGGAACTTCTGCAGATGAGGCAAGAGCTATATCCTGCAGTCCTAAGAAAGCAGTGAAGGCTTCTTAACTGTACTCCCAAGTGCAAAAGGATGCAGCAAAGTGGCATGGCCAGATTTATGCTTCTAAACTGTTGCTGTGTGGAGAACAGATCAAACCTACTGATGGTAGCTTGGCAATAAACTGAAAAAAATCCAATGCTCACAATTAACAACTGTAAGCAAATTCTTAAAAGTTACTTGTATAATGCCCAACCAATGTTTAAAGAGGGTACCTTATTATAAATTAATTAAGGAGACACTATGTGGTATATTACAGCAAGGACAAAAATGAGGGGTCACTGTGTGAAATGTAAATACACCTTTCATGTGTTAACAGCCTTCACTGTGAGTATGAACGTAAGAATTTAAAAAGGTGCCCAATGTTCTTCCCTGAAAGTGGATGTTAGCCTAAAATGAGTCATTTGGCTGTAGCCACAATAGTCCCACTCACTTACATAATCCAGAAAACATTGCACCAATGACATTATATGTTACTTTTGTATTTAATCTAGCAGAATCAGAGGTAAATTAATTGTCAACTCTAGAAATTTGTTTTTACTCAGACCTTTCCCATTCAAAGCCTAGGAACATACCTTATGTGCTCCCAGTCGACACCTTCAAAAAAGGGATGACCTTTTATTTCTTCTACTCCACTATTTCCAATTCTGTTTTCAGAATCAATACAAAATCTACAACATGGAAGCAGAGAAATTATCATACAAAAGTTACATCTAAAGTATTCTAGCTGCATTACTTCAAATATTTCTTTTTTAAAGCAATATGTTTTTCTTTTATTGATGTTAACTATGTTTATTGTAGGAAATGTGGAAGAAAATAAAAATCATCTGTAAGCGCATTATTTAGAGATAACTACTGTAAATATTCGAATCTTCTAATCTTTTACAATATTTAAAATACTGTGTTGCTACCATGGTTACTATGTTAGGTCAACTTTTTTTCACTTGATATACTGAGAAAATTTGCCAAAGTCATTAAATATTTTTCAAGAATTTTTTTTTTTTTGGTGAGACAGAGTCTCACTCTGCCGCCCAGGCTCCACTGCAGTGGCGCGATCTTGGCTCACTGCAAGTTCCACCTCCCAGGTTCACGCCATTCTCCCGCCTCAGACTCCCGAGTAGCTGGGACTACAGGTGTCCGCCACTACGCCCGGCTAATTTTTTGTATTTTTAGTAGAGACAGGGTTTCACTGTGTTAGCCAGGATGGTCTCAATCTCCTGACCTCATGATCTGCCCACCTCCGCCTCCCAAAGTGCTGGGCTTACAGGTGTGAGCCACCGTGCCTGGCCAATAAATTTGTTTTCTAAAACTTACAAATAGAAATATTATAGCCAGTCTACTATTGAGCCAGTCCACTACTGTTGAACGTTTAAATAGTTTTCAATTTTCACTATTAAATACCATGATAAACATATTGTACTTAAATCTTTATACATATCTGATTATCTGCATAAGCGAAATCCCTCAAACTTCTGGGTCAAAGGTCATATATAGTTTAGGGATTTTAAAAAAACAATATGATGCCAACTGCTATTCCCAAAAGTTTTTCCAATTTATATTCCTTCCAGCCATTCACAGCAGTACCAAACACTTCATATTAGTTGAGGAACACATGGAATTTTTTGCTTAGAAGATTTCACATATATACTTTTCATGACAGGAATCTGCTATTAACATTTTCCCTCTTCTCTTTAATGGAATCAGGTCATTGCATTCTAACAGAAGTGACCTTTTTCTTTTATATATATCAGTAACTGAAGCAATACAAGACCTCCTCCCTCTTTTTAATTCCTAATTTTTTTTCCACATACTTCAAGAGTTTACATTTTTAAAAACACCTTTATTGATCTCTTTGACTGTATACATCAGTGTATACATCCCCTCTTCCCCCACAAAAGTGAAATGAGTCTTTTAGGTTCTTAGGAAATTTTAGGACACTATGAACTCCTCTAGGAATTTAACCACGAACCTGAGAATTAAGTCCTTGGCTTTCTCAGATATAGGGACCTCTGGAGGAAACACCAGAGTTTCTTTCCAGTTCATCACTTTTCTGTATGTTTCTTGAGGTGTTTCAGAGCAAAAAGGTGGATATCCTAGGTATCAAATAAATAAAAAACGTTTCATCAGCTTTGTGATCAGTGAAGTTATACCCACCAAACATGTGCTACAAGAAACCAAACAACCCTGAGTGCCCTATTTAATAGTCAAAAATGCCACCATTCATCAATTTACAATAACATTGCTAATAAAGTCAATAAAATAAACGATTTAAAGCACTGCCTCCCCTTTTACCTGAAAAGCTATGAAGATAACCACTTTTATACGTGGGAGTCTGGGTTAAATACCCACCTTCCTGAAACAGGATCCCTGGAGAGCTCACTGGTACTGATCAGTATGTATTTAACATTGGGGGAACGTCAGAATTAAGTTTAAAAGACCTCAAATATTATAGTCAATGTTATCTGTAATATATTCAAACAGTGGCACTCAAAGAAATATATATATTTTGTACATAAATGAATGATAAAACATACCTATTAGCATTTCATACATAATCACTCCCAAAGACCACCAGTCACACAATTTGTTGTAACCAGTCTGCATGAATACTTCTGGAGCAATGTAATCTGGTGTCCCAACTGTGGAATATGCCTACAAAGGAGCAGCTTGTCAAACCAGCATTCTTAACATTTAAAAACTATCTATCTGAGGATGGTTTAGTACTAGAAAAAGCAATATATAGAGGAGTTAAATTTTCACTTATGTTTATTTTGCATGTTTATCATGTGCAAGGCTTAGTGGTAGGTAGTGAGTCAGGTAATATGTTATAGCCTATTATTTTTCCGTCTATTGACTTTCCTGAGGGAATGCTGAATTAGTTTTCCTTTCCCCACTTGAACAAATATTTATAGAGTGTCCATATGTGCCAGGCATTTTAAAAGAATATATTATTTCTGCCCCCACAAGAAACTCAATTAAGTTTTTTTTAATATAGCCTTCAGTCTATTTCAAAAAGAATGAAAAAGTTGAACCTAGAAGACCTGGCTTCCCTACTCACTACTAATGTGTTCTTGGGCAAATTATTTAATTTCTCTGAGGCTCAGCCTCTGCTTACATAAAACTGGAATAATAATACCTGCCTTAATAGAGTTGATATGAAGATGAAATGATAAACGGATGTGTTTTGTACACTACTAAAAAAATAAGCATGAGGTATTTTCATTATAAATGTAGTTCCAGGGTACTGCTTATCTATTAGGAAGCTATGCAGTTTTTAATTCTTAATTCATATAAAATCTTACAAAAATGATTTCTACAAGGCAGTAATTGTCAACTAGGGGTAGTACTCTTGGGGCCATGGCAAAATGTATGACTGCAGCAATTTTGTCATCTCAGTGACATGACTGGCATTTAGAGGGCAGGGGATCCAAGTGCTAAAGAAATTTCCTGCCCCAAACACTGAGTCCTTTCTACTTCTCCCTTGGGAAACACTTGATCTAAGGCTTGGCAGCTACTGGCCATAAGAATAATAAAACACACACCTGAGTAATCACCTATGAATATTTTGTAAATGGGGGCGGGGTACAGAATTCCCCCACCATAATTTTAAGCAGTATTCAGTTTTCCCCTTTAAAAATAGGGAATATTGCAATTATTCTCAATCGCAAAATCTAATCTAAAACTGACACATTTTAAAAGTAAAACAAAGTGTCTCTCCTTAATGGGTAACGCAATACATTTAAAAATACTGAAATGTTTTTACAAGCATAGGAAGTTTGCAGTTACTTAGGTTAATGAGATAATAAACTCAATAATGCAAAGGTCATTTTATTTGGTTTTAGAGGGTATTATTAGCCTGTTATTTTTCAGTCTATTGACTTTCCTAAGGGAATTGCGAGTTTTCCTTTCATCACTTGGTTGAACAAATATTTATAGAGTGTCTGTATGTGCCAGGCATTTTATAAGAAATGAGGAAAACAAAATCCAAAGGCACATTCTTAACCTGTAGATGGTTCATGGACCATGTTAACAGGACAAAGGGAAAGAGGTGGAAGGGGAAGCAATTCTTCTCTTTGCTCAATTTCCTCAGAGAGGAAATAGTATAGGGTGAAAAATCATGTAATTCTATATTAAAGGGGTAATTAAATTTATCTGTGGCAAAGCCAGCTTTTTCAAATTTTATGTTTTATTGTAACACTGTTTATATCCCAAACTTCCTGTTTACTTTATCTATAAAGAAGTTCTTAGAAACTCACAACCACCTTACTTGCTGATTGATATTTGTTGTATCAGGATTTATAACACAGGTATGAAAAATGGAAATCACAAGGCATTCATTACAATTGCATTCACCTCAGTGAGTTTTATTTAAAGTGCTAATTACTAGTAAACAGCTTACTCGTAGGTATGCTCAGTAAAGTACTCTAAAGTTATAAAGTAAAAACCAACACTTTGCTTTACAGGCAAGGAAACTTAACAGAGAAACTAAGAAAACTCTGTGATTCCAAAACAAGCGCTATCATTGTTACGAGGTGAATACTAATTATTATAAAGATACAAATAATCAAGTTAAAACCACTTAAGATTTTAGAACCAAGGCACAAAATTCTTTCTTAAAAACTGGTTGACTCACCAGTTGTCTCCTGTTCTTCTTCCAAGTTTCTGCTTTCCTCTTTGAGTTCATGTTCTGAAATGCTAATTTCAACAATATGGAATTGTAATCACGAGAGAAAAATGCTCTCCACAAAAACAAAATCACACATATACATCTAAAACACAGTGGACTAAGGAGTGGGGAAAAGGAAAGAACCTTCCATTCTCTACAGTATCTTAACCAGGGAAAAAACAAAACAAACAAACAAAACCAAACTTACAGAAGTCACTTGGTGGGTTGTGTGTGAGATTTCTATAAAATTCAGTCCTGTGAGCTTTCTTTAATCCCGTACACAAACCAAAATCCGATAATTTTACATGACCCTAAAAAAAATCCAGTAAAATTAGATTATATTAACTTTGAAAACAAAAAGCCTTGTTATAAACTCCTCTGTTAAATGCCAATTGTTATAAAAATCCTTAGCTTGGGATTTATACAAGCAAAATGTCAAATTATAAGTATCTGATGATGATATTTTTAAAAGTAGAAAATGGAGGGAGATAAAAAGAGAACCATATTCCCTGTTGTCATTTCATTTTCAAGTCCTTTCCTAGTACCTTATCATATAAAATAATGTTGTTTAGCAATATTCTAAATTGCAGTTGCTGATATCCACTCACAAAATCAGCTCTACTGCTCTAAAAAAATAATCGACAGCCTAGTAATTCACCAGTTTATTCACATGCCTTGGCATCCAATAAAAGGTTGTCTGGCTTAATATCCCGATGGATGAAACCCAACTGGTGGATCGCATCTATTGCCAGAACAGTCTCTGAAATGTAGAACTGTGTCTCCTCTTCTGTCAAGGTGTCTTTCTTCATTAGCAATGTCATCATGTCACCTAAATAAAGGAAAGTCAAATATATTATTATTGAAAATGTCTCGAAGGTGGAATACCTTGTAAAAGCTTTCCTGATTTTTTTTTGAGACAGAGTCTCACTCTGTTGCCCAGGTTGGAGTGCAGTGGTGTGATCATGGCTCACTGCAACCTCCACCTCCTAGGTTCAAATAGTTTTTGTGCCTCAGCCACCCAAGTAGCTGGGATTACAGGTGTGTGCCACCACACCCAGCTAATTTTTGTATTTTTAGTAGAGATGGGGTTTTGCCATGTTGGCCAGGTTGGTCTCAAACTCGTGGTTTCAAGCTATCTACCTGCCTCAGCATCCCAAAATACTGGGATTACAGGCATGAGCCACCATGCCCAGCTAGCTTTCCTGAGTTTGCATTTTATGATCTACCCAGTATATTTCTAACCATATCTTGGGCCAAATAAAAGTGCCATTGCATAAGCAGAAGTTTCATGACTTTTAATGGTTTTAAGGCAGAGACCATGTGAAATCAAATCACAAAAGAGCTGATAATGAAATAATATATACCACTCAACTTCTAGAATTAACTGCTGAGGAAAATGTCAAACTGCAAAAAAATCAGAATAAGTGCGCCTGGAAACCAAATATATTCTTTTGGAGTTTAGTGGGACATTATCCCACTAAAAAAAGGCACCTGCAGACATTCTTTTATTTTCAAAGAATTTTAAAACTTTTAACAGTTTTAACTGTTGTAAACACTGGTGCACTTACAACACAGAATTGATAACTGATTACATTTTTTTCATATATTTTTTGAGGCTTAAAATAAAAGTAGGGGCATGGGGGCAGTGGCTCACACCTGTATTCCCAACACTTTGGGAGGCTGAGGTGGGTGGATCACTTGAGGTCAGGAGTTCGAGACCAACCTGGCCAATATGGTGAAACCTCGTCTCGACTAAATACAAAAAAATTAGCTGGGCATGGTGGCAGGCGCCTGTAATCCCAGCTACTCAGGAGGCTGACGCAGGAGAATCGCTTGAACCAGGGAGGCAGAGGTTGCAGAGAGCCAAAATCATACCACTGCACTCCAGCCTAGGCAACAGAGCGAGACTTCATCTCAAAAAATAAAAATTAAAAACAAAACAAAACAAACAAAAAAACAAGTATTCTTTGCCCTCCATTGCCATTCTTTTCCCCTTGCCCTCTTTGCTGAGCAATGATTAAACCTCTTTTCTTTATAAATTACACAGTCTCAGGTATTATTTTTTGTAACAACACAAAATAAACTAACATAACTTCACTAACAATCAGTGAACCCAGAACGGTAATATTTAAAATGTGCTAACTTTATCATTCCTTTAAAACAATCTGTTTGTGGTAAAAATGAGCATCAATATGGTAGTAAATATTTTTAAACTATGACACTGTAAAGCCTTAGAGCAAGGAATATAAAAGTAGACCTCACCAATAAAATTATTATTGCATATAAAGATGTGCTTGTATCAGTCTGTCATTGATACAATGTTTGCTTTTACCTCCAGGGAGAAATTCCATGATTAGGTAAAGATTCCTCTTATCCTGAAAACTGTAAAACATCTTCACCACCCAGGCACCATCTGCTTCTACCAAAATATCTCTTTCTGCTCGGATATGGGCCACCTAGATGAATATATTTTTGAAAAAAAATCATAAACACATCACACATTTGTCAAACTCATCTCTTACACTTATCTATCCATAATAGTTAATGAAGAAAAGATGGAATTTCAGAAGATTTGATTCATATATGAATGATCATATTCTCATCAAATATGGAGAACCTCACGAAATAGTTTATTTTAGCTTATATCTTTAGGTCTAAAAAGGTGAGGTCAACAGGTATATTATGTGAGGCTAAGGCCTCTGAGGTAGAGCAAGAATCAGTCTAACAACTTTTTAACCAGAATCTCTACCCAGCCTAGGATCCTGGCTTTGTCATATAAAAGTCATAGTGTGACTTTTAAAGTTAAAAGTAGTAAGCCGGGCTGGGCGCAGCGGCTCACGCCTGTAATCCCAGCACTTTGGGAGGCCAAGGCGGGTGGATCACGAGGTCAGGAGATCGAGACCATCCTGGCTAAAACGGTGAAACCCCGTCTCTACTAAAAATACAAAAAATCAGCTGGGCGTGGTGGGCATGCACCTGTAGTCCCAGCTACTCGGGAGGCTGAGGCAGGAGAATCGCTTGAACCTGGTAGGCGGAGGATGCAGTGAGCTGAGATCGCGTCACTGCACTCCAGCCTGGTGATAGAATGAGACTCCAAAGGAGTAAGCAATGCCCTGTAAATTGGTATAGCAAAGCCAAGGTTGGCTAAAAATAGCAAACTATTTTTAATTGTTAAACAAAGGTCCCAGCTTGATCATTATTTGGTGTTTTTTAAGAAATAGTGACAATTATAGTGACTTTATATTATATTTAGTATTATAAAACCTCTATCATATCTATAAATGTTAGCTACAGCAAATTCGTGTAACTTTTGGGGATTTTGCCACTGATTTCTCGGACACATAATTACTAGAGATACTATTATGTGAAAATATTATATACTGGAAAATTTTATAAACTGGATAATTTATGGGGTTGGTATAACTGGTCAGTTTGCAGAAGCTTTTGCATTAATATATTTACACACTTTTTCCAAAAGTTACTAAGAAGATCTGATTTATGCTTTTGCTATTTTCACTGTGAAACATTATAATCTCTGGTCCAAAGCACACGAGAACATACATTTGTAAACTGTTTTATGATAATAAAATATCTGCTTAAAGTGTCATATTTGGAATTACTCCTAGTGCAGTAAATATTCTGAGATCAAAGCATAAGAGTTGAGGAGTAAGAACTTGTTTTCTGGCATGAAAATACTTTATAATTTCTATGGATCTGTTTCATTAAGTGAAAAGTGGTAGCAAGAGTGCCTAACTATTACCTTTCATGAAGCAATTTAAGGTGATAAGGAAAAGCCCTAAACTTTGGTGTTGCATCTGGTATGTAAGGAAAACAGCTACAACATAAACATGACTTGATTATTTTTAAATGGTTTAAAGCCAAATTACAGGATCTCTTTCCAAAACAGGATCCAAAGGTTGGAAAGTATGACCTGTGGTAACCTGGTACAACAATAGTGGGGAGATCAGTTGCTACTTAATTTTGCGGGGGTGGTTTGCATTAAAATAAATGTGATAAAAATTAAAATATTGCTGTATTAGAATTGAGTAGAAAAAAGCTTTCTAAGACAAAATTCAGTGGTAACAAATGCAAATTAATTTATACAGGGGTAAAAATCCCAAAATGCAAAAGCAACTAAACATTGGGCTACAGTGAGATTTCCGTCCCCCACCTCCCCGCAGGAAAGAGCAGTGGTCCAGAGGCTCCTTAACGTCCCACAAAATATTCTAGACCAAGGGCTGTCCAGTACAGATGTAACGCAAGTCATATATGTAATTTTTAAATTTTCTAGAAGCCACATACAGAGTGAAATTATTTTTAGTAATATAGTTTATGTAACCTAATATATCCAAGTATTATCACTTCAGTATGTAATCAATATAAAAATCATTGAAATATTTTATGGGGTTTTTTTTTTTTTTTTTTTGCACCAAGTCTTATTTGCTGGATATCTCAATTTGTGCCCAGCAGCCACATGTAGCTGGTATCTACACTACAGCGGGAACTAACTGCTTCCTTCTGTCCTTCCTATTATATCCTAGTAAGACTAATCCCATTATGGCTAAGTTAGATTCCTGTTGACCTCCTTGTCTCTGAGCCTATGCATCTTTACCTGCATCCTTATTCCCATCATTATCTACAGTTCTCTAATCCAACTCAACATCTCAACCTTCCTTGCCTTCCAAACCTCTTCCCTCTGGAGAATCATAGCCTGTCATCAACAAAATCCCCTATAACCCTGTCTCCAGATAGTTCCTATTACCTTCTTACCCTAACTGAAACTAGGGTGAAAAATCACCCAACTATGCCAATGGGTTTCACTTTAAATTCAGGACTGCAAATCTCAATGAGCCTTCAATTGCATTTCTTTAGCAGGTCTGCTCTCCCACACCTGAAAATGACCATTTCACAATTTCCCTCCTTAAATCTTCAAAAAGCTATCCCTCCTTTACTCGAAGACACCCCCTGTAACTGCATTAAGGCACAGGAAACATGGAGAGAGCCAAGAATATTTATAAAGTTACAGATTTTAGAGATATGTAAAATCAGCAAATTTCCAGGAGACTAGTTTTGATTATCTGATATATGATAGGGATTCTGGGAGCCAAGAACTGTCCTTTATTTTCACTGTAGTCAGAAAAGAAGGTATTTCAGGAGGTACGGACTGAATGTTCGTGCATCTACAAAATTCATAGAGTAAAGCTTTAATCTCCATCGAGCCTGTATTTGGAGATGGATCCTTAGGGAATTAATTAAGGTTAAATGAGGTCATAAGGGTGGAATTAGTGTCCTTAAAAGAAGAGACACCAGAGAGTTCTCACAGGAGTGTGTGTCCCTGCACACACCACGGAAAGGCCATGTGAAAACTTAGTGAAAGGTGGCCATCTGCAAGCCAGGAAGAGAGGCCTCACCAGAAACCAAAACCTGCCCGAACTTTCATTTTTGACTTGTAGCCTCCAAAACTGTGAGAAAATAAGTTTCTGTTGTTTAAGCTAATCAGCCTGTTGTGTTCTGTTATGGAAGTCTAAGCAGACTAATACATAGATTATAAACTTGGAAGAGACCTTAAAAGAATTGAGAAACACTAAAACAGGCTACCAAAAAGTTAGTAGCTTTTGTAGTAAGATGTGTAAATTGCTTCTTAAAAATTCTAATACAAACACTCTTAACACCTCGTCAGTGGATGCTCCTTTATATTACATGTGTTAAAGAACTCATACCTGCTCTTTTTCAAGCATATCAGCCTTTCTCAATATCTTCATTGCATAGATATGGCCTGTATCTTTCTTCTGGACCAACCGCACCTAAAATATAAAAACATATATTATAAATGTTAAATAGTCACTACTATTTGTTCAGGAATGAAAAGCAGCTTCCCTTAAAGAAGGCAGGAATTTGCCAGTGTTGGCATTTCAAGATATATATATATTTTTTGAGACGGAGTTTCATTCATGTCACCCAGGATGGAGTGCAATGATGGGATCTTAGCTCACTGCAACTTCCGCCTCCTGGGTTCAAGTGATTCTCCTGCCTCAGCCTCCCAAGTAGCTGGGATGATAGGCACCCACCACCACGCCTAGGTAATTTTTGTATTTTCAGTAGAGACGGGGTTTCACTGACCAGGCTGGTCTCGAACTCCTGACCTCAGGTGATCCACCCACCTCAGCCTCCCAAAGTGTTGGGATTACAAGTGTGAGCCACTGCACCCAGCCAGGAATATTTTAACACACATTTTAAATTATCTTAAGATACATATTTGCAGCAGTAGTGACTTTTAAAAACAAGCACACCTCTCCAAAAGCTCCTCTTCCTATAACTTTCAGAGACTCAAAGTCATCCAAGCCAAGTCTGGTCCTTTTGAGCCGTAAGAACTCTGTTTCTTTCCGAGCGTGTTGTGATCGACGTAACTTTTTCTATTAAAAAAAAAAGACAATTTAAAAGGATGATTTTATAATCAGGTTGTTTTGAAGGAGCTTCTAGTATTAAAAGATGATGCACATAAAAATAAATGATAGCACTAACATGTAATATACTATTAGGCTAAAACATTTTAAGGAAACTTTAAAAAATTTTTAACAATTGATAAATCTTTACTCTTGAAGTAGATGCCATTAAATATGTAATCTAGTCCATCATATTTGTCTCTATATATGTATAACTTATTCTTTCATCTATATGGTAACTTAATTCCATCAATAAAAATTAAATGTTAGGAAATGTTAATAGTATTCGGATACTGATTTTTATTCTGTCAGGAAATCTGCTTTGCTTCAATCCCTTAACTTCCAAGGTTGCTCGTTCACAACTACTGAGACTTGTGACAATAAAGTAACAACATAATGGTAGTGTATCCAAAGAGATTTACTTGTGATAGAATTTACTCTTGGGCAAATTTTAATAAACTGCTTGAAAATTGGCATACAATTTCCTGAAAATATAAAATTGCAAAAACAATTACAAGAAGAAGTCATTAAAATATCCAAGTCAGTAATTTTATAACTGATTCTACAAAGACCACAAAAAATAACTTCCATTAATAAGCAACACTGTGAAATACCTGAAGGTTACATTTCGAACAGGCATTTATTTTATTATTCTAAACTTCATTTTTCCCCCCTCACCAATCAAAATTCTGTTTTTTGACACAGCTCCTAGTAGAGGAAACACTAAGTGGAAAAGAAACAGTATCCGTGAAAAAATTTAACTCCTGTTCATCTTCAACTGAATCCTGTCAAGCTGTTAGTGGTTCAGTTCCGAGGCACAGACAAGTCAAAATGACAATAACAGCTTAGAAACACTGCTTCTAAATGCAGCTCATGGTATAGCCTCTCCCTACTCCTGTGTGTATCTGTTTTTAAAAGGGTTAGGTGAACTATTAATTAGAAATATGTATGTAAACATGTATTATCAATGCAATGGAATTCTGATACTTCTAACAAAGTTCATCTAAGAAGATAAAATCAAGAAATGTCTTCAAACAGCTAAATGAAGTTATACACTAAGGCACACCAATGAGTAAATTATGACAGTAATGAAGATAAAAATCAAGCACATAAATTAACAGGCTTTGCCTAATGTCTTTTTTTAATGTCTTTAATGTCTTTTTCCACATGTGATATTGAGCATAAAATACAATGGTACTATGGAAAAAGTAAGCAAGCAACAATGAAATATAATTTTTTTCATTAAGAAGTGAGGCAATAAGCCTGGCACGGTGGCTCACGCCTGTAATCCCAGGACTTTGGGAGGCCGAGGTGGGTGGATAACCAGGTCAGGAGATGGAGACCATCCTGGCCAACATGGTGAACCCCCCCCCAGTCTCTACTAAAATACAAAAATCAGCTGGGCGTGGTGGCATGCAACTGTACTCAGGAGGCTGAGGCAGGAGAATCGCTTGAACCTGGGAGGCGGAAGTTGCGGTGAGCCAAGATCCCACTGTTGCACTCCAGCCTGGGTGACAAGAGCGAAACTCCGCGTCAAAAATATGTGTGTGTGTGTGTGTGTGTGTGTGTGTGTGTGTGTATGTATATATATATATATCCTGAAATAACAACAGTGGCAAATCCCTGCTTTCTTTAAGGGAAGCTACTTAAATATCATTTTCACGGAGCTAAAATTACATTGATAATAATTAAGAAAACAAATGCGGCCTAAAACAATAGTGAAGACTATTTTTTTGCTGCTTTTTACATAAATGCAATAACAAATACCTTTTTTTGCACATAGGTATTCAAAAATACCTTTTGAATAATAAAATAAATTACTAGTAAAACAAAAGATAGCTCCAAAAAGTATCTGATTTAAAATTTTAAGACTAATTCTTAAAAGGCCACTTGGCGGCGCTATAGTGTCATGTCCTTTAAAGAAGTGCTGAGGAGGGTTTTTTAATTACATAAATGAGTAAGTATAAGAATTCTGAAAGATATTTTGAATCTCTCCCTTTATAGATTATAATACAGTTGGATATAGTTGCAGAAATCCTGCCTAATCTGAATGGAAAAGATGACTTCACTATACAGTTTCATAAATTGTCTACTAGTTTGTATAATGCAGCATTCAAACAATTTATGTGGTTTTGGCCACAGCCATTTAATAGCAAAAAGACAGTCACAAGTGTATGGAACACATAATTCTATAAAAATAAGCATCACCTATAACATTGTTACATAATTTTTAAAAAATCGATTCCATGATTTTTGTCTTAGAATCAGTGTTGCAGTCCAGAGGTAGCTGAAGCAAATTCATGTTAAAAAAAAAAAAAAAAAAAAATCGGTGAAAAAGCCTGTTGATATATTTACTCACAATCTGCATAAATTAAGTAGCCTTGAAAGACAAAAAGTATCCTTGTGGTAATCACATCCTTTCCTCTTCAAAGAAGACAACAAAAATCTGTGGACAGCTTAACATTTCATGACTCTCTTTTATAGCTTGAATTTGCCTATTTAGTTTTTTGTTAAATAACAATCCATGTTGGATGGGATTTTCTTAAGTGAGATGAAACTAGAAAGTAATTTTCTTCCTTTCTCCCTTCCTTTTTATATAGGTGCTCCTCAAACTTGATCTGTCGGGTGGCCAGTATTTGTATAAGACAGACATGCATACAAAGTTTTCAGATGTAAAAGCGTTCAGCTAGCAACTTCATCGATTTTATTTTTTTTATTTTTTTATTTTTTGGAGACGGAGTCTCGCTCTGTCGCCCAGGCTGGAGTGCAGTGGCCGGATCTCAGCTCACTGCAAGCTCTGCCTCCCAGGTTTTACGCCTTTCTCCTGCCTCAGCCTCCCGAGTAGCTGGGACTACAGGCGCCCGTCACCTCGCCCGGCTAGTTTTTTGTATTTTTTAGTAGAGACGGGGTTTCACCGTGTTAGCCAGGATGGTCTCGATCTCCTGACCTCGTGATCCGCCTGTCTCGGCCTCCCAAAGTGCTGGGATTACAGGCTTGAGCCACCGCGCCCGGCCCATCGATTTTATTTTTATGAAACAATTTTATTTTTTATCAAGCCCACCCCATATAAAGATGCTGTAACATACTTTATATTAAGGTTGAGAGAGCTTGTCTATTTTATAGAATTTGATATAATCCAGGCTCTAGCATGGGGCCTAATAAGCACTTGTGGAATTAAAAACATTTTTACAGAAAAACATTAGAAGTTTTATAAACTGGAATTATGGGCCACTGACTTTTTATGGAAAATCATCTCCTATTTTCTACAAGTTATCCAGAAAAATTAGAGAAAATAGCTGTAAATGTAGTTACCACTCGCTGATGCAGACCAGAAGTTGCAGACAGGAAGCGACAAACTATATTCAGCCTACAGATATATTTGCTTTGGACTGCAAGTTGTTTTTCAAAAACAGGTGATTGGTTATTCCGCAAAAAAATCCAGATTAACAGCTTCTCTGGAAAAACAGGGCCTTGGCCACAGGAGCCAATGGTAGCAATCCCCTTTAGATGAGCCCTGGTTCCCTAATTTGTCAGTCCCCACCACTGATGCCAGTCCCCAGGAGACATGTCCAAGTGGGCTGGGACTCTTATTACAGCAACGTGAAAAGTGGCATGTCTTTGCCAACAGATAAACTGTGAGGATCAATATTTAAGAAAATAATAAATATTTTTTAAAAAGGAAAAATATTAATATATTTCTTTGTGGAAGCAAAAAAATCATATAAGTTGAATATGGAAACAAAGTATATCTGGATCAAAAGAATATATAACCCTAGATGCCACTATGAAACTAACCTGGCCAGCTTGTCTCACTTCTGTCGCCTGCTTAATGCTTGGGCATCTGTTTTAGCGGTCTCTTCCCTACACTTCAAATTAAGATCTGATATTTAAGATTTCTGTATCAATATAATGATGTATAATATATAAATGCAATTATATGGTTATTAATTATAAGAAATTTATAATTCTAATTTTAAAATGAGGAAAAATATGCTGTCTTATTTTTTCTCTATAGATTGGAATACAGATTTAAGTCACTACCTTTCTCACTAAAATTTAAAGGACATAAATGAGCTTTTAAAATATTAATGTTATGTAAATAATAATAGATAATTTTAAATGTAAAAACATTTGAGTTTTCTAGATTGAGTCAACTGATTAGCAAAGTTACCACCTTTAGTATAAATCATAAAACACTGTATTTGATTTAAACATTGCAACTATAAGGAACAGGTACAGTCCTAGGAAAGGTACAGGGAAGATTAGATACTGATTTGATTTCAATTACTCATTTGAAATGATGGTCTACTCTTTAAATACAGAAACTTTTTTTTGTTTTTTTGTTTTTTTTTTTTTTTTTGAGACAGTCTCCCATTCTGTCAACCAGGCTGGAGTGCAATGGCATGATCTCAGCTCACCGCAGCCTCCACCTTCTAAGTTCTAAGCTCAAGTGATCCTCCCATCTGAGCCTCCTGAGTAGCTGGGACTACATACATAGGACACCATGCTTAATTAAAAAAAATTTTTTTTAATTAAAAAAATTTAATTTTTTTGCTCTGTCGCCCGGGCTGGAGTGCAGTGGCGCGATCTCGGCTCACTGCAAGCTCCGCCTCCCGGGTTCACGCCATTCTCCTGCCTCAGCCTCCCGAGTAGCTGGGACTACAGGCGCCCGCCACCTCGCCCGGCTAGTTTTTTTTGTATTTTTTAGTAGAGAAGGGGTTTCACCGTGTCAGCCAGCATGGTCTCGATCTCCTGACCTCGTGATCCACCTGTCTCAGCCTCCCAAAGTGCTGGGATTACAGGCTTGAGCCACCGCGCCCGGCCAATATTTAAAATTTTTTGTAAAGAACAGGTCTTACTATATTTCCCAGGCTGATCTTGAACTCCTGGGCTCAAGTGATCCTCCTATCGTGGCCTCCCAAAGTGCTGGGATTACAGGTGTATGCCACTGCACTCAGCATGTTAAACTAATCAATCTAGGTTGTGACTCTCTATTGCCTAGTACTAAAGCATACCTTTTTTAGTAAACTATTCTAAACCTAGCTTTCCATGGTGTGCTATCAACTTCGGAAAAGGAAAAGGAATAAAAGGAAATTAATATAAATAATTAAATAAATAAATTAAATTAATAAAATAAAATAAAATTAATTAATTAAAAAATAAAAGGAAATTACTTCGCTATTTCCTTTTGTTGCACCCTTTATAGCTCAAATGTAAACTCATTATTCTGTATATGTATTATTTTGTATACACCTCTTACCTCTAATGTAAATTCTACCCATTCTTTACAATTCAAATCAATTGTTACTTCTTCTATGAAACCTTTTCTGATCCTCTGAATTAGAGGAAAAATCTTCTCTATATTTCCAAAGTTCACCACATTCTATCATGCGTACGTATTTTTACACACACACACCCACTCTCCCTCTCCTACTGTAAAACTCCTTGAGGGCAAAAGCCATTATTCGTTTATTCACCAAATATTTGTTTTAGCTCTCCCAGACAGCTGTGGAGATGTAATGCTCAACAAGACGTTACAGTGTCTACTCTTTGGGAAGACTGTATTTTAAGGCTCCCATGGGGATAGGAACAGTAGAATACAGAAGGTACCTTGAGAGGTTAAGGAAGATTTCCCAGTGGAAGTGATGCCTGAAGTGAGGCCTAAAGCTGCTTCTTTGCCCAGGCTGGAGTAAAATGATGTATCATAGCTCATGGCAACCTCAAAACTCCCAGGCTCTGGTGATCCTCCCACCTCTACCCTACCAAGTAGCCAGGACTACAGGCATGCACCACCATGCCCAGCTACTAAAGATTCTTAAGAATAATGGGAGTTGGGTAGGAGTAAGGAAGAGTTCTAAGCAGCAGAAAGACCATGTGAAAAGGTCCACAGGCAAGACAGGGGACATCAAAGAAATTCATACTTGTCAGCATGGGGGGTGGGTGACATGAAGTGAGGCTAGAGAGAGAGAAGCAGAGGCCAACTCGTGAAGGGTGGTGTATACCAATGTTAAAGAGCCTGCCCATATCCCGAGATAAGGGAGCCAGTGAAGGATTATTAAGCAAAACAGTGATGTGATCAAATCTATTTTTAGACCGATTACTCTAGCTGCAGTACACAGAAAAACTGGGGGTGGGAAATGGGGAGACCAGTTGGGGACAGTTATTTTTCAGGTTAAAATATATAGTAGTTTAAACTAGGGTAATAGCACTGAACTAGAGAAATAGATAGCTTTAAAAGAATATTTAGAAAAAATTTTTAGAAGAATTGGCAATTGGTTAATTCCTCCTGTAGTCTGCCTTTCTTGTTCCACACACCTAAAATACAGTAGGCAATGTTCTCTGAATATGTGTTCTTGGAATTAAAAAGAAAAAAAAAAGAAAACCTGCCTCTTTCTAAAGATATCAATAAAAGATATCCATGACAGCAACAAAGTAAGAAGCCCATATTCAAATGATAAAATGCACATTATTTAAGTTATAAAATAGCTGATGTCAAATGAATGAAAAGTCACTGGGGGTGCTTTTGTACAGTAACTATAGGTAATGACATTACCTCTTCATCTGCTAATCCTTCTTCTTCCATGGCCACTTCTAGTTTCTTCTGCCTTTTCAAAGGAAAAAAAATAATTTAAATTTTAAACACATTCCTAACTATTCCCACTTAAGAAATATACCTTTATTTATTCAAGTTAACCACTTCAGCTTGCTAGCCTTAAAAAAAAAAAAAGTCTTTCAAGTTGGATCAAGATAATCACTAAGAATAGTTTTCCTTCTCAAAAAACAAACCCAGATTTTGCTTTCTCATATGGCCAAATGAATAATTTACTTCTAAAGCTTACTTCACTCTCCTGCCTAAATGAAATGTTGGCAATGACTGATGTTCTAATATGGAAAACTCTGCTATTTAATGTTCAATCCATGAATATCATTAATACTTCTCAATGCTTATATTAGAAATACAAAAAGATGGCTATAATGACTAAAAGTATAAAATTTTAAGGTAGATATCCCTGGTTCTAACACTTACTAGCTAAATGAGCTTGGCTAAGTCTCTCACTTAAACTCTAAGCTCAGTTTTCCTTAATTTATCAAGGAAAAATGTTCAATGCAATTGCATTTATTTTATTGTATTAAAATTATTTGAAAATTGGGAAGTCATACATGTGTATCTGTAAAAACCCACTAGCGGCCAGGCACGGTGGCTCACACCTGTAATCCCAGCACTTTGGGAGGCCAAGGTGGTGGATCATGAGGTCAGGAGATAGAGACCATCCTGGCTAACACTGTGAAACCCTGTGTCTACTAAAACTACAAAAAAAATTAGCCAGGCGTGGTGGTAGGCGCCTGTAATCCCAGCTACTTGGGAGGCTGAGACAGAAGAATTGCCTGAACCCGGGAGGCAGAGGTTGCAGTGAGCCGAGATCGTGCCACTAAACTCCTGCACACTGCTCTGGTCGACAGAGCGAGACTCTTGTCTCAAAATAAATAAATAAATAAATATTAAAAAAAAAAAAAAACCCACTAGCTACCAGAACATTTGCTTTTCTAGGTACAGCCAGGTTCAGTTACTCATTTTTTTTTAAACAGCACCCTTGAAGTTAGTTAAGCTAAGCATTTGAGGTAAGGGCAGTATGGATGAAGTAACTAAAACTACAGAAATGGTTGTGGAACACATTTTGCAACTCATTTCCAAGTGAATATTAGTATTTTATTTCTATTGTATTGCTTTTCCCTAAATATAAACCTAGTAGAACTCCTCCTAATTAGTTTTGGAGTGTGTCAGAATAACAGTAACTTTTCAGGATTTAACTGAATGGGTATAAGGGTTAAGGACTGAAACCCTCTCACAACTTTTTTGATATTTGTTATTCATGGCTACATGTCCAAAGGTAAGTTTCTTCCTAAACCATCATTAAGATCACTTATTTTTCCTTCTTATAGAAGATCTGTAACATTTAAAGCCTGTTGATACATCAGCACCCCACTGGAGAGGATGAGGCCTAAGAGCATATCCTCCATCACGTTTCCTCAGTGCTTGTCATAGGCACCTACCTTGGTGCTTATTACACTGATTTGTATCTTTTGTTTATGCATTATTTCCCCTAGGCCCCAACCCTTAGACGAGAATAATCTCCTAACATCAGCGTCTGTGCTGCCATCATCTACCCCTAGGCACTTCAGTGCTGCTTGTTGAATGATTTTCAGTTTTCTCCTCTGCAGAAAGAATCCGGAGAGTAAGAGGACCATTATTCTGGGAGGAGCTATCAACATATAAGCAACTTTATTATTCTTCTGCTGAATTTCCACTGTCCCTTTCCTCAGTTATTGCCAAGACTAACACTTCATGAAATCATTCCTCATTCTGGAAGAGATACAGTAACTTTTATCCATTTCTACCATATCTAAACAGGAAGATCCATGATTTCTGTTGTACCTTTTTTAAAAATAGTTTTCCACCTAAAATGCTCTTACGCTTTGCTCTGATTAGAAATTTATTGGGCTTATGCATTTCTCCAATTAGTTAAGCCTTAAAAATACAACACATATTTTCTCAAAGTATAAGCTTTTAGAAAATATGAGCTGATTGTTTGACTTCCACTGGCACCAAGCTGAGACAACTTTTTTTTTTAATAACGCAGATAATTTTATTGTTACTTTCCTTTATTTGGAAATAGCGAACTGAATTACTTTAACACTGCAGCAAGTAAAGACAATGAACCTTTGAAATTCTGAGGAATTTTTTTAAGTGCCTGCTTTTTCTTCCTTGGTTCTCTTCTACTTTATTCACTCTCCCAGGATGATATGATCACTTCCAGAGACTTTAATTACCTTATCATTCATTTAATTATTGATATATTTATATTTATTTCTAACTTATCTTGTGCTTTTTATTTTGGGATTTCATTTTTTCCATTTTTGGTATTTCAGTTTTTCTTTCTCTCTTGCATTCTTTTGAACTGACTTTTTTTTTCTCAGTCCAATTTTTTCCTTCTGCTAGTCTGGAAATTACAAACTCTATTTTTATCATTTTATGGTTACTCTAGAAATTACAACATAATTTGTCAAACTCTGAAGCTAATCTCTATGCCCTTTCTACTAAACTCATTCTAATTACTTCTTTCCTGAATTATATTTTGCTGTTGGAAAATATTATAATTCTATTTTTTAATGTGTAAGATATTATCGCTATTATTTCTGTTGCTTTATAGAATTTTTGTTGAGATTTATCCACCTACTTACCATTTAGATCTTCTATTTGTGATCCCTTTCCTTCTGCCTAAATGGAATCTTTTAGAATTTCTGCTGATGCTCTTTTTTTTATTTGTTTGCCTCTGCTCCATCCTCGTTCCTCTCCTCCCTTTCAAAACTTTTAGAGATATGTCAGCTTTTCTCATGATTCTGTGTTTCTCAACTCTGTTTCGCATATTCCTATTTTAGGAATTATGTTTCCTGAATTATTTTCCAGTTCACTAATTCTCACCATACCTGTATCTAATCTGCAGTTAAATCCGTCCGAAATTAAATTAGACTCTTCCTCTCTATTTCATTTAAACTGTACCACTCTCAGTTTGCCCAGGCATGAAATTTCAGAGGCAACATTGACTTATTTCCCTCACATTGCATATCTGGCTAGTAGCCACATTTTGTCAATTTTTCTTGTCAATTCTCTGTTGTCACGATTCTAATTCAAGCCTTCTTTCCATTTACCTGGACTACATCACTAGCCTTTCCTGTTTCTAATTCCCACCCTGACCCCAAACTATTCTCTGTATCACAACTAAAGTTCCCTTCCAGAGAAACACTTGTTTTCATTTGATTCTTCTGCTCAAAAACATCCAAGGTTCTCCACTACCATGAAGAGAGCTACATTAACAAAGAATCCAAGGCTCCCAGGATGTTGAAATCTAGCACATCCTGTGCTTGAGCCAAATTGGTCACTGCCTGACCTGGTGATTTCTTCTGTCTCTAATATCCTTCCCTCCTGCTCTTTTGCCTCTGTCTCCTTCCTTTTATGCATGTATAAATAGTTTTCTTCCTTTAGAGCCCTGTTTAAATGCCACCACTATTTACAAAGCTTTCCCAGTTGCCTAGACAAAGGCACATTCTCCCTTCCTTGTACTTATCTTAATATTCTTCACTCTTTCATGTAGTATTTATGTGTGTTATCTCCTTTACTGTAAGTTTTCTAAAGGCAAAATAACATGTCATTCTTTTTTTATTCTTCTATTCCCACCGATATGCACACAACACTGTAAAAGGTTCTGGAGTAAAATCAGTCATTCATAAAGCATCCTTTTTGAGTCTCACTCTGTTGCCCAGGCTGGAGTGCAGTGGTACGATCTTTGCTCACCACAGCGTTGGCTCACTGCAACCTTCAAGCAATTCTCCTGCCTCAGCCTCCTGAGTAGCTGGAATTACAGGCACCTGCCACCACACCCAGCTAATTTTTTGTATTTTCAGTAGGGTTTCACCATGTTGGCCAGGCTGGTCTTGAACTCCTAACCTCAGCCTCGGCCTCCCAAAGTGCTGGCATTATAGGCATGAGCCACACCACACCCAGCCAGGCACCCCTTTAAAAGAAAATGTAAAAACATATCATAATTTCCTGTTTGGAAAAGGTTTGTTGAAAACGTAATTGACATGTGATATGGGTATATAGATACACAAGACTTGGGGCACCTCAGGAAACTACTCTGTGGAAATAAAACACATGTTTATGTGCACTGTCAGTACAGGAAACTTAAAAACAGCATGCAGGGATCCATAATATTCATATTATTCATGGAAAACAAGTTTCTATTCCACTCACAGCACAAGAGCTTATTTAACTAAAAAAAAGTTTTGATTAGCCCTTACTATACCTGGTTTCTCTCTCTTCATGCTGTAAAATTAGGTTGCTATAAAAATTCTCCAGTGTGAGCTTGGCTACAGTCACTCTTTCCCGGGTATGGTTGCTCATAGGAAAGGTTGTTGTAGTCCCTGCCGTCATTGCCATAGTAACAGAAACTGAAACAACATAGAAAAACAAATTATTCAGTGGGGAAAAAAAGCTATCTTTTATAATAAACTCTGGAACTATTTAATTTCAACTAAGAAAAATTCTACCTTAACAGTTAACACAGCCAAGTATTTCACATGATAAATAATACAAAACTAGGGAAGAAAGAAAAGCACTATTTCCAAAGCAAGAGAAATTCATATTGTGGTGGCAAAACCAGGAGTTAATGACAGCAAAGAAGAACTGGTGGCATTCATATATAATATAGACACATTTATATACAAAGGTCACATTCAACAAGCATTCAAAACAAGAAAAGTTCCATCTATTTTGTCATTTCATTACTAAATAAAATCTATAAGATAGTGCTAATAGTTATGTCCCTGATAAATGTCAGTCTCCTAAGAGTTACTGCAGTTTAGTTAAATAGTAAGAAGTAGCTTCTGCCTTATGAGTTCTATGAAACATGAAGTGTTGTATCAAATATGCATATAAACACCAGCCTAAAGCAATTTTTACATATATTGTAGGGGGAAACTACTTTTAGAAACAGGCCCCTTAGGATGGGGCTCATAGCTGCCCCATTTCATTCTGAATTCTGGGTCATTCCAAAAAGTGCTATAACAAGGTATAGTATACTTCTCCAGATTGTACAGCCCATTGCATTTTCAAATGAAACTCAAATGCCTATAGGAACCAAGAAGGAAACAGAAATGTATGAAGCCAGGTAACAATAGGGAAGCTCTGTGGCCTTAACTGGACGATGGATGTCTCCTTCAAGGCATTCCAGTGCCAACTTTTAGAGATCACTGGGCCACACAATCGAAGTACTGGCTCAAAGAAGATAATCTGGACTATTAGATAAGGAGTGTGGCAAAATGGCCACTTGACAGGGGGAAGACTGAACTCTGGTGTCTGCGGCAGGTGGGCACTGACCCTAAGAGACTTGCCTACCATGGCCATATCTGGATAAAAAGACTAGAACAGTTCATACATTAAAGAGGCTTTGCTTATCTAGATGAAGATCATAACAGATCAGTCCAAAGAAGACACAGCTTGCCAAGAGTGACCATCCCAAAGCATTCTTAGTTGAAAAGTATTCCCCAAACCTGCCACCTATGCCCCAATATCCATCTTGCTTTAATTACATGAAGAGACAGAGCCCTGGATGTACACCTGAAGTGGACTAGATTCCAGGGTTGATGGAATGAACCAAGAGATGTCAAGCAAGTCAAGTATAGGTTGAAAGCAAACAAGTAGCTATGGCAAACCCCCCAGTTCTACTGTTGTCCTGTTAGGGGTTTATACCTCAATGTACCGCTTGAGCCTGAGAATCATTATGTCTAAAACTGCATTGATTATTTTGGCATTATAAATTTGTTCCTCTGCTGACTACTTTAAACGAGAAGCTGATCGTGTCACTTGTTTAGAATCAGTCATGGCTCCTCATTGCCTTACTGCAAGTCAAATTAGCTAAACATAATAAATAAGAACAACTCACATTCACTGAGTGTGATTATATTTCAGCAACTTTATGATATTTTCTTCACTGATTTCCCCTTTTTTTTTCTCCTGAGGATTTTAGATAGAGGCACTTGCCATGCATGATTGCATTTCATCCTCGTAACAGCCCTGCAAAGTAGGGAACTGAAGTTTGGAGCAGTCACACAGCTAGTGTGATGTGGAGTCAGGACTCTAACTTGCTATCCTTATCTGTTGCTTTTAATCTTTTCGATCCTTATCTGATGCTCTTCCTCACCACTCATTCTTTTCCCAACATACCCAGCTCCTTCATGCCTCCAAGCTCTTGCATGGCCTATTCCTAAAGCACTTATATCCACCACTGTCTCTGCAGGAATCTGCTGATCCCTTATGGCCCAGTTGAGCTGAAGTCTTACCGTGGTGACTTCTCTAACATGCTCTACCGGAAGATATATCACATCTCTCATTTTTTTGGTGCATATTCTCTAACATTTGTAGTCAGGTACCGGTGCTTATCACTCCTAAGAAAAATTCAACCCTAAAAGTTAATTCCACCAAACCAGGAACACCTCCAAGTAAGAACTCTTTCTGATTCATTTTTCAAAACACCACAACACTACTACATCTGACTCAGAGTAGCCATGAATGAATGAATGAGACAACCTATTGACTGGGGGGAGGGAGGGGGCGCAGTAGGAGTAGTTGAAAGAATTAGCCAATAGTAAAGTACTCTACAAAGATTGGCTAATAAGCAACTGTGGAAAAAGAAATTACAGAAGGTAGAAGTCAGAAATTAAAAGATCTAATCCTAGCCTTGTTGCTAAATGATCATATGGTCTTATTCAAATCACCACAGCACCCTTAACTCAAGTCACTTTTCCCAAAACAGGGTTTAAAATATTTGCTCTGCTTGGTTCACAGGCCTAGTCTATGGCCATCTGAGATAACACACAGGAAAGCCACAATGGCTTATACAAATGTAAGATACTATTCTAGGCACCTAGTTTAATCTTTGTATTGTGCTAAATGCTTTAATAATAATGAGCATTATTTTTAAAACAATAAATAGTGAAAAATAAACTCAAGAATTATCACAGCCAAGTGATTTTTAAGGATTAAGCTGCTCTTACTGGATTGCTAAGACAATGCTGCCAAATCATTTTTGGAAATTTCAGAATCATTGGGTTCATGTTCTATGTTTCAGGATCAAATGCAGAAAGGTCAAAGAATGGCAGGCACAGTGGCTCATGCCTCTAATCCCAGCACTTTGTGAGGCCAAAATCACTTGAGGCCAAGAGTCTGAGACTAGCCCGGGATCTCCTCCTCTCTACATTTTTTTTTTTTAATTAGCTGCGTATGGTGGTGCACACCTGTAGTCTCAGCTACTCTGGAGGATGAGACAGGAAGACTGCTTGAACCCTCGTTCAAGGTTACAATGAGCTGTGATTGCACCACTGCACTGCAGCCTGGGTGATGGAGCAAGACCCTGTTTCTAACTGAAAAAAAAAAAAAAAGAAAAAGAAAGGTCAAAGAAGGAAAAGTGAAACAGGGATGGTGCACAGAAAACATCTCTGAAATCAAATCACATTTGTTAATTGGGGCTTGGGGTGGGAGAGAGATGGACTGGAAATTGAGGAATTTAAGTAAATTTAAGAAACCTAGACTACACAAAGTTAAATAGTTTCTTACTATAAGATTTCCCAGCACCTTTCTTTTTTTTTGACAATTTCACTCTGTCGCCCAGGCTGGAATGCAGTGGTGCGACCTCCACTCACTGCAACCTCCACCTCCCGAGTTCAAGCGATTCTCCCGCCTCAGCCTTCCGAGTAGCTGAGATTACAGATGCACGCTAACGTTTGTATATTTAGTAGATATGGGGTTTCACCAAGTTGGCCAGGCTGGTCTCAAACTCCTGACCTCAAGTGATCTGCCTGTCTTGGCCTCCCAAAGTGCTGGGATTACAGGCACGAGCCACCTTGCCCAGCCTTCCCAGCTTCTTTAATATGCTAACATGCATCCTGATCCTGAATCCTCAAAAGGAGGACAGGTATACAATTTGTAGTAGTATTCCAGTGAACGTTCCCTAGGCATATAAAATTTAAGTTCATGGATACTTTTCTTCAACTGCCTGTTACTTTTTCAACAAATATTTGTGGCGGGGGGGGGGGGGGGGGCCTTAAAAGTTCCATTACAGAGCAACACCCTACGATTGTAGAATGATTTCTGACTTGCCTTGTATTCGTTCTAGCAAAAAGATATTAATGAACAGAGAAAATGTCCAGAAGATCTGTAGCTAATAAAAATTTATAAAGTGGTTTGCCACTTTACAAGTTTGCCTTTACAAAAGGTCAAAACCCAACTCTAGTTGTCCAAGGCCTTATATAGTCCTTTCAAAAAATGAATGGTGAAACACATAAAAAACCTTTTATAATGCCTCTTGAAAAAAGCACAAAGAAATAACACATCACTCACAGAATTATGCTGTTCACAGTTATGCTTGCAGAAGTTGGAGAGAAAGATGTATGTTGAACTTGGGGTGTGGCCTTGGAGGGAGCTGACTGCCAAGGGGCCTTGTCGAGCAGGCTGCCCTGCTCAGTCTGCCAAGTGGCAAGGTCTGGCCCTCAGCTGCCAGTGTCTCAAGGCAATCAAATTCTGGAAGCCACTTTATCCTAACAAAGTTCACAAAAGACAAATATACAAGACAGAATGGCAGTTTATTGATTTACACAGTAAGAAACTGAGTCACAATAAATTAGATTCAGAAGATTGCTTGGTGAGCATGGCATCAAAACAAAGAGAACTGTTATTCAATTTAAATGTTTAATAGCATCAGGATAAGGTGGAATCTAAAACACACAAGGCTGATGGCTATCTTGCCTAGGGCGCCTATGCCCACTGGAAAGTGGCTGTAGGAGATGGTCTGCTACTGACCAGACCTTCCCAGAATGAAGCCAAATTGGGGGGCCAGAGGTGGACAAAACTTTTGAGGAACATTACTGAGCAAAACTTTTGAGGAACATTATTGAGCAAAACTTTTGAGGAAATTTTTGTGAAACATAAAGAAGTGTTAGGGAATTCAAAACAATTCCAAACAACAGAAATTATCTGCATTTAACAGTATAAAAATAGGGCCAGGCATGGTGGCACATGTCTGTAGCCCCAGCTACTTAGGAGGCTGAGACCGGAGGGTCATCTGAGCCCACGAGTTCAAGGCTGTAGTGCACTATGGTGAAGCCTATGCATAGCCACTGGACTCCAGCCTGGGTAACAAAGCGAGACCCAGGCTAAAAAACAAAACACCCAACAGTATAGAAATACATATGAAGTCATTTTAGATAAATATTTATGAACCTGAGGTCTTCAAAAAAGAAGGTAAACAGAAGATGTGGTTTCTTCCATCACAAAAAGGTGTAATGAGTTTTACTCTAAAATCAGAAGTGGATGTCAAGTGATGAAATATTACTTTTAGACACTATATAATTTATCATGATTACGATGTTCTTCCCATTGTAGTTATACATACGTGTATGCCTTGTTTAAAAACCAAATAAGGGCAAAATCTCATCTATTTATCTTTGTATTGAAAGCATCATACTACCTGGCAAAGTGCTGAGCACACAGTAGGCAGTCTGTAAGTGATGGTAACTCAACTCTAATGTTCTAGATTTTAAATTATATGTGTGTTTCATATATAATAATTTCATTTGGGTTAAGAAATACAGAATCACTTGGTATTCTATTAGCCTTCAGAAATAAATGTTACTTAAGAAATACATTTGTAGAAAAAACAAAAATTCCACCCTTACTCATGATTATACAGTATCTTTGCAAAGATTAGTTTTAAAAACAAGAAAAATTTATTTCCTTCTTACCAGACACAGACTTCTAAAAATTTAAATTATACAAAACTAAGATGTGATCAAATTATTACAAAGAATGGTCTAGATGACTGGCACTTATTGTATTGCAAATGTATTCCTTTAATGGATTTAACACTGTTCTTTTTGTTTTATTAACGCCCTTTCTTTGGCCAGAAAAAGAACAGGATACAATTTGCAAGTCTAGAATTCCTGGACTGATAAAAACAACACAAGGTGCCCTTGAATTTCCTGTTCACGTGTGTTTTCTCCAGACTGCTCTATTCATTAAGGGAGACACTACCAATAGTTAAGTCCAACATTCTTTAGTTTATCAAGCCTGGGGGAAAGGAGATAACAAATCTGGCACTCAGGCCATTTATAAATAGATGTGGTATCTCCAACCATTTACCATCAAACTTCTAAAGGAAGAAAATAGAACTGCTTTACCTGGCTGTAAAACAAATTATTGAACTGGTGATTTCACCTTAGTTTTCACATACTGTATTTCAGAGGGAGTATCCTTAATGCTACTATAGTGCCCTGTAGTACAAAAATTCTCCTAAATTCAGTTCACTCGTTGCAATCATAATGCCCTAGGCTACAATTAAGTCCTCAGATTGGACACTGTATAAACCGAGTCCCTAATGAAAGGGCAGCCACAGCTTCTTTCCTCTCTGAGGCACAGTCTAAAAAGCAAGAAATTCATAGTCAGGTGAAGGTTCAAATCCAAGCATTAACTTTTACTAATTGTATTATTTTCAACCAACATTTATTGCAGATATATACTATGATGCCTGTATGAAGTGCTGAGAACAAGAAGACTGATAAAACACAGTTCCGGCCCTTAGGGAGTTCAGGATCTTATGGAGACACAAAGTAGGGAGAAATCAGCGCTTCAAGAGGAAGGGTAATCAAAGGTTTAATAGAGGAGGTGATGCCTGAATTGAACCTTGGAGGGGAAGGGGCTATAGCAGGAGTTCACCAGTCAGATGTACTCAGAGGAGGAAGAGCTGTAAGGCATGAAATACACTGACACACTTAAACATACAGATAGACTGAGTATATTTGGTTGAATGGCAGAAGATGAAGGTAGAAATAAAGACCTTTTCTGTCATGTTAAAAACTTATCCTGAGCATAAATGGGAATCACTCAAGGCTTTTAATTTAGTGAAAACTTTACAGCCATTACAGAACATTTATTGAGTGTTTACCCAAGTACCAATAATTCTTCTAAGAATATTACATTCTTAGAAGCATTTAATTCTCCCAACCAGCCCTCAAATCCTATCTGATTTGCACTTCGGATAGACTATGCTGGTACAGGGAGGATGGCCAAAAGGCTGGAAGTCCAGATCAGACTAGAGGAAGTAAATCTGCTCAGGAGGCCTTAATAATGAATAGTCAGGGATTACAACCTGGTAGCCTGCAGACTTACTTTGTTAGGCTTTTGCTACAATCTAGAAAGTAGAAGGTTAGAAGGTTTCACATGAAAATCCAGGTTTCTGGATTCTCCTGAAAAGTCTGATCTGTCCACAATGAGCTCTCATTCCTGCCTGCAAAGAGACAGCTGGAGCAGAGCTGCAGCCAGCCCCTTACGATACAATATCCTACCCGTCCACCAACTCTCCATTCCCGCATGCCCAGACTCATTCACTTTTTATTACCCACATTTTATTACCCACCTGCTTCCTTTACGGCACATTTGAGATTACAGAATAGTAAGGGTCTAATTAAGATAGTAGCAGACGTGATGAAGAGAAGCCTCAGTCAGCTGGAAAGACTAAAATCTCTAATTATCTCTAAGTTTCAGATTTGGATGACTGGGTAAATGATGTAAGGACAGAAAGGACATCAGTAAGGACAGAAAGGATAAGAAAGGCTAGTTTAAGAAAGTTAGTTTAAGGCTGATCCTGAGTTATTTAACCTGAGTCAGGATCCACGTTTCTAAAATGGAGATCATAAATGCCAACCTTGTAGGGTTGATATGACACTTTGATGGTGGCAGAGCACAGGATGAAAGGCCAGATTGCCTGGATCTGAATTTTGGTCCAGCCTTTCAGTAGCTCTGTGACTTTAGGCAAATTAAACTTTAAATTTTCTGTGTGTCAGTTTCCTGTTAAATAAATATAATAATAGCCAACTTGTGTGCATGCTTATTACGGTAATATAAGACTTAAGAGAATTCTAAAAGTACTTGTAAAAGGACTGAAATACGTCATGTGTTTGATAAACCAATAAAAAAGGGGAAATTATTTTTAAAGTATCTCCTGGCACATATTAATGCTCAAAAATTATTATTTTCTTCCCTTCCCTGCTCAATCTTCCTGCTCATCCCTCCTGCCTTGGGCTGCTGCCATTGCAAGTTAGTTTGTAAATTTAATCTCTAATAGATATTCCCTCTCTCCTCTGATCTTAGCCTGCTTCTTTGACAAATTAGATTGCTTTTAATGGAGAGGGGAGAGAAATGTATCAAAAAGAAATATTTAAAGTAAAAAAAGAACTCTTATTAGAAGCCTTACTAGAAGTTAGTAGTGACTTAGGGTAGAACTAGAGGTAGAAGTGTTCCAGGGAAGAGCTAACCCTTTCTCTCACAAAAGAGTGATTCTCATGAGGCAACACACACCAATTGATTAATAATCTCTTTACTGTGTCTGCTGTTAATAGCTTTTGTTTTTATTTAACGTGGCCCTTTCCATGTGGCGTATGCCCTGATCATTAGACTAGAGGAATGCATTTCATAAACAGACACACTTGTCTTTGCTCCTTCTGTGAATCAGAAGGTTGGTGATGATGGCACAGTGGTGCTGAATTCAACATTAGCATTTTTATTTTCAAAATTGTTTTAGAAATATACAGTTTTCCTATGCACAAAAATATGGTTCAGTGGTTGAGTACCTGAAAGCTTATTTGGCTATAGTATTGTTGTTCATGGCAGAATACCTGAGTTTACTGGTCCAAATAATTACTAAAAATTCCTCTGAACTTTTTTTTTTTTTAACTTGCAATGAGAAGGGGAAGTGTTTATAAACCAGATGTAAACAATTAAACTACGACGTAAATTTACCAAAGCAGCAATTTTATTTAAAATTCTATTTACCGATCTTAATGTTTCACGTATCACCCTGTCTTTCTCAAAAACATTAAGAAGCAGTCTATTCTTGTAATATTTACGAAATGTAATTGTTCTATTGCTATATGCCTATCTAGTAGTGCATTAGATTTTGTCTGCAAAAAAAAGTTCAGCTGAATCAAGTCACAGTTAACTTTAAAAAATTACCTCAGCAGAAATGCCATATAACTTCAAATATTTATAATCTAGCACGACAATGGGAAAAAAAAATCAATGCCAACTTTTAGAAAGTCGGGACATCCCTCAAAGAATTTTAAATCCGTTTCTATTACTGGCACACACATGAGCACATACAGAAAAATACTTATCTTGATTGACATAAAAGAGAAAAAAAAAAAAGCCACAATTTGCAAGAAGGGGGAGTAAATGGCAGGGGGGAGGGAGATGATGGGTAATGAAGGTGAGGGGAGACCAGAGTGAGTATGTCAACATTATTTGTAAAGGAGGAAATATTCAGAGGTAAAACAAAATAAAAACAACTGGGAAAAAACAAAATTATATATATATAAAATGATATATCTTTATATTATTCATATTTCATTATAAAAATATAGAGAGAAATTTATAGAATTTATAAAGATGAGAATTAAGTAGCCTAGGGAAACTTTTGGAGAGCATGAGAGCATGCTGAGGGGCAAGACAGATATTACAGTGATCTAGAGAATCTGGGGCCAGCAGATTTAAACTATGGCTCTGAATTGTGGGTTTGGATGAGTGAGATGATAGCTAGTACACCCAGAAGGATCTATCGTTCCCTTTGCCTTGGCAGCTGAGCCATGCTTCCATCTATCAATACATCCAGTAACCTAGTATCATGAGTTCTCTTCTATATTTTTCACTTTTGTTACAAAGAATATGGGTCAGTAACAAGTAAGATGAATGATTTTTTAAATGGGGGAATTTAAAGTTTAAAATAAATGTATGCTTTAAAAAGTTAATTTTAAAGACATAAATTTAGAAATGGAAAAATAATCCTGTTCACAAAAGTAGCAAGGAGGAGGAGATGGAGTACAACATTCATAAAATATGTAAGAATAATCTTGGCTGTGCGCAGTGGCCCATGTCTGTAATCCTACCACTTTGGGAGGCTGAGGCAGGTGGTTCACTTGAGGTCAGGAGTTCGAGACCAGCCTGGTCAACATGGCGAAACCCCATCTCTACTAAAAATACAGAAAAATGAGCTGGGCATGGTGGTGCACACCTGTAGTCCCAGCTACTCGGGAGGCTGAGGCACAAGAATCACTTGAACCCAGGAGGCAGAGGTTGCAGTGAGCCAAGATCGCGCCACTGCGCTTCTGCCTGGATGACAGAGTGAGACTCTGTCTCAAACAAAACAAAACCAAACTTTGATTTGAAAAAGTCTTGGCTTCTAATGAGGCAACATAATTGTAGATTATGGGAAGAGGAGAAGAGAAGAAGAGGAGAAGACATTCAATTAATAGTATTGGAACAACTGGGTATCCATTTGGGGAAAAAAATCAAGTCAGGCATTCATTTCATTCCAGAATGCAAAATAAATTGCAAATGGTTCAAAAGGACAAACATAAAAATTAAAGGAAGGAAAGAATGAAGGAAGGAGGGGAAAAAATAAAAGTTTAAAAGAATTAAACTTCAAAAAAATTAGAGGAAAACATAGATGAATAACTACTGGACCTTCAGAAGGAATGAGCTTTCTTAAAAGGAAATCATCACAATGAAAACTTGTGCTACATTTCATTCTACAAAAATTTATAATATACATATGTATATACTGTGTATCAAACAAGATTTAAAAAATAATTTGGAGAAAAACACTGTAAAATAACAATGTCAGTTATAAGTATATCTAAAAGCACCCAGATGCAGTGGCTCATGCCTCTAATCCCAGCACTTTGAGAGGCTGAGAAGAGTGGATCTCTTGAGGTCAGGAGTTCGAGACCAGCCTGGGCAACATGGCAAAACACTCTCTCTACTAAAAATACAAAAAAAAATTAGCCAGGTGTGATGGCATGCATCTTTAGTCCCAGCTACCCTGGAGGCTGAGGCAGGAGAATCGCTTGAGCCTGGGAGGCGGAGGTTGCAATAAGCATAGATATAGCACGCACCACTGCACTCCAGCCTGGGAGACAGAGTGACAGTCCATCTCAAAAACAAACAAACAAACAAACAACAAAGTATATCTAAAAAGCATATATTTCAAATACATATATATTTATCAAGTAAGCTCATACATAGCTTTTTTAATATTAAAGTTGTAAGGCGACAATAAAGACCCTAATAAATGGATAAATAACACTGTTTGACAATAAAGAGGAATAGTTTAAAACACATGAAAAATGTTCAATTTTACCAGTAAAGCAAAGACAAAGAAACTTTAAAATTATGCAATATGTTCCTTCTATGAAAGTAGTCACAAATAAGGGGAAAACACCCCCTTAGTGAGGTCTAGTCTGTTATGAGGTGCCTTTCTGTCCACCCTATGCATTTGTGTTGGCTGGCAGAGATGTGACCCTTTCTAACAGGGAATATGGTAATTTATACCAAGAACATAGAGATATTTTTTATTTTTTGACATAATTCCAACTTTAGGAGTCTATCCTATGGAAATAACCAAAATTCCTGCAATGATTTTTTTTAAATCAAAGCATTATTTAAAATAGCAAACAACTTAAACCAAATGTTTAAAATTAAATGAAATGATTGATGGAATGAAGATCGTATAAAATACCATAGCACTGAAGAAAATTTTCCCTGTAAATTTTAACATGAAAAATAATGTTAAGTAAATAAGCAAGATACAAAGTTGTATTTTCAAGTACAATATGAACTCAACTATACAAACACGGGAGAGGAAGTTAAATTGTGACGAACAAACAGTGTGAAATTATGGATGATTTAAATTTTGTCTTTTATCACATTTTGAATTTTCCAAATTTTCAATAATAGGAAAACAACTATTTTATAATCAGAAAGACAACATTTAAGAGTGATCCTGGGAGAGCGCTGGACGTTCAGGGGCGGGGGTAAACGGGAATCAAGTTGCACTTTTCAGCACTCAGAGGTGGTTTTTCAGGTACCTCAGTACTCGAATTTTGTTTCCTATAAACCAAATTCTTAGTTCTGGTTTAGTGGAGGATTACAAAGAACGGCCAAAAAAAAGCTGGATGTCATGGAACAAAACTAAAGACAAATGAGAAGAATAATAAAGAGAATTTTGAAGAAGTTTTCCAGTCATATCTTACACTTGGACTTTTAGAGCAACCATTTTTTGGTGGCTTATACCTACCTGGGCATATTTACGCGGGCTCAAACTATCACTCTCTTCTCAAATAGCTTTTCCAGTGGTGACTAGAAAGGCCCATATCAAAACCAAAAAGCAGGACTGCACAACTCCTAGCTAAATTATCTTCAAGTCTTATTTAAGGTAAAGGAAATACTCCTTCAAACTCATACAAACAAGAGAGAGACAAAACGAATGTTCTAGCTTTAAGGAAGATGCCCACTCCCTTTGACTCTTCCCTTGCCTGTTTTAAGGGAGATAATGCCTGATTCAAAACACCAGTATGCCCAAAATGCATATTTGGAGCTAAAAAGTGAAGGTTTGGTGTGACCAGAGAACAACTGATGAATGGACAAGGCAGGAAAGGATGAGTGGTGAGAGGCGGGGACACCCTGGCAAAGGGAAGGGGATAAGCAAGCTTGGGAAGCAGCCTGAACACATAAACCTATACAACGCTTGGGCAGCTCTGAACACTTGCTTTTCATTTTCTTAAAAGTAAACTCTGAATAGGAATGAGAGAGAGAGAGTGAGGCAGACAGACCAACCAGACACTTGCACACACAATAAACTTGAAAAACAGACTGAGTTTAAGTGAGTATGTAAAATATAAATTTCAAATATAAATTCAAATTTTAATTTTCCCATTCATTCAAAACATTCAAAGCTTCTGCATCACTGAACAGCTTCAGAAGAGAGTTGCACGCATTTCTCAGTTGTACCAATTCCTTTTTGATTTCTTAATTTTAATTTTTAAATTGCTGTGTTATTTTGTTTGCTGTTCCTTTTCAAATGAAAACCACCCCATGAAAGAAATCAGACCAATGTTTTAACAACGTAAGAGCCAGAAGCAGCAGTCCTTTGGGGGTACAAAAATTAGATAAGACTAAAATTAAAATATGGTATCACGAAGCTTACAATTTTAAGACCTAAGTAGCTATGAGCTATGTTTGGTTATTTTGAGTCATTTAAACTCTCCCAAGAGACTTTTTTGACCATCACAACTGACCAAAAAAAACTGTTCCCAACTAAAAGCAGACATACCATGTGACTCATCAGACTCAGATATTGTGTTAAACACACAGACCATTTGACTTCCGCAACCATGAGAAAACAGAGAAGGCATCCATCTCATTAAGATATCAGAATACAAAAAACTTTGAGGCAGGAAGGAAATTTTTATGTGGTAATGACCTTTATCATTAATACCTGAACAGCTTACTACCTAAGCAATGAACAGGACCACACCATTTTGACTTGTGATCTTTAGAACACAATTCTGGATTATTGGGAAAACAAATCTAGGAGAGGGAAAAAATACCTAAAATGGAATAAAAAGTAAAGTGTATAGTTGGTTGTCATCAAGGATATCCTGTAATTCAACTCAGCACACTGGCAAACACTCCCATAAATCAGTTTATAAGTTCAATTCTATTTAGCAACTTTCTAGACTTTACTACAGGTCTAAGATTGCAAATTTAGTTCATCAAGAGGCAACGCTGGTAAAATCACAAAACTTGAATTCAATTTCAATTACAGAAGGTGGTCACCAGTAAGTGATGTACAGACCATCTTATCTGTCATTAAGTGAGAGAGACTATATTATCTAATCCATCTCCCTCATTTTACAGAACTGAAGCCCAAAGACATTTAGCTATTTGGTGGAAAAGCTTGGATTAGACCATGTCACTTAACCTTCAGGTAAAGCTCCCATTCTAGCTGAGAGTCCACAGTGCAGTGACCACTCCAGGACACTGTACTGCCCCTGCAGCAAAGTTGGATATCAGAACATTAATAGCCAGGGCTGAGTCCTGGATTATGTAGCATCTAATAGCCCTAACATTGATGTCCATATCTAACCCTAAGTCACTGCTTCCTATCTTACAATTACTGATCTGTGGATCAAACAACTGGCTTCTGCCTGCCTTCTTTGGATGACCAAAGAATGACAATTTTATCCCAAACTTGCTGGAAACCAAAATATTATGACTAAAGGTTTCTTGAAAGCTATTAAGATTTCAATTACAGAAGTTGATCACCATTCAGTGACGTAGATTTAGCCTGGGACTGTACCTCTAAATATGTATTTGACTCTACCTCTAAATATATATTTAGCTGTACGCCCCAAAGTTAGGGTCTCAAAATCTTATACAGTGTATGAGGTCATGGGAACTCCTTGTTCAGGACCCTTAGCATGAGGGCAACCTAAGTGTACATGTATTCAGATCTCTGGAATATGCCATAGGTAGTAAAGAACAGAGGGGAAAAAAAGATTTCTAAAATATAAAAATGCACTATTTTCTTTCCAAACTGGATATCTTCTGCCCCATATATAAAAATAAAATGTTTCATGTAAAAATATCCATAAGTATACAAATTGCAAAGTGAAAGTGACCTCACAATCCTACCTCCCATAATATCCAGTTTTAACTGTTGAGTGAGAGACTGGAGTTACACTCCCTGGATTTAAATTCTGGCTCTGCCACTTACGAACTGTGAGAACTCTCAGGGTGTCAGTGTTCTTATCTACAAAATAGAGATAATGACAGCATATGAACATTAATAACTAATGTTTATTGAGTGTTTTATAAAGCACAGGCATTGTTCCAAGCACTTAAAATATATTAACTAATTTTAATCAAGTAACTGATTGATATGTGTTAAAGTCCTTAGAATAGTTCCTAAGACTCAGACAACTGTTGCTATGTCCTTCCAAAACTTTAATGCATAAACACACACATACAGTTTTAACATAAATGGGCTATTAATACAAATAAGTTTTAACACAGCTTTAAAACAAATAAGCCATTGTGTAAACTGCTTTTTTGAAAGGTGTCTATGATCTTATAGACACATTTCAATATTAATACAAATGGATCTACTTCATCCTTTTTAAGAGCACATGGTAATAATAGTTGCTAACATATAATGAGTTATTTTGTGCTAGACACTGTGCTTTATGTGTATCATTTCACTTAATCCTCATGATATCCTTAAAAAGCATGTGCCACTCTTCCGATTTATAGAAGAGAAAAGTGAGACTTAGCTGGATTAAGTTACTTACCCAAAATCATACAGCTAGACATGGTGAAGCCAGCTTTTGAACCCTGGTTTCTCTTAAACGAAGCAATCAGGCATACTGTACCTTCTGTTAAGCACCATAGTTTTAAACTAATGCCCACTAACAGATGTTTAGATGGTTTCCATTTTTAGGGGGTATTTTTAGTTATGCTGTAATAAACATCAAGGATCACAGACTATGCACTCTTTATTTCCTTATTATATACTTCCAGATGTGCAATTGTTGAGTCAAAGAACATTCACATTTCAAATTCTGATATACATGGCCAGCCTGCTTTCCAGAGAGACAGTACCAATTAACCATTAATAGTTATACGAGAGCACCAACACTAGGCAATGTCCATCTTTTTAAACTTTGTCAGTTTGATAGGTTAAAAACAAAAAACAAAAAAAAAAACCCTTAGTTTTGCTTATACATTCCTTTGATTACAATTACTTAAGCCTATTTTTATATATTTTAAGTAACTATTTCTTTTGTAAGCTGCATGATTTAAGACTGTTGCCCACTTTTCTATTGAAAAATTCATTATTTAAGAGATTCCAATTATAATTGAACAATGTAACTATCACAGGCCACTTTAAATAGCTGACATCATACATATTGCCAATATTTAAATAATTTCAACTTATACAACAGAAGAAAAAGAGTGTGCTTTAGCTCTTGCAGGAACTGTATTTATTACACGAGAAGTAGACATTTTCCTATAAATCAATAGGATCAAATCAAAACTACCATCACCCGACTCAAAAGTTGAGAATGTAAGTACAAACAGTTTTCCAAACTAAGATTTTCTGTTATTCAGATGTGACATTAAGACTTCATTGTTTATTTATTTGGACCAGCATATATCATTTCTTTTTAAAAATTAATGTCAGTTTACTCTGGTGTTCTGTTTTTGGTTTTGAGACAGAGTCTCCCTCTGTCACCCAGGCTGGAGTGCGATGGCGTGATCTTGGCTCACTGCAGCCTCTGCCTCCCAGGTTCAAGCAATTCTCTGGTATCAGCTTCCCAAGTAGCTGGGATTACAGGCACCCATCACCATGCCCGGCTAATTTTTTGTATTTTTAGTGGAGATGGGGTTCCACCATGTTGGCCAGGTTTGTCTCGAACTCCTGACCTCAGGTGATCCACCGGTCTCAGCCTCTCAAAGTGCTGGGATTACTGGCCTGAGACACCGTGCCTCGCCTCAATTTACTCTTTGACAGAAAACTTCCCAGCTTAGATCATGATTATCTGGAAATCAACTAAGCATTATCCTTATCTCCGTCCTTATCACCACTGTCGTCGTCGTCATGGATACCATTTATAAAACACCTTCTCTGTGCCAGGCAGTACTGTGTACATTATCTTACGTAATCTTCACAACAACTCTATGAGGTAGGTACTATTTCTCCATTTTAGAAATGGGAAACCGGGGCTCACAGAGGTTATTTACCAGAGGCCTCTCAACTCAAAAACGTCAGAGCAGGGATGTGAACCCTGCTCACGCTAGAGCTGTTCTAATGACCATGCCTACTTTTTACAACCAGAGTCAGTTAAATGAAACTAAAGCCAAAAATAAATCTGTAGCTTCCTAACGGCAACTCAAGAGAATTACTGGTCTTCTCTTACATGATCACCTTATTTATTCTTAGTAAATCTTAAATGGTTTTATAATTCCTTGTTTTAAAGAAACCTAAAAGGATCAACTCGTCTAACCTTCTAACAAAGACAAGGCTGTGTTGCCATGCCAGATTCAAACTGCCCTTCTTGCCCAAACAGCTCTGTACACTTTTTAAAGAGTTTTATAATCTGTTGGAAATCTATGCAATTATTTCAGACTATTTAAAATATGTGTTGTCTATATTATGCCATCTTCATTTACTTATCTAAATAGGAAAAAAGTATCAGAATGCTTTCTACATGAACAGCAAGACTAACCAAAGCTGAATGGCAGTCAGAATCCTGGCAAAGATGCCATCACAGGAGTCAGGGTTGAAGTCTAGGTTTAAGGTGCATCTAGATGGGTTCCCAGGACGCCTGAAGTAGCCTTAAGAGGCCCGAAAGAAAAAGCTCCTCTGGCACAGTCTCCTAATGGTGACAAAGGACTCCCTCTCAGCTGCTTGGCAGCCTTACAATCAGAGCGTTCTTACATCTAACCTAATTATTTCCCACTGAAATTCAAACCTAATTCATTTATTTTTTATTCTCTATAAAAATGAAAAACATCACTAGCAAGTAACTTGCTCAACATCTCACAGAAAATAAAGAAAAGGTAGCTGGAATCAGTACTGATTTTGATTCTCCTTCATTGCATAGTCAAAAGTTCTTATTTTGCTAAGGGAAGAACTGCTTACCTCCCTCAAGAAAACTGTGAAATTGATTTGAAAACAACATTGCCTTTCTGAAATGTTCATGACTACTATATATCTTAGAATTTAGTAACAGAAACCCTTCATAGTACTTTTAAAGGTCTTCTTGTAAAAATAATAACCATGGGTAACTTTTATCAACACTTCTGTGTTAGGTACAGTACTAAAAGTTTAACATGCATGATGTTCTTTGATCTTTACGGTTCTACAAAGTAGGGGCTTCCCACACTGACAAATAAGGAAGTAGGATTAGTTAAGTCATCATTCCAAAGACCTACAGCCAATAAATGGAACCTGTCACCCTAAGCTCAGAACCCTCAGCTATATGGTCTCTCATCAGACTTTTATTTTTCAAATGTATAAGATTCCCTTTTTAGAGTATGTTGTTCTAGAAAACATCAAGTTCTTTATAATGACTTGTATTTTTCTCATCTCTTTCATTATAAACCTTGCATAAAAACAACAACCTCAAGTTTACACAAAGCTAAAGAGAGTCACACTTAAGAATGTAGCAAAATTTTTTTTTTTGTTTTCTTTGAGACGGGGTCTTGCTCTGTCACCCTGGCTAGAGTGCAGTGGCGCGTTCTTGGCTCGCTGCAACCTCCGCCTCCGGGGTTCAAGCAATTCTCCCTGCCTCAGCCTCCCGAGCAGCTGGGATTACAGGTGCCCGTCACCATGCCCAGTTAATTTTTGTATTTTTTCATAGAGACAGGGTTTTGCCATGTTGGCCAGAGGGGTCTTGAATGCCTGACCTCAGGTGATCTGCCTGCCTCAGCCTCCCAAAGTGCTGGGATTCCAGGCATGAGCCACCGAGCCCAGCCAGCAAACATTTTTTTAAAACTAAGGGAAAAAAATATGCGTACTAAGACTTAGAAGCATGAATGTAAGTAGAGAGTTTTTGTGCCAGAAACAGTCCATTTTGAGACTCTGTTCCTTTAATCTATTTAGACATTTATTATCAAAGCTAAACCAACTATTTTATTTTCACAGCTGTATAATAAAAAGATGCTCCTTGACTTTCAATGGGGCTACATCATTGCTAAGTCAAAACTGCATTTAATAGCAGTAGCAGAGCAGACATTCCTCAACTTACAATTTTTCAACTTTATGATGGTCCGAAAATGGGGCACATTCAGTAGTAATCATAAGGACCTCCTTGATGGGCTTATATCCCAATAAACCCAAACTAAAGTTGAAAAATCCTAAGTCAGGGACTGTCTGTATTTTGACATCTATTTGGGCAGGCCCCTCCTCTTATGATTTAAACTATCCAGCCTCAGCTGATTTCAGTTTCAGGGCTGACTTTAGTTACTTTGCCAAGGTATTTCTGCCAGCCAGGGGACAAGTATCCAAACTGAGAGTTAAGGTTTTTAAAGTCCTTTTAAAAAATTGCATCCAAACTTACAGTGTCTGTTACTGATTATAGAAAACAAAATGAGATCTTCAACAAACCTAGTAGATCATGTTTGCAAGACACTTAGGCTTTCAGGGTGACCAAATAAAGACAAACCTTGAAGAAGCCAACTAAGCTAATGGTTTCATCGGCTTTAGGTAAGGCTTTAGGTACTAGCACCTATCAATGTACCAGGCAATATGATAGTAGGAAGAGACCCAAATAGTAGGAGACATGATATGAGCATGCTAAGATCCTATAAAATTGTCGAAGAAAAAGTTAAGACTAACCCATAGAAACAATTAGCACATAAACAATTAGCCGGGTGGGCCTTTCTGATATAAGCAGGGCTTTAGAACAGGGGAAGATCAGTGTGGGCTGCAGTGTCCAGTAAAAACTAATAGATCAAATAGCTCAGCTCTAGCTTAACTAAATGCCTGGTGGTAATCAAAATTTAGTGACAGCTATTCAGAAGTCCACATGAAAAGAAACAGTGATTATGTCAAGTTGGTTTATAAATCAAGGCTGGGCTACACTTACAACCTTCCAATAAAAGGGCAAAGATCCTATAAGAAAGCATCTCTTAATTGCAGCAACTACTCTAGATCATATGCCTAAACTGTGGCCAGCACTAGATTAACCGAATGGGAAAGCCCCATGCTTTGTGGCTTATAGGTTATTCAAAACCAGAATCTGATCCTACTCTCCTTATACGTGACCTGAAAAGTCCCTCCTCCACTGGACTTGCATCCTTAAAAACTCCACCCAGTTTCCTGACATCACGGAAATTTACTAGTCCACTTGGAAGACCTAGTATGTAAGCTCATCTATTTGTGGAAAGAGGCAATTCTTTCCAAAATTACTGAGTCAGAAATTTTTACCGGCTCTAGACTTTTTTTTTTAAGGGGGGAAAGTTTTATCTTTTTTTAAAATTTTACTTGAATAAACAGGATGAGCACTGTATCTCCTTCCAAGGAGCAAAAAATATGGCTCAAATAGCTGGAAAAATTGGTCAGGAGGAACTGGAGTGGAAGTTTGCTTTAAATTTTTTAAGTTATATGCAAACTCCATGGTTATTTAATTTTTAAAGAATTATGAGATACGACATCTCCATGATTTCTTTACTCATCTGTCATTCGAGAAAACATTACTTAGAGAGGGTAGACAGCTCTTCCTTCCTCAATTATGTCCTTTGAAATGAACAGAAAACTTACCTGTGAGTTGGTTTTAAGGCGGTTTCACTAAAATCAGGGAGTTAAAGACTATTTAACCCTCTGAGGTTCCTTCCAGTCCTCCTACTGCTGTGTGTTGTGTGTGTGTGTGTGTGTGTGTTGAGATGGAGGTCTTGCTCTATTGCCCAGGCTGGTCTCAAAGCCCTGGGCTCAAGAGATGCTACCACCTCAGCTTCCAAAGTGCTTTATACTTTTGAAAGGTAATTACTGGTACTTTAAGTTAAACAGAGGAATAAAGCAGGGTGTGAAGTTTTCACACACGTGCCTCAGGACTCTATTTCTAATGAGATGATACACTGTAAATCATGAAACACTAATTCACTTCATATCTTATAGCTTTGTATTAAGTGAAATTGGGATAATTTGGTGGGTTGCACATATTTAGAAGTGAAGTAAATACTTCAAGAGTTGTGAAGATCAAATGAGAGAGGTAAAATGCTTTATAAAAGGCAAGACGCTATTCAACATAAGGTTATACTTGCCTTAAAACAATAAATCTAAATCCAGGATAATGGTTATTTCTGGGAGAGAGGAAAGGGAAGGATTACCAAGGCATCTTAACTCTACCTGCAATGCACTGTTACTTAAAGAAAATCTGAGGCAACAGGGCAAAATAGAGACTTGGTAAAGATACGCAGTAGACACATGAATGTTCCTTGTATTTTTCTCCATAACTTCGTGTATGTTTGCAATAATTCATAATATAAACTTCAGTTACTAGTTTATACTGTAATTTTTATAAAATAGAAATGACAAAGATTCCAAGGAATTTTAAAGGTTTCTTATGGATGATTTTTAAAAACTATTTCACCTTATACATAAATAGAGTATCTTGCTTTTTACTAACTAGTATCTACTCTCATTCATATAATCACCATTGCTTTTCTTCCTTGCACCTCCACCTTGCACAATTTAAACAACAAACCACAACTCTCTCCAGGGCATGTGAACAAAAGGAATTTCTAGGAGATGGGCTCTGTGGAAGTCGTGGTCCTGGGAACAGCTTCACAGAGAAGGAGAAAGCACAGGGACAGGCTGCCAGATTTCTGCAGTTGTGTCTTCAATGGGCTTCATTATTTTGTTTCAATTATCATGACTTCCCAGAATATCAGAGAAACTCATATTTAGAAGTTTAAAAACCTATCCTGTACATACTAAAATATTTCCAGATGAAATCTTACAATATCAAGGATTTACTGCAAAATAACGCGAAGGGGAGTAGGTGTGGGAATAGATGAATCAAGACTGGTCATGGTTTGAGAACTGTTTAAGCTGGTGATGTGCGCACATGGGGGTACAACTGACTCTTTCATTTACTTTTGTGTATACTTAAATTTTTCCATAATGAAGTTTTTTAAAAAAAATCTCAAAGCTAAAATAAATGATTTAAATATCAATCTATTAAGTCTTGCACACATTTCAATTTGTGAGGCCTATCCATGGCAAGGGGATCAGGGAGCCAGGCCAGGTTAGTCCTGAGGCACTGTTAGTCAGCTGTGTGCTCTTGTGTAAGTTACTCAGTCTCTTTGATTTTGAGTTTATGGATAAGATATCTATGTTCCCTTTTAGCCATATCATGATTATCGGATTTATAAAACTGGCTTACAGATATTATATGATATAGTAAGAACTGCAAATGTTATAAGGGTACACTGTGACCACATGGGAGTATCTTTCATCCCTCATTTATGTATTTATCTGAGAAACATTCAGGGAATGCATACTATGCACCAGGCAGTGTGACATGTGGGTATAATTCAAAGTTAAGTGACACAGAATCTCTGCCTTCAAGATGCACTCTAATCAGGCCGGGCGTGGGCTCACGCCTGTAATCCCAACAGTTTGGAAGCCCAAGGTGAGTGGATCACCTGAGGTCAGGGGTTCAAGACCAGCCTGGCCAACATGATGAAACCCCATCTCTATTAAAAATACAAAAAAATTAGCCAGGCGTGGTGGCAGGTGCCCGTAATCCCAGCTACTTGGGAGGCTGAGGCAAGAGAATCACTTGAACCTGGGAAGCAGAGGTTGCAGTGAGCTGAGACCACACATTGCACTCCAGCCTGGGCAACAAGAATGAAACTCCATCTCAAAAAACAAAAAAATGCAATCTAATCATGGAAGACAGACACAAACAAATGAACAACAACACAAACTAAGTAGGATGATGGGGTGATGGAGCTGAAAATACCAAAAGGCCTTAGTAGTGTGAGAGAACAAGGAATTTGTAAATAATTTTGTATGAAGGGGTGAGAGAGAAAGTGGCAGAAGATGAGGGAGGACAGGAAAGTAGGAACCAGATTGAGAAGGACCATGAACGTGATGCCACAGAATTTGGATGGTACCTTGAAAAGTGGTAAGGAAGTCATTTAAAGGATTTTAAGTCTGAGAATGATGTGGTCCAATTTACATTTTCGATTAATTGTTGGGGCAGGAAGGTGGATTTGGTGGTTGCTGGCAATGTTTGAGGAATGAAGGAAGAGTGGAGGAATGGAAGGGAGGTTTACTGTAATTATGAGATAACTAAAATGACCTACCAGGATATGACTGAACTGGGGCAGGGTTATCAGAGATTACTGAGATACTGTTAGAATGCCTTCTTGGGTTTGGAAGTAGAGAAAAGAAAACATAGTGAGTTATATTAAGTAATCATTAATGTATAATAAAGGTTACAAGTTCCTTCCTCAAAGTATAAAAGAGACGAGTTTGGAAATGCAAGTTGTAGGTACTCTACTATTTCTCCGTCTTTCAAAATAACATACGAACTGCAGCATTGAACAATAGTATGTATTCATCATGAATGGCTTATGTGCTTCAAGCACAGCATCTATAGGTACTGAATAAATGTGGGTTATATGTGAACGTGATAAATTATTAAACACATGAAATAGACTGGACCTGTTTTCTCTGGTCACTGCCCCATAGTACAGATGGTAACTCCCGGCTGGCCAGACTAGTAGTGACTTGATAAAATGCACAAACAAAAAGAATTCTTTTTCAGGTGATTTTCACACCATTCTGTAACCTTTCTCCCCAGATTTGAAAACCGTATCAGCAATGGTCCTCACCATCATTTCTTAAAATAATGGAAAGGACAGTTAAGCTCTGGTTACTTAAGATTTAGACACTCCCGACATGTAGACTCCAACAGGACACCTTTTTTTCTTACAAATTACACAGTGTCTTTATCTGAGCTCCAAAAAGGGCCTTTCTTTTTTTTTTTTTTTTTCTCTTTTTGACAGAGTCTTGCTCTGTTGCCAGGCTGGAGTGCAGTGGCACGTTCTCGGCTCACTGCAATCTCTGCCTCCTGGGTTCAACCGATTCTCCTGCCTCAGCCTCCCGAGTAGCTGGGATTACACGTGTAATCCCACACCCAGCTAATTTTTGTATTTTTAGTAGAGACGGGGTTTCCCCATGTTGGCCAGGATGGTCTCGATCTCTTGACCTCGTGATCCGCCCACCTCAGCCTCCCAAAGTGCTGGGATTACAGGTGTGAGTCACTGCGCCCGGCCCAAAAAGGGCATTTCGAAGAGAAGTATCAGAAGCCATCAGTCCACAAACTATACCTAGTTATGTTTCAATTTTTACAAAACAACAGCAATATTGTTTCCTCAAAACACATTATCTTCATTTGAACAAAGATAAAAAGGCACAGAAAGGTAGATTATCTAGACAGTGTCCTGCTGTTAATGACTATTATTCTGAAATTAGAAAATTCTGCCTATCTTTTAACCATTACCTCCTTATACTTCCCAGATTTTCTCAGCAGTGAGGCTATAGTACCAAACATCAAAACCTAGAAATCTGACCATTCTATTCCATACCCAGAACTTTATTCAATGCTAACACTCTATGTTATTGACAATAATAAAAATAAGTAATTCATAATAATTAACTATACATTAATTATGTGGTAGGTAATATGCTTAATACTTTATATACATTATCTCATTTGGTTTTGATCCTCACATTAGCCCTAACAAGTGGTACGTAACATTACTGCCATTTCGCAATAGAAAAAAATGGGCTCAGAGATGTGTATGTTATAAATGTTATAAAACCGAAACAAGCCTGCCACACTCACTAGCCCAGGACTCTTCACACTATGCATACTACTCTCCCAAGTCATGTGTAGGTGGGCTGGTATTAAAGATTAAAAAGCTGAGGCTCAGGAAGTTGGCAAGCCTTGTCTAGGGTCACACATTTAGAAATGGAGCCACCATTTGGCTCCCAGTCCAGGACCCCTCCCACTCTGCCTCCAATACTGGACCTTCTCAATAAAAGAAATCATAGCCATTTACAGGGATCAACAAAGTAGAAAAACTCCACCCTTGTTTAAAAGAAAAAAGATAAACACACAAAATAAGGAAGAAAAAATATCAAACACAAACTGGCTTTGTCAACGTAGCATAAAGGTCATTCCATTTTTGTTTTTCCAGTATTTCTTTGTATGTTTCTTTTACAGTCCACATTTAACTGCCAAAGTTTTCAGTACTTATCAGAGACCTGGTAAAAGGTTAAAGAGCATTTTTCTGTTCCCAACCCACATAGAAAACAATGCCCACATTCAATCATCATGGAATCTATTGCCAAGTAGCAGACAGGTGCAACTTTTCTCTGCTGTACTGTGTGTTGGGGGAGGAGAGGTTTTGAAAGAAACATTAAAAACAAACCACATTTGGGGGGATAATTTCTTCTAAGTGACTTACATCTTGTAAGACATTTGGCTGTTGACAAGATGATCCCACCCTTGAATACACGGAAGTTGCACCCAGTCTCACAAAGCAGATTCAGTCGCCTCAGGCAGAAGCCTGGACTTCCCTCCAAGACAAATATGGAATTCAATCTGTGTGATGCCTTGAATGCAGCTAATTAATTTGCAATCCTTTATTATGACCATATAAAGGAGGGAAAAGGGCTACTTTCGCAGTCCTTCCTTGTGGGGAAGTCAAAAGGAAAAAAAGCATAATATTTAAATCCCATGGCAAAGTTCTTAAACTTTTCCACTAATATACACACCCTAGCTAATTCATCAGCATAATACCCTACAGCGAATCACCTCAGTACTATCTTTCCTATACACGCTCGTTCCAATGCTGTGCTCATTCTACTCAAAACTGAATGGATAAGAAGCTATAATGTCTCATTCTTTTTGCTTAGCCATTTAACCCTATAATTGTTAGAGTACATGAACTGACCTTAATTCATTTTATTATTTACATTTGCTTACAGCTAAGTAAACAAACCACAGCTGAGTGAAAACTCTATCTAAAAATAGCCAAGAGCTGAAGCAGTAACAGCAACCTAATGAAAACTGCTTTATGCACCAATGAGAGCATTTAAAATCCAAAATAAAGATTCAGAGGAGGAAAATACTTTTAACCTCACGCCTGTAATCCCAGCACTTTGGAAGGCCAAGGCAGGTGGATTACTTGATGTCAGAAGTTCGAGACCAGCCTAGCCAACATGGTGAAACCCCGTTTCTACCAAAAATACAAAAATTAGCCAGGCGTGATGGTGTGCGCCTGTAGTCCCAGCTACTCGGGAGGCTGAGGCAGGAGGATCTCCTGAACTCAGGAGGCAGAGGATGCAGTAAGCCGAGATTGTGCCACTGCACTCCAGCCTGGGTGACAGAGCAAGCCTCCATCTCAAAATAAAAAATACAAAAATAAAGCTAATGAGTAGACACACTTCAAATATGGTTAGCTATCTCCCAAATAGCTGTAGTCTTTCAGAATGGCTCTGTCTCAACTGGACAGTAACTATACAAGCTCAAAAACCAACTGGGAGTCCTCTGTGGAATATTTAAAACCATTCTCTATTAACTACCCTCCAAACATTTGCATATGGCATATGGGAAACTGAATTACAAGTTATGAATTTTCTGAAATCTTTCAGAGGCCAGCATCCACTCATGAGGAGCCAAAACTATTCATAATGAAAGCCTGATCCACTATACACTTCCATTAGGCAACTCCCGCTCCAAGTTCTGCTCCTTCCTTAAAAGTACTGGATCCCACCAACCACAGTGAAAATGTATTTTCCCATTCTCTCATCATCACATTTAAAAAACAAACTTTTAGGTGAATTCTTCTTTTAAAAACTAAAAATGAATTAGTGTTTCTTCAGATACCAAGTTGATAATATCTATGAATCAACTTCTAAAACTCTGCCACTAGACTGACTGACTTTGAATCCCTAATTCCATTCCTGCTGGCTGTGTGATCTTAGACAAGTTACTACATCTGCCTGTGCCTTGGTTTTCTCACAGATCAAAAGGATTGTTGTAAGTTAATACATGTCACGCACTTAGGGCAGAACCTGATTCATGATATAATCTGAAGAAATTATAGTTATCATTATCACTGCTATCGTCACTGTTACCTTTACAATTACACTGTTAACGTGTCCCTTTTGTCATCCTCCAGTATTCGGAAAAAATCTACCAAAAGATAATTAGGATCTCTCCACTAAAGGAAGTAATTCTTAGACAGTTTGGTTAGCAAGTTACATATTACAAATAACATCATAAAGATTCAACTAAAATCATAGTTTAAGATTCAAGCCAGGCATGGTGGTTCACACCTGTAATCCCAGCAATTTGGGAGGTGGAGGTAGGAGGATCCCTTGAGCCCAGGAGTTCAAGACCAGCCTGGACAACAAAGCGAGACCTTGTCTCTATAAAAAAAATTTAAAAGGGCTGGGCGCAGTGGCTCATGTCTATAATCCCAGCACTTTGGGAGCCCAAGGCAGGTGGATTACTTGAGGTCAGGAGTTCAAGAACAGCTTGACCAACATGGTGATACCCCATCTCTACTAAAAATACAAAAAATTAGCTGGGCATGGTGGCGTACTCCTGTAATCCCTGCTACTCGGGAGGCTGAGGCAAGATAATTGCTTAAACCCAGGAGGCAGAGGTTGCAGTGAGCTGAGATCATGCCACTGCACTCCAGCCTGGACGACACAGTTAAGACTCAAAATAAGTAAGTAAATAAAAAAGAATCAATCAGGTGGGTGTGGCGACACACTGGCAGACCCAGCTGCTCGGCAGGCTGAGGGGGGAGGATTGCCTGGGCCTGGGAGGTAGAGGTTACAGTGAGCCACGATCACACGACTGCCCTCCAGCCTGGGTGATGGAGACACTGTCTCCAAAATAAAAAATAAAAAAGAGATTCATTTGGATCCCTTATAGGCAATTGTTGCAGATTTCACGTAGTTCCTAAAGTCTTAAGATTAAACTTTTGAAATCACAATGCCAAAGATGTTTTGATTTCGAAATAATCACGGTACATTTGGAGAGATAAATACATCTACAACTAGGCGACAACACCAAAAATAAAATTGTAGCAGTTTGAACAGGGGATTAAACGGGTTAATTTTTTTCCTGGGGTTCAAAAAAAGAAACAGCAGCAAAAAATGGTACTTAAAAGTTGGCCTGGTGCAGCTGCTCACACCTGTAATCCCAACACTTTGGGAGGCCAAGGTGGGCGGATAACCTGAGGTCAGGAGTTCGAGACCAGCCTGGCCAACATGGCGAAACATCGTCTCTACTAAAAATACAAAAACTAGCCAGGCGTGGTGGCGGGTGCCTGTAATCTCAGCTACTTGGGAGGATGAGGCAGGAGAATCGCTTGAACCTGGAAGGCAGAAGTTGCAGTGAGCCAAGATCACGCCATTGCACTGCAGCCTGGGTGACAAATCAAATCTCCATTTCAAAAAAAAAAAAAAAAAAACGATTGAAAGTTATGGGTTATGACACAGAACATATACAACATGAATATGTCACAGTTATGAACATGTGACTATTCAAGATGGCGTATTTTTGAAATAATATAATACCAGGTTAAAAAATTAGCATCACAGAATGAAAAATAAGCCACAAACTAGCAGAAGATAATTGTAACACATAAAAACAAAGGATTAAATACAATGGTAATACAATGATAGCTATTCTTACAAAGTTGTTTCTATGTTTCAGGTAGTATTCTAAACAATACACATGCATCTTGAATGCATGAAGAATTCCTATGTAAGAAAAACACAAACAACAAAACTTAAAATGAACAAAAAACCCAAATAGGAATTTCACAGAAAAGAAAACATAAATGGTTCATAAACATAATAAAAGATACTCAACTATAATTCAAATCAGGAAACGAACATTAAAACCCCAAAGAAATACCACTTCATACTCTAGCAAAAACCTAAAAGGCTGTGAATATCTAATTTCATTAAGGAAGAACAATGGGAAGACTATTCACTGCTGGTGAGGGTACAGACTGGTATAACTGCTTTGGAGAACAGTTTGATGCCACTCAATAAAGCTGAACACACACATGCCCAATGACCAAGCAATTCCACTCCAGGTACATACTGTAAAAATAAAGCTGCACGTGTAGAATAGGAGACACTGCATAACAATGATCAGCGGAACATGAAGCTGAGTTGGGAAGACAGCTTGAGGCCAGGAGTTTGAAGCTGCACCAGTAGCTGGGACTATAATCATGTGCCACCGTGCCTGGCGAATTTTTTGTTGCTGTGGTTGTTGTTAGAGATGAGGTCTTCCTTATTGACCAAGCTGGTCTCCAACTCCTGGCTTCAAGTGATCTTCCCACTTCTGCCTCCCAAAGTGCTGGGATTACAGGCGTGAGCCACCATGCCCAGTCAAGTTCTGCTTCTTAACCTGTCGTAGATACGTTGATGTTTCATTTTCCTTTATTGTACAGATATACTTCATATTCTTATCTGTGACACAAGTCAAAATTTTTTTAAAAGTTAACATTTATTCCCTTCAGATGAATGATCGGCAAATTTACATAATGAATTAATTACTGAAACAATGTATAGATTTCAGACTAGGAAAGTAACTATTTATAAAAGAAAAGCTTAAAACCTGCAACAGAAACAAAATCCTGAAACTGTAAAATTGAGTCAAACTAAAATTTAAAAAAACAAAGCAATGATATAAAGTATCATTTGTCCAAATGTGTTCTACAAAATGCTGTTTTCTTAAATACGTCTGAGGAAAAACAGGTTCCAGGAGTCAAGTATGTTTGAAAAACACTGGGTTAAACAACTGAACCTATGAAGGAAGGAAGAGAACTTCTCAAGCTCTTGACTCTGGAATCATTTTTACATGGCAATTAACACCATGCTTCCTCTTAGATTTGTAGTTCAGATAAACACAATCTGGGAAACATTTTATAACACAGAGGCCACACAGATTGAATATTGCCCCCAGGAATGAAATGAAAACAGAAATGGATACTCCAGTAAGAGGTACCCAGATATCCTAATCTTCAGTAGCTGACCTAAACCCTGGATAACTGGGATCAAACCCCATAACCAAATACAACTTTTTAGGAACTAAGTGGATATTCACTCTGTGTTGTATGAACATGTGGGCAATGTGTTTCCTACACAGCTTTTCCACGATTTCCCTTGGGGCAAAAAAAAAAAAAAAAAAAAGAAAGAAAAGAAAAAAAAGTGCAACAAAAACAGATCTAGGTGTAATATAAAGAATTTCTACCACTGTTAGGGTAATGGTGGACTGACTGGCAGAGGGTCTTAGATTTGACTTAAGTAAGTTCAATAGAAGCTTCCAGCACAGAAATTCATGTTTCAAATTGGATCGCTCAGTCAAAAAGTTTTTGCATTAGACTTCCCCTAATCAAATTAGAAATTATCTAACTTTCTACTACAGTTTTCCCCAGGCACAAGGAATCTGTGAACTGGACCTAAAAAATTCTTCATCTTGTGCTTTTATCACCATAGGAAAAGATGCACATTTATTTTAAAAACTTCTCTACACCACTATCATAAACCTTTGCTCACACCTATTCCTTTTGGAAGCTAACTTCTGAGTGGCAACAAATATATTCTTAAGAAAAAAGTCTGACACAATGCCTTTGCATCTTAAAATATGTTAAATACTATTTGAAAAGAGTCAAACATCTGTCTTTTCAGGGCATCACAGGCAGTCAAACTGGAAAACGTGGCACTGCCAGGATTTCTACCTGGTGAAGCGTGGCAGACTTTTCTCTTCAGAGGGCTCTCGACAGGGTAGCATTCATTATCTTGCCAATTTACCACAACCTAGGCCCAATCCTCAGTCGTATAGGTTCAGAAATTTATTTTTATCAGCATCAACAGGGTAGCTGCATTGCTTAGAAGCAAACAAAATTAACCATGCTTCAACAGAAATCAGGATATAGACGCATTAATACAGAATGACAAATGATAGAAATAGGAATGCCTGTTTACGGTCATACACAGCCAATACTTTCATTACAGCCAAACTCATACATGCAGCCAAATAAGAGGCCCCTGGATACACAAGGAATCAGAATAAAAAAAGAGGACCTGAACATTTAATAGTCTTCTTTCATTCAATCAATAATTTTTTTTAATTAAGCAACTACTATGTCCAGGTAACCTTCTAGGTTCTGAGGATACAGAGGTCTCTGCTTACAGAAGTCATATCTAAGTAGCAGGGAAGAGTATGTGTTTCACAGAAGTTTATTATAATATATTAATAAAAGCAAAAACTTTTGGGAGCAATCTAAATGTTCAATAATAGAACTCCAATTAAATAATGATAAATCCAAATAATGAAAAATAATGCAGCCCTTTAAGAATAGCACTTGCAAGCCATAATTCATGACATAGGAAAAAAAAGCAAGCTATATATAGTGCATGATCCTATACACACACATACATACACACATATTTCCTATCCCTTTATATGCATAAAAAAACAAGTAGAAGGAAAGTCGTATCTTTAGACAAATCTTGTTTACTAAAGTACTATTAATGATTATTTTTTCTTTTTCTTCATACCTTTTTGCATTTTTCGGTTTCCTAAAATAGCCTTACATGCCTTTTATCACCAGGAGAAAAATTACTTCTAAAGTAATTTCAGTCAACATGCATACTAAGAACTCTTCAGATTTATCTGTTAGAAGCTGTGCATGAATGCCAGTCTCTGCATCTGTCTTGGAACTCAGAGAGCTCTTTTCCCATGGCTTTAAGCAATACTCAAAAAGACTAGCATACCTGAATTTTCTAGTCCTATGTTTTTTTCATCCAACAGCCAGTCTTATATTTCTAGCTGTCTTCTAAACGATTCAACCAAAACATTTTACAGATAACTCATCCAGTCGTCCTTTGATATGCATGGGGACTTGGTTCCAAGATCCCCCATGTGTACCAAAATCCACGGATGCTCAAGTTACTGATATTAAATAGTGTAGTATTTGCATATAACGTACACACATACTCCTATATACTTTAAATCACCTCTAGATTACTTATAATACTTAATATGATGTAAATGCTATGTAAATAGTCGGTATACATACGTGTTGTTTTTTATTTGTATCATTTTTTATTGTTGTATTGTTTTTTCTGACAATTTTGTTCCACAGTTGTTTGAATCAGTGGATGCAGAACCCATGAATATGGAGGGCCAATTGCATTTCATTATGCCCAAAGGCAAATGCATAATTTTTTCCCCACAGCTAATTTTCTAGCAACCCCATGGCTGTCCATGGCATGAACCTCTCTTCCAGTCAGAAAGTTTGGGAAGCAGGCTTAATTAATCTCTCCCTTTCCCATTTCAGGTTCATTAAAAAACTCTTGTCAAAATCTCTTTCATCCCACCTTATTCTTTATTCTCACTTCCATCAGCATATCAGTCCAGGCCCTAGTAGCATTAATGTTACTAATGGCACTGTTAGTAACATTACTTACCAGCATTCAAGTGGGTCTTCCTGGTGCCATTCTCTCCCATCCTGAAATCACTGCTCTTTATACAGAACTTGTATGATGTCATTCATTGGCTCAAAAACTTTTAAAGTCTTCCTTTTTCTACCACCCCAATCTAAATTTCTATGCCTGGTTTTTATTAAAACCCATAATTTGACCCCACCCTAGCTATTTAACTTTATTTTCCACTATTTGCCAGTCTCCTCCCTCATCAGCGAGAAGACATAACATAATCAACCTCACCACTAACCCTTGGAATATCTAAATTTAAAAATGGCCCTTCCTTTCCCCTTTATTTGTATTTAAAGAACCTGACAAATTATTCCTCCTCTGCTAAACTTTTCACAATTTCTTCAACCTCATTTATGTTTCATGTTTTCAGAACCTGTCTTGCATTTATTAGGAATCTCACCATTAGGCACTCTCATGTAGATAGATTTACAGTCATGTACATTCTCATCTTCTATTAAATTCCATACTCCTTGAAGGCAGGAGCCACGCCTTATTCTGTCCCCCAAAGTACTCAGAATGATGCAGAGCACACAGAAAGTACTGAAATCTTGTTGACTGATCCAGTGAGAAACGACCAACTTCAGTTTCAACCTCTCTTTAACATGTACATAGCAATTTGGGCAAGTCAGGCTCCATCCTAAAGGACATAAAAGGAGACTCTTTAAGCACATTACTAGGAAGGCCCTTTAGGGATAACATTGGAGTGATGAGATGCTCCATACCAGGGATAATGGAGACAGAGTTCTTGGGATTCACCACCGGAGTTCTTAAAGCATCTTCCAAGGGGATAATAAGGAAGGACTCAAACACCCTCGAATCTCCATGAGAACAGGCATGAGGTCTTCTGAAAGAGTTCTTTAACTGGAGTGAACGTCAAAGGGAAGTATAATAAAAGACCTGAGCAGAGTCCTGCTTGTTCATAAAATGACACTACCTAAATCACCAAATCTCACTGAGCCTTGGTTTAACTCAAGAGGTTCCATGCCACTATAAGAGGTGGTAACTGACAACTGATAGGAAATATTTTCATATGCATAGTCGTAGTGCCTCATATTTATGAACTTAAGAGTCTTCAAAAAGCTTTCTATATACATGATCCTTTACTTTCTAACTTTTCTAAATACAAGGTGAGAGAGACACAAAGTGTTCTATCAAAACAGTCTTGGCCAGGCACAGTGACTCACACCTGTAATCCCAGAATTTTGGGAAGCCGAGGTGGGGGGGGTCACCTGAGGTCAGGAGCTCGAGACCAGCCTGGCCAACATGGCGAAACCCCATCTCTACTAAAAACACAAAAATTAGCCAGGTGTGGTGGTGCATGCCCGTAATCCCAGCTACTCGGGAGGCTGAGATGGGAGAATCGCTTGAACCCGGGAGGCAGAGGTTGCAGTGAGCTGGGATCCTACCATTGCGTTCCAGCCTGGGCAACAGAGTAAGACACTATCTCGAAAAAAAAAAAAACCAAACAAACGAAAGAAACAAACAAACAAAAAATACCTCAAAGTCTACATATAACAAATATTTTGTTTTATTCTTAATGTACTTTAAATACATTTACCCATATTATTCCTTCTTTTTTTATTTATTTATTTTTTAAATTAGAGACAGAGTCCCAGTCTATCACCCAGGCTGGAGTGCAGTGGTGCCAACATAGTTCACTGAAGCCTTAAACTCCTGGCCTCAAGTGATCCTCCCACCTCAGCCTCCTGAGTCACTAGGATTACAGGCGTGAGCCACTGCACCTGGCTGTTTACCCATATTATTCTAAAATTAAGAAACATTTCAGAAATCAACTACTCAATGGTTTTATGAGTTTTCTGCCATGGAAAATGTAATGTTTGAGGATTTTTAACCTTAATACCTAGCAAAATTTCTATAGTGCTTTCTCAAGAGGTATTTTGACTTAAACATTTTGTACTGAACCAGTGAAAATATATGGAATTTACCAAATGTAAATTATAAAAACCAATTTTCAATAACATTTCTATTTTTAAAAGTTGAAATTTTACTTTAAATTTAAAGACATAATTTGTATTCAGTTTCAGTGTGTAATGACTGGCTTCTCAATAATAGCATTATTATTGTCTGGGCTCTAATCCTTTAGGAGAAGGGACTATTGTGAGATTCCTGTGGTTTCTTCCAGCAAACGAATAGTGTCAAAAATGGTACAAATGGTACACAAATGTCTGGTTCATACTATAGTATACAATCATCTGTAACAGACTTTTTGCTGGTGAGGAAGTATACCTTGCAAAAAACTAAGAAAAGAGTGTTTACCCAGAGATGTGCTGCTGCTGCTGCTGCTAATAAAAACTTTACTGACTGCTTCTACGTGCCATGCATATGCTAATAAACAGAACTGTATACTACATATACTGTATTAGTTAATAATATGTAAGGCATTTAAGACAACATCTGACAAACAGTAAACCCTACATAAAAGTTTATCATCATCATCTTCATATCACTCAATTCTGAAAGCAAAGATTAATGACGTAAGAAGCAGGCATTACTGCTCCCCACTCCCCATTTTACAGATACGAAAACAAATTTAGAGAAGAACTTAAGAAATTTGTTCAGGTCACACAGTTAAAATGGTGGATGGATCTAGAGCTTTTTCTAATCACTATGTAATTTTGATTAACTGATCAAGTAAACCTTAAGCTGATCATGGAAGAAGAGAGAGATAAAGTTCAGATATTACTGTAACAATGAAAGAAGCTGGCTGGGCATGCTCTGAAAAAGAAAACTGAAAATAATGGGAATGCTTGCGTCAATTATTTGTTGCAGAAAAACAAATGGGAGAGGTGTTAGCAACAATGTGGTCTCAGGTCTGTGGAAACCCAAGCCCAGAATATGGGTATTAAACGAAGAAAGAAAACTGACAATTTACAAGTAAGTTAATATGATACCATTAAGCATCACTGAGATTTGACGAAATAGGACTCCACACTAGAATAGGGCAAAAGCAAGGAAAGTAGAAGCATAAAGAATTGCTGGTGTTCTAGAGACTGAGGCTGACACAAATAGGCTGTGATGGGGACTTCAACTTTTGGGATATCCGCTAGAATTCTCCCATAGCTAAAAGCAACGTCTCTGATAAATGCCTTGCTAACCCTTCCACCTCTCAAATATGAAAAGAAATATTCTGGACATGAATGTGACCACTGGGAAGAAATTCGATGATAAATGGAAGTACTGGGAAATGGGAGTTCAATTTACCATGGAATTTTCAAGTTTGTTACAATAGCTGGGAATGGAAACATGGGACACAATTAGGCAACAAAAATTACAAAATGTTCAGAGAAAAGAAAAGTAAATCCTGCCTGAGACTCAAAAAAGAAAGATGAGTCATCTGCTTTAGGAAGCTCTCAAGAACAGAAGTCTAGTTAAACTGGCCTTGATTAATTAATTCAACAAATATTTACTGAGCATCCACTATGTGTCAGATACTGTTCCTGGCACCTTATAAAAATACAAGTGACACAAAATACCAGCCCTTACAGATCTTATATTCCAGTGGGGTAAGGGGATGGATAGAAAGTATAGGGGCTGGGAGAGGTATTAAAATTTTAAATGAGGTCATCAGAAGAAGTTTCATTGAGAAGGAGGTTTGAATGAGATGAAAAAGAATGATTTAGAAATCTGGAGGAAGGAGGGTACCACACAGCGTGTACAGTAAGTGCAAAGGCCCTGAAGCAGAGGTATGGTGTAAGAAATAGCAAGGAGTTCAGTATGGCACAGACAGAGTGAGGGGGAGTGGTAAGCAAGAGTTCAGAGAGGTGACAGGGGCAAGAACATGTAAAACCCTGCAAAGACAGTAAGGACTTTGGATTACTCCTGAGTATCCCCGTAAGAACTCGCACTTATTAGGCTCCCTTTCACTAAATGCTCTCTTATATAAATAACCTATATTTGACTAGGTGTTATGAGAAAAATACAAAAGAAGGTACACATGATTACTGCCCTGAAGACAGTGTCATTTTAAGTTCTGCTGGAAGTAAATTATAAATTGAAAATGAATTTAAAAGAATAACAAGGGAAATGTTCTATATCTACACATGATCTGATAAAATACCAGACTGAAACTTGTGAGCTTTAGAATAACTCTTAAAGTTATATCACAAGAAGAATCTAGAAAAGAAAGATAAAAAAAGAGACAAAGAAAGAGAATGAGTCAGAAAAACATGGTGGTGGTGGTGGTGGGGGACTTGTATAACCAAACAAGTGATGCAGAGACTGACATAAAACCAGTATTGCTCCTATCCTTTCTTCTAGTCACAACCAAAAGATTAAAAATTGGTATAAGCAACAGAGTTCTGGCTATAAACTGCAAAGGATATTCATGACAGAAAATGGGAAGATTCTGAAAAGACTGGTTGCACAAAGAGCTCTTCAATGAACTCAGATTTTCAAAGACACAGAAAAAGAAAGGAGGGACACATAACATGGATGCCTATAAAAGAAACACAGGATGGTATCAGGAAGTAAAATGTCCACAATGAGCTGAACTTAAGAAAATCATTAAGGGCTACAAAAGGGACTTTTGAATTTATATCTGGAAGAGAAAGTTTACAAAAGGCCTGGTATACACAAAAGGCTGAATATGTTGGTTAAAGTAAATGGTGTAGTTAATACATGACAGGAAAGAAAAAAAGGGAAAGAAACCCTTCACTTCTATTTTGCTTTTTTAAAATTCTACACTCGAATACCCCCTCACAGTTTACAAAGACCTTTTACATATTTCCACCTGGAAGAGGTAGGTATGACGCCTATTTTATAAAGAGAACTTCCAGTCCAGTGTCCATCACTCGAGCCCTGCCTCTCTTCTTAGTCTAGGAGAACGACAGCAAAAACTGGCGTGTTGGGATGAAAGAACTGATGCCCGTGACACGTGAAGTGGCCATGAAAGACCTGCCCCCGACACACTGCAAATCTGACTTGACCAGTTGTGTACTGTGAGCCTGCATGAGAATTTTGCTGAATGCTACAATAACTCTTTAACAAGTAAGGAAGACCAAAGAGGTTAAGACAGGAGACAAAGTACTCCATCTTTCAGAGTGAGGACAAAACACAAACATAACAAAAGAATATGAACATGGCAAAAGATTAACTCTGTGTTTATCATTCAGCCCGAAGAAAATCCTAGAACAGATTATAAAACAGTTCTGAACAGACAAAGATGGGCGGTCACCGAGAATCAGGGTGGGTTCAGGAAGAATAAGTCTTGCCAAGTAACTTTATTTCTTTTGTTGGCAAAGCTATAAGACAAATCTATGTGATTATCTGAAAGGTATTTAACAAGCTCCACTCTCCAATTCTTTCTGAGACGAAAAGAGAGATGGGCTGAGTAACATGTACACAAAACCAACTAAACAACAAAACTCAGAATGCTCATAAATAAGTTCTGCAGTATTCACTGGGCTTGGCCAATAGTGTTACCAATGATCTGGACAAAACTTTTCCCAACATCCTTTTCAAAATGTAGGGATGACCAGAACCTGGAGAGAATAATGAAACAAAAGAGAACAGAGTCAGATCTAAAACAATTTTAACAGAATATTAACTTTAACAAATAAAATTTAAAAGAGAAAATGTAAAGAATTATATTTGGGTTAAAAAAATCAAATGCTAAATATAAATAGTGAAAACTGTTGTATACATAAAAAAGCAACTAGGCCGGGCGCGGGGGCTCATGCCTGTAATCCCAACACTTTGGGAGGCTGAGGCGGGCAGATAGATCACCTGAGGTCAGGAGTTCGAGACCAGCCCGGCCAACATGGTGAAACCCCATCTCTACTAAAAATACAAAACTTAGCTGGGCATGGAAGCAGGTGCCTGTAATCCCAGCTACTTGGGAGGCTGAGACAGGAGAATCACTTGAACCTGGGAGGTGGAAGTTAGTTGCAGTGAGCCGAGATCATGCCACTGCACTCTAGCCTGGGTGACAAAGTGAGACTCCGTCTCAAAATACACACACAAAAAGGCAACTAGCCCAGCACCTTGGAAGGCAGAGGCAGGAGTTCAAGACCAGCCTGGGCAATATAGTGAAATCCCATCTCTATTAAAATATTTTTAAAATTACATTAAAAAAAAAAAGAACTAAAGAATTTTGTCAAATAAAAGTTTGACATAGGCTGGGCATGGTGGCTCATGCCTATAATCCCAACACTTTGGGAGGCAGAGGTGGGTGGATCACTTGAGGTCAGGAGTTCGAGATCAGTCTGGCTAACATGGTGAAACCCCGTCTCTACCAAAAATGTAAAAATTAGCTGGGTGTGATGACACACACCTGTAATCCCAGCAACGCAGGAGGCTGAGGCAGGAGAACCAGATGAACCCAGGAGGCAGAGGTTGCAGTGAGCTGAAACTGTGCCACTGCACTCCAGCCTGGGCAACAGAGGAAGACTCCACTTCAAAAAAAAAGCTTGACATAAATTAAAGTGTGGAATGGCTGCCTCTAAAATTTATCCAGTCTTAATCTTAGGCTGAGTTGGCACACACATATAAATAAAGTCATGCACAAGGAAGCTGAATGCCATACTCTACATTGTACTAGTTGGCTCATATCTGGAGAAGTTATTCAATACTTAGTGATGCCCTATAGTCATACGAAGGGCAAAATAAATGTCCTCATAATTTGAAAATTAAGTCATCCTCTGGGAGTAATACCAGCCTGAATCAAATAGAGTGATGGAATTTAGCCATAACCATCAGTAATTCCAAGAAAACATGTAACTGAAAAGGCTGGGGATACCCAAGTCTGGTCAAAAGAAAGTAGGGTGTAGTTTCTGGGAGGCAGGATTGGAATGTGAATTAAGAAAGCTGAAACCTTGTCAACTATGTTGACAGAAGGAGGTTATATTAATCTGGGGTAGTGGGGAGAGCAGGAGTTTAACAAGGAAGACTTTGCCTATGTGCCCCCAACACTGTCTGAGGTGAAAGCACACTGACCATATCCCCAGAGCGGCGCTGGACAGCTGCATCCTTATAAAGACTCTCCATCGGGTTATCCTGGCTTAGTGACACTCCCCATTAAGATTACCCATTTCATTAGAAGGGCTGGCTTCCCCTGTAGATTCTCCTATAGTGATGAGAGTGTGCTCACCCAACTATAAGCTTCCATTCCATGCACAGTTATACTAATACATTCACTAACTGGCATTCTTGGTTTTAAGTCAGTCTCTCCATCACTTGCTAAATATAAGTAAATTCCCATAATTCTGATGACTTCTGGAAAATGTTCAGAAAAATGTTCACAGCTAAGGACCTAAATAAGTGAGGTCTATACCTTAAATATGACCATCCATATCCAGCTTCTACCCATCCGAGAAGCCCTACATTTCTTTATGACAACTGTATTTGATGTAAAATGGAACCACATACTTTAAGAGAGAAAACTAAATAAAACACATGGATGGCAGTGACCAGGAAGGCAAAAGGTCTGAAATCCATATTTGAACAAATTCAATGAAGATACTTAGCCTGAGAGAGAGAAGATGTAAGACAGCCATCTTCAAACATTACTCTTGCAGTGACATAAAATTATCTCTAGAGGCCGGGTGCGGTGGTGGCTCAAGCCTGTAATCCCAGCACTTTGGGAGGCCAAGACGGGCGGATCACAAGGTCAGGAGATTGAGACCATCCTGGCTAACACGGTGAAACCCCGTCTCTACTAAAAAAAACAAACAAAAATCTAGCTGGGCATGGTGGCAGGCGCCTGTAGTCCCAGCTACTCAGGAGGCTGAGGCAGGAGAATGGCATAAACCCAGGAGGCAGAGCTTGCAGTGAGCTAAGATCCAGCCACTGCACTCCAGCCTGGGCGACAGAGCAAGACTCTGCCCCCCCCACCAAAAAAAAAAATTATCTCTAATTCTGCGATGAGAACCAATTGAAAATTATATAAGGAAACACTTTCCCGTTAGCACTGTCCTATGCCTGGCACAGAGCAAATGCTCAATAAGTTTTGACACACAGTCAATGCCCAACATTATTACCTCTTACTGTAGTTTGGATATTTAAAAAACATGAAAGAAATACATACTAGACACTGTCAGAAAACCTAGGAGAGGCACCTAACCCTGCTGGAGGTAAGAGGTAGGCCTCCCTGAAAGAGATGCCTAAGCAGAATACCAAAGCAAGCACAGGAATTACCCAAAATGTATAGGAAAGGGCATTCCACAAAGTCGTGTGTGAGACCAAAGGTAAGAGAAAGCTAGTGGTTCAGTGTGGTTTGAGAGATGAGTAGGGGAGTGATGGAAGGTAAGGCTGGAAAACTAAAAAGGAATTCATGTGTCACACTAAGGAGCCTGGAAGAAGCCATGGGGAGTCACCAGAAATTTTAAGGATGAAAGTTACATAACCAGATTCAAGTTTAGGACAGTCCTTGAGGCAGCCACATGGAAGATGGACCAAAAGAAGGTAAGACTGGTAGCAGGGAAAGATGGCTAGTTCAATCATTGGGCACCTGAATGAATATTCTGGCACTGGAGGAGGAGCAAAGGCAGAATTCAAGACGTAGTTAAGGAAGACCTAAAAAATGACTAGATGTCAGTCATAAACAAGAAGAACGAGTCAAGGGTGATTTCTGGGTTTGCAGCTTAAGAACCAAATAGAGAACAACGCCATGCACTGAGAAAGCTAAGGAGCACAGGAATGGTTCTGGGAAGGGAGAAGATAAAGTCAGCTCTGGGCTAGCAGAATCCAAGTTATCCATGGAACACACCAAAGGTGGCGATATCTAGAAGACAGATGGACAATGGGGTGTCAAGCTCAGGAGGGGGACCTGAGCAAGATAAACCGGTTTGGAAGTCATCATTGCAGAGCAGTTATTGAAGATTATCAGAGCATATGAGATCACCCACACTCACAGTGCAGGGAGTGAGAAGAGGACTGGGGACAAAAGAGCACATTAACCATTTAAGGGAATGAAAGTTAGCTATCTTGTGATCTGTTAAGTTCCCTGTCTTTAGGCAAGGAACTTAAACATTTAGGCAAAGACTACACATCCACTTGTTGGAGATGATGTACAGGGAATTCACAACGGAGTTGGACTACATGACCTCTAATGCATCTTTCAACTCTGAAAATCAATCAAAAACTTCAATTCAATACAGTATTTCTTACAATCAGAAATAACTTTTCACCACTATTACAGAAAAGCTAAAATCATAAGTATTTTTGTTTTTGGCTTTGTCAGTCCAATACGTTGTGTAAGTTCTAAAAAACAAATTTTTTGCTGTTTGATAATGTTTTCTGAAAGGGAGAGAGTACTTGGTTTACTTGAACAGGAAAGCACAGGCTCTAATTTCTTAACCCTATTTTTCCTTCTGTGGGTCCAGTTACACTCCTGGTTAGTATGAAAATGCAGTTTTACTACAGTAAAAATTCAAACACATGTTCTCAGCTATTCATCCCTTTACTTTCTGCCACCTTGTGCCTGAATTGGGCTATACAATGGGGCTAATCTATGGATTTAGATATTAAAGCTTTAACTACATTTCAGAAATGTGCCTATAATTTTCATTGATATTTAAAGTATGCTGATTTCTGTCTCCTTTTCTGCTCAATTCTAAAAATAGAGAGACACAGGTCCATACACAATTTTAAAAATTAAATCCAGAAATGTTTGATTAAAACAAACTGCCATTTTTGGCATAAAAATACAACCAGAGTATTTTCAGACAGTACTGCTGGGAGTTCAACTTAATCCTTAAATATGGCACTGGTCCCACTAAGTGGTACCTGGAACAGGTGTGAGAGATACTTGACCTCTTTTAGCCATATGTACTTTTTCTCCTGCCCGCTCTTTATGCCTCTCCCACCACCCCGCAAGCCTGCTTTTTCTCCTCCTGTTCCTTTCACTTTCCTCCTGAGAGTGCCCATAATCTTTTAGTACTACCAGTAATGGCACTAAAGCCAACACAGCTGCCCACCCCTGGCCTAGAAATACAATGGATATAATTTGAATTAGAGACTACCATTAACTTTTTGGTTGTCCTTAGAAAATGACTTTATATTCTGTTTCAGTGGCCCAATTCACAGGACAGAAAAAAAAAATAACCACTGTAGAAAGTAAATCTATGTAAAAAAGAAACCTGTAGTGCTTTTTAGCTCTAGCAAACCAATGTAGATTACATACAAAGTTTATAATCACGATTTGCAGGTACAGGTCTCTGAATGACCAAACAAGGATAGAGGAAGACCAGAGATGATGTTTGACGCCATCTGAAGTTTAGGGTCATGTTAGTTATTAAACTGTGTTATTTTTTAAAAATAATAAGGCTTAGAGTAGAGAAAAGGAAAAGAATCAAGGCTAGAGCTAAAATAAAAGGACTTCAGTATTAGGTATTACAGTCTTGGGAAATTTTTTAAAGTTCCATAAAACCCTACGGGAAAGGTGAATAATCATGTCCCCACCACAATCCCCTCCCTCAAGTCAAGTGCTCTTGAAGCTGTGCTTTGATGCAGCATTCTGTTTATACAACAACCTTGGTGGTTCTAGGCCTCAACAAAGAAAAGGATTTCAGTGGATTTACTTTTCTCTTTATCTCTCTAGCTGATGGTATCTTTACTTTTTCTGTTTAATTTCACAAAATGGAAGCAAGGGACAATTTATCAGCAGCACTGCACTCCAGGTTGCGAGGGGGAAGCACAGAAGAGGTGCTTCCAATAGGCTACCAGAGGCAACAGAAACACTTTCTTACAAAAGCTCAGAGTGTTAACGCTGCATAAACATAAATACACAGCAAATAAAAAGTTCATTGATCCTGTCCAGCATCATGGCAACAATTCCGGTTCCTGGGGCTCCCTAATATGCTTCAGTGTCTTATATCACTATGTGATAATACCTGCCTAAGGCTTCTTGGCCTGAAAAACTCCTCCTCACCCTTCAAGTCTACGCTCAAACACTCACACATCCTTGGAAAGCTTCTCTCACTATCCCAAGTAGGTGCCCCTCTCCCTTAGGTGGGCCTCTCACTGCTCTTTCATGACAGCTGCTATGCCTGACTGCAGCTATTTCTACCCCTGTGAATGTAGCTCTCCAGTCACCTGCCCGGCTTCTGAGGGAGCACTGTGTCTTTCCCTTTCCGTATCTCCTGGCACACGGTGTGTACTTTATGTACAATTCACAGTGAAAGAACTCCCTAGGTTCTTTCACCAGAAAGGAGAGACACATCCATGTAAGTCTCTCCTTCCCAATCTCACCTAGTTTAGAACTTCATTATTATCACCTAGATTATTTAAATTTGTCTCTTCACTGGTCTTCCCATTTCTGGTCCCTCTTTCCTTGAATTCACTACTGCCACTTACAACTCTAAGTAAATGTACCAGGTTGAGCAGGTGATGAAGTAGAGAATGAAAAGCTGGAAAACATCAGTTCTCTAAGTTCAATGGGTTCAAATCCAGTAGGGCAGAAAGAGTAGATAATTAACAGAATTTACCAGGTGCTGTGCAGATACACCCAATTTATGCTAATCCCTCTGCCCGGCATGCCCTTCACTCTGAAAGGGTCAATTCATATTTCACTTCATATAGGAAGCTTTCCTAATCTCTCTAGCCAGAAGCAATCTCTCTTTCCTTTGCTCCCTCAGTACCCTGTTACTCCGTTATCACTTTCTGTTTGAATTACAGTTATTTGTACCCATACGTTATACGTCTTACTGGATTGAACTTTTCTAAATGGAGGGCCAGACATCTATTTGTCTCTAGTTTGCCATGGTACCTAACACAGTGCCCTGCAAATAGCTGATAAATAATGCATTATGATGATTAACCTCACTAAAATATTATGAGTCTGTAATTCCTCTAGGATTTGCCAGTATTAAGAATATCAATGGGTCATATACATGCAATTCAGTCCTAAAATTTTCCACTCTAGCCACAAAAATAGAAAAAGTCTATTCTGTTTGGCCAGATAAGAGTCGACATATGGAGAACATCCTCAACCAGATCCGAAAAACGTCCAAATGAAATGGATCGCTGCTGTAAAAAACACAATAAAGGGCAACTCCCTAGTACTACAATAAACTGAGCAACCAGCCTCAGCTGCCAAATACAGAAAAGCCATAAGGGGCAAATGGTGTGGGGTTTCCACAATGGGAGCAGGTCAGTGGGTAGAGGCCTAACTAAGTAAAAATGAACACTGCTGGTAAAATTTAATAAAACAAGACACTAGTACAAGATAGTATGTCAAAAATGGATCATTAAATAAGCTGTCTGAGCTTTCAAATATTATCACTTTCCAGAAGTGAATAGTACTTGCAGCTTATGCATTCTTTTAAGGATCATATTCAATTTTCTACAAAAGTGCTACCATAAGATACCTCAGCAAGCCCTTGTTAGGATTCCCAATTCCTTAATTTCACTGTTTATGTCTGTCCTCCCTTCACCCTATTCCTTTATCATAATTGTTTCAGTTAGAATGTAAGCAGTTGAGTACACAATGAGATAGACAATAACTTAAGAATTAAGGACTTTAACATTTCATGATTTAAAATGCAGAACTAAAATTCCAGCTTCTCAATTCTCACAAAACAAAACAAAGCTCAAGGCTTAAAACTTTAGAAAATGCCATGCTATAATGATATTTACCCACTCCTAATTGGCTTAAATGAAGTCAGAACATTTGATTATATCATTTAGTTCAGCACTGTAATCACTGAGGGCAAAAACCTTGTCTCATCAACTAATTTTGTAGCCCTTGGTGAACAATTTGCCTGTAGTAGCTTTTACTCTACAAGGAAGACCAGTGTGTTAAATAAAGTGTTTATATTAGAGTTGAAAGTTTAAATTCAGGCTCTGTCTCTTATTTTGAGATCTCAGACAAGTCACTTAAAGTGAGTTCCTCTCTTTACCTGAAAATAGGTGTAATAGTCATACCCTCACTGCCTATACCACGTGATTGGTATGAGGCTTAAGTAAGGAAATGTGTAAAAATGCTTCATAAAACTATAAAGTGTAATATAAATAAAAAGGCTCCTGGTATTATTCTTAAAATAAGTGCTAAGAGCAAATCCCTCTCTATAAGAAATCAGAATATAATTATTTCTGCATCTTTTCCCAAGAGAATTTATGTCTGACATACAAAACTGCAAATAACTCCTAAAGGGGAAATTACCAAAAAAGTAGGGGAGAAAAGAGAAGAAAGAAAACTTGGGGTGGGACTAGAAGAGGGAGGTAAATTAAAGAGGAAAGGAGAAGTTTTTGTAGTAAAATAACGCAATATAAGAGAAAGCAAACCTGATTTGAAGAATCAACTTCTAACTCTACCACTTACAATCTACCTGTGTGACCCTGGGCAAGTCACTTCACCTCTCTGAGCTCCAGTGTCCTCATTTGTAGGTAGAGATAATAACTCACAGGATTGCTGTAAGGATTAAATGAGATAATATATACGAAGTACTTAGCACTATGTCTGCTGCATAGTAAGTGGTAAGTGGTTACTGGCATTGACAAAATTATTAGACCTGTTCCCCAATGGGTGACATTCGGAAGAAAAAGGAATCAAGAACATTTAAGAGGGGAAGATGATATTCGGAGAGCTAAATCTATATATTACCACTGGGAGACAAAGTTTAAGAAATATAAATTACACAAAGTTTTCTTCATATTAAATGTACAGATTACTTACTGTGTCCTTAGAATTGGTGAGGAATCAAGAGAAATGTAGTCAAAATCTCCAGATCATAAAAGCAGAAGAGCAATAACTGTATTCATAAAAGCTGAATAGTAACGGAAGAACTAGGCCCCTGAAAAGTGCTCATTAATGTGTACAGAGGCTTCTCTGTCCCAAACTCAGTTTTTAAAACATTCATAACAGAACGAAAGCTACACTCTACAGCAAAGGCACAGCAACCCCAAATGCCAAAAATACATGGTATTAGCTATCATGCTCTCATGTTAGTTTCTGCCATCTTGTTCTTTATTCTGGGTGTCTTGTATTTGTGGTTGATTTGTGATGTTAAACATTATTAACTCCAACCTATTCAGGAACTGCAAAAGCAGTAAAAGTGTCCCAGGAATCAGGAAAAAGAGGAATAAAATCTCCTGAATCAGCTGTAGAGATAGTAAATAACTCAAAGAGGTAAGAAAACAATGGATGTTATCTGTGCATATGGGATCAGAAACATATATTATAACGTAGAAATTCTATACCTATGGAATCAATGAGAATCAGCAAAAGGCAAGGAAAACAGGAAGCCTTCTGTATAAATGGTCAGAGAATCAACAATTTGGGTTACCAACTGATTAGGTGTTAATTTAGGGGAAGGCAAGGAGCTTGTTAAGAATTTAAAAGGTAAGCATAGGCCAGGCGCAGTGACACACACTTGTAATCCCAGCACTCTGGGAGGCCAAGGAGGGTGGATGATCTGAGGTCTGGAGTTCGAGACCAGCCTGACCAACATGGTGAACCCTCATCTCTACTAAAAACACAAAACTTAGCTGGGCATGGTGGCGCATGCCTGTAATCCCAGCTACTTGGGAGGCTGAGGCAGAAGAATCACTTGAACCCAGGAGGTGGAGGCTGCAGTGAGCCGAAATTGTGCACTGCACTCCAGCCTTGGCAACAAGAGTGAAACTCTGTCTCAAAAATAAATAAATAAATAAATAAATAAATAAATAAATAGATGCTAAGCATAAGTGTTATCATCACAAACCACAGACAACTGCCAAGGCTCCAAGCCTGTCTGAATTTGTACAATACGACAGTGAATGATCAGGTCACCACATGACCTATAACTGTTAAGGTCTTCCCTAAGACCTGTGCAGAGCTCATCTAAGAGGCAGGCTACCTGCCTCCGTGGATTTTCAATGCAGACTAACTATTCCTGGTGGGAGAAGATGACCCCAAAATTTGTATTAGCAAGGAGGTAACAGTATGACTGGTTTCCTTTTGATAGAACAACTCACACACCTTTTTACTAAGACAACCTTCCAAACCCACCTGTACTTAGAAAAACTTGTAAACTTTTTATAACAAAGCGAAGTCAACATCTAAGTATCTCCATGAAGTGATGGGCTAAAGATCTGCCAATCAGGGCATAGTAAATGGAAATGATATACCATCACTACTAATTTAAGACCTGTTTTAAAAAAAAAACTTTTACAATTTGTTTTGCCATCTTTGTCTTATTTCAATTACACAAATACACATGCTTTAAATCTTGGCTTTAGTTCTGCTACTTTTCCCATTACGTTTTCAGCTCATCAACCATCAACTGTCCTAGTACAGGTGTCTTCTAGAACCTACCCCATTGAGTCAAGTAGAGAATACTTGTATTCGTTCACAGAGACTGTGACTCTGGAGCTGTACTTAAACTATGAGTACGGTCAACTGCGGGCACTGACAAAGAAGCTGAAGAGTCTGGATCCTGCTGGACAGTTAGGAAAAGGTAGGCAATACCTCTCCCACTGCTCACCTACTGTATTCCCTGCCTAGATACACTTTTTTTCTAACCTTTAATTCCAATTGCATTTATGATTCCAATTCTTAAACGACAAATATGGACTATTCCCAAAACTTCGCAAATAAAATCAGGTGGACATTTACAGTACTGAGTAGGCCTACACAAGATACTGCTCACTTCTGTAGCACCTTTTATTTCACAATCCCAAAGAACTGTCAAAGTTGCCCCAACAGAAAGTATCAGTGATGGAACTTCTCTCATTTTATACATGTACAACACTCTATTCACCCTGTTTCTGCCATTATAAGCATAGCTATTCATGCAAATAAACTAAAAGGGCTGAGACCAACATTCAATCATTAATTAAACTTCAACTTCATAATTCAACCCCAAAACTATCCAGTGCCAAGTGGTTTAAAACATTACAGAATAGGGCTGGGCACAATGGCTCACACCTGTAATCCCAACATTCGGGAAGCCGAGGCAGCAGAATCACTTGAGCCAAGGAGTTTGAGACCAGCCTGGGCAACATAATGAAACCCTGTCTCTACAAATAATTTAAAACTCAGTTGGGAATGCTTGTGCACACCTGTAGTCTGAGCTACTCAGGAGGCTGAGGTGGGAGGATCGCTTGAGCCTGGGAGGCAGAGATTGCAATGAGCCATGATCACACTACTGCACTCCAGCCTAAAAGACCAAGACTCTGTCTAAAAAAAAAAAAAAAAAAAAAATTACAGAACAAAGCCAAGCACAGTGGCTCAGGCCTATAGTACCTGTTACTTAGGGGGCAAGAAGATCATTTGAACCCAGAAGTTCAAGTCCAGCCTGGGCAAGATAGTGAGGCTCTGTCTTTAAAAAAAAAATAATTACAGGACAAAATATACAATGACTCAAACATTCCACTAAGCAAAAGAGTTAATATGGAATAACTTCTCACTTCTAAGTCCTTATGAATACTTACAGGTAATAAGTCAAAATTATTAAAAAGTCCCACTCAATAGTTATATTTAATTTGCACCACGAATAACTTCCAAAAATGGATTAAAATAACATGTCAAAAATAACTCATTTACTTGGATGTTCATTATTTTGGAACTGTTTCTAGAAAACTGACCCCAAAATTTAGATGTCAGAAGAATGTACTTCCCAAGTCAAGTTTTTGAAACTACAGACCTGAGGAAGACCATCATGAATGGGAGAGAAAATATGCAGTTAAGCACGCCATAGGGTACAAGACAGAATGCCTGGGTCAGAATCCTGGTCCTACCACTCAGTAGCTATCTAACCTTAGTACCACAGTTACTTCATCTGCAAAACGGGAAAAATAAAAATACCTACTCCATACAGTTATTGTGAGGATTAAAGCCAGGAAAGTAAGTAGTACATGTAAAGGGTGTAGCAGGAAGCAGCATTATATATTTACTTATCATCATTATCATATGACTAGATCACTTAAATCATCCACAGAAACGCCTTTTCCTATTTCAGTCTTCCTTAATTGGTCTAGTAGCATTTAATCCCTCCCTCCTTGGGTCCTCATAAAATACATTTTCTACGGTATTTGTTTGGGTAGGTACATTTCTCTCCCACTGGATCACATCTCCTTGAAGACAGCAACCACAGTTCGTCCGAGAGTACAGAGCAGCAAACACTGTTCACTGCTGCCTTTGATTTCTTTCCCTCTAAAGATTCTGAACAATAATACCCTGTCAATTAGCAAACCTTTACCTGGAGACAGAAGGCTTATGCAACCAGTGCACTTAAGTACTGGTCATACCTTGCTAAATACTTTCTTAAGACTTAAAAATCTTGGGGGGAATAAGAGGAGGATACGCTTCATGTTTTTAAACTATTAACCAAAGATATATTTTTAATTTTTAAAAAAAGTTATGTCTCAAAAGCTTGCTTTCATTATTTCATTCAAAAAGACCATGGTGCTTTTAATATAAAAATACAGTAGCATAATTTCTGCACATGTCAAGTCTAACCTAATCATAACTTGCCCATCTGCTGATTTTAATGTAATCCTAAGGATGCTAGATGACAATATGCTTGTTTGATTCACCCTACACTATTTACATAAAATAAAAGCATTTTAACAATACATTGAGATGCAAGTCTTTCTGGCTCTGATTTGTGCTCTCTTTCTCTCTTAACAAAAAGTGTCACACACACCAAAAAAAGCCTCCAACTTATCCTGGATCACTGGGGAGGCACTTTCGAAAGGGCATTATTCAATTTCACTAACACAATGATGCTCTCCTTATATTTAAGAGAACAGAACTTTTCTGAAAGCAAAGAGCTGAACTGAGTCCATTGCTTTGTTATCATTTTTTAGAAAGTCCAATTTTTCCTTTGTTCTTAGTGTCCTACCTTTAGAAATCAAGTTTGCAGCATAAAAACTGACAAGGACATCTATTTGTTGGCACAAATCATCTTAGTCTCTATTCTTTGATTTATTTTAAAACAAACTCAAGAGCAAATGGCTAGAGAAGAACTGCTCCTATTTAATGTGGGTTTTCTAAGTCTAATTTTTTCATTCCCAGTGGCAGGGCCTTTCAAAAGAGTACAAAAACTACACCCAACTTTGCTTCTCATTCTAAACACATCCCAACCAAATGGGAAACATTATCAGCCATCTTAATAAGGAGAAAATGAAGCTAAGTGAGGTCAAACCAAAGCATTTTTTAATTCATTGTACCTCAGGATTTTTCAGATGTAAGTAGTTCGATGAACTTATGCAATAAAATTATGTAATACCATAATTTAACATAATATTTTAGACTAACTTCTCTCTCCTCAAATAGTCACAAGGGTGGCTAATTCACATACAATACCTCTCAGCCACTGGGGAGAGAGTATAATAAACTTAATTGTTTTACATATCCTGAGGCACAGAGAGAAAGGCCAAATTCAAAGAGGTTTACAGTACCTTATATACACAGATGACTGAGACAAAGAACTTTCAAGAATCTGTACTGAGGAAGCAAAAAGGGGCTTAAGTACAATAGACCCTGCCTTAAAGTAGAGAGACCGGTCAAATGCAAGCCCCAGCGCCAAAAAAGATCTCACTCATCAATCCCCATCTTACAATCAAGAGGTAGAACTTAAATCACTTAAAGCTGTTTTTTCAGATTTGAGCGGTAAAATAAGCTAACAGTCAGGCCATTTCCGATTAAGTGGCCTCTCTCAAAACTTACCACAAGTTATGTGAAATAGGCAAGAGCGTTGGTTCTGCATTTTATCAAGTGAGAAACAACAGCATCCTACTTTTGGACAAGCCACTACTTCCAGAGCTACTAGCCCTCCCCCCACCTTCCATTTCTTTTTATATCATTCCTCCAAACTTAGAACCCGAAAAGCTATTCCACGAAACAAAAGCAGCACCAGTAAAAGGAAAGGCCACTGGTTTTGAAAATAAAGTTTGTTCTTTTGCTGTCAACCTGGCAACTTTTTAAAGGTGAAACGTGCCCTATTCAATTGGTTATAATCTTTTCTATTCCCACATCAAATAACCACTCGTTTGACCTCGATACTAAAGGTGAAAAAAGGAGTGGGAGAAAATGATTTTGAAAGGAAGGGGCTACGGGTGCAATGGTAAAGACAGATTCTAAGACTGGTTTTGAGCACTCCGTGGCTTCTGGGAGCTGGGAGGCTTTCCTGAGTCTGTCTTGAGAAATGTTTGGCAATCTGACGCATCAGTTTTTAGGAACGGTACACAAACAGCCCCCACAATTGAAGAGCCATGCCTCGGATCCTGGCTCTGGGTGACATAGGCTGGAGGGCACGGGACGGGAGCGCTGAGGCTACCCGGAGAGGATCCGCGACATTTGTTATTGTTTATGAAGCCCAGGCGGAGACCTGGAGTGGGGTGCTCTGGGGCTGGGGTGTGGAAGGAGAAAGGAGCAGAGAGAAGGACAAAGATTCCTTCCCGGGCGCGAGGCTCCCTCTCCGGACACACGGGGCCAGTATCACCCCGGGGAATAAGAGGGCCAAGGCCGTCGCCGCAGGTTCCCCGGAGACATTTCCAGTCCCGGAATTAGCCCCGCTTTCCCTGGACACCCAAAGACACCTAAGATCTCCTCCTGCTCGCAGAGTTGGGGCTGGCGCGGCGAGCCCGGACCCCCAGCCGAGCGCCGCATCCGCGAACTCACCTGCCTCCGGTCGCGCCCGCGGCCGGCTCAGCCTCCGCACGGACCGCAGCCGGCCGGGCGCCCGTCCGCTCCCTTCTCCCCGCTCCGCCCTCGCCCCGCCCCCGGGAGGTGGGACCCGCGGCCTCGCCGGAATCTCGGGGCGGCCTCCCTGAACTCTCGCGAGCCCTCCCTCCTTGGCTTCTGGGTGGCTGGGTCCGTCCGACTCGCCCTGACGTCATACGCACCACTACCGGAAGTAGTCTTCTGTCGTCAACGCCGCCCTCCCCGGCCCCACCCATCTCTGCTTGGTGAAGTCCAGACTAGTTCTGAGGTAGTTGACTGTGACCACTTCTTTCACCAGCCTCACCTCACTGCCGTTTTTACTCAAAACCTGTTCAGGCCTCTCTTGAGGGTGGCCTAGTGTATTGCGACATTAGTCATATTCTAAATGTCATCCGAATTTTTCAAACAATGTAATGCAAAGAATGTTAGAAATGGAAAGAGAGAATTCACACATTTTTCAGACGGGGAAACAGTGGTCAACAAAGATGAATCAGCTAAATTGCTCAGTGGGTAGCTGTGGGGACTCGAAGCCACCCAGATTCCTTAATGCTTCCATTTCACCATGAGGGGACTCCAGAGACTGGAGAGGAACTAGGATTTGGAAATGCCACAAAAAATACATTAAAAACCTGTTTGGGTTTTCTTGGAAAATCTAAAATAACTGACAGTACTGGCCTGCTTTATCATTAGGATTTGAGAATTGTGCAGAAGAGCACTCCCCTATAGGATAACCCAAAAGGGACAACTTTGGGAAGGTTGATGCAATTTGCGTCTAGGGACAAAACTGGCCTTTGGGAAAGCCAAATAAGAGAATGACTCCCAATTATTGTTGACAAGTTTATCCTCAATATGAGTATTGGAGGTTTTATAAAATAACCTTAGCTTTTAGCTTATTGAGACAATATATGAAGCTGGTACTGTGCTTGCAAAAATTATCACTTAGAAATGCCACCTGTCATCTTTAGGTTTCCCAAGAGCAGGTGACACGAGCAAAACACTTAGGAAAGAAGCATTACATCATTTCTCTTTCTTACACGGTGCTTTTCCATGCATTGCTCAGTAGTGGGAAAAGCTCTAGTTTGGTAATTAGTGTATTTTGGGGGAGATTAGCTCCACTTATATGGTCATTTTGAAACCCAAATGACATCTGTCATATACAAGCATAGGAGGTTTAATTGTGATCAGACAAGCTTGACAGAGGCCTATACACCCTTCTCCCTGTACTGCACGCATACACATACCATTCAAATGCTACAGTAGGATTGAGAACAGTGTATGATTTGTTCCATAGCAAATTTATGTCTTCAAATGCACCATGCTAAAGTAATATGAACTAGTATAGAGTAGCAGTCTAGGTTAATATGAGATAGGCTAAGACTTTGACCTCCAGTTCCTAAATTTTCCTAAATTGAGACCATTGTAAACAAATTTCCCTGGGAGATTGTTGAAAGTACCTCAGCTGAAACAAATCAGAGCTATGAACCAGAAGTTTGGTGGTCTATGGACCCCTTTTCAAAACAGTGTTCTTTTTTTTTTTTTTTTTTTTTTTGAGACGGAGTCTCCCTCTGTGGCCCAGGCTGGAGTGCAGTGGCCGGATCTCAGCTCACTGCAAGCTCCGCCTCCCGGATTTACGCCATTCTCCTGCCTCAGCCTCCCGAGTAGCTGAGACTACAGGCCCCCACCACCTCACTGGGCTAGTGTTTTGTAATTTTTAGTAGAGATGGGGTTTCACCGTGTTAGCCAGGATGGTCTCGATCTCCTGACCTCGTGATCCGCCCGTCTCGGCCTCCCAAAGTGCTGGGATTACAGGCTTGGGCCACTGCGCCTGGCCTCAAAACAGTGTTCTTAAATGCATAAACTACCTAGGGTTACAAAGGAAATTGATAACGTTAACATACAGTTACCAAAAATACTAAAAAGTGAGTTTGTGTTATAATTATGTGGTAAGTGGCAACATCTAAGATGGCTGTCAATGATCCTATGCTTCTGGTATTCCTGCCTTCTATAATTCCCTTCTCTAGTAACTTAGTTCTTGAAAAGGAAATACAGCAAAAGCGATTGGGATATCATTTCCATGATTAGGTAACAAAAAGATTCTGGGCTCCATCTTGCTTGTCCTTGCTCTCTCACTTGCTCGCTTTCATGGAAGCCAGCTGCTGTGTTGTGACCTGCCTTACAGAGAGGCCCACGTGGCAAGGAACTGAGAGATACCCAGTGAACAGCCACCAAGGAATTCAGGCCCCCAGTCCAACAACCTGTGATGAACTGAATACTGGCAATAATCACGTGAGTAAGCTTGGCAGTAGATTCTTTCCCAGTTGAGCCTTGAGATGACTGCAGCCCCACCTGACACCTAGACTGCAGCCTTGTAAAACCAGATACTGAGCCAGCAGGCCCAGTATCTAGCCAAGCCCAGATTTCTGGCCCACAGAAACTGTGAGACAATAAACATTTGATGTTTTAAGCCCCTAACGTTTGGGGTACTATGTTACACTGCCATAGATAACTAAAGTGGTTATATATTTGCCTCTTTATTAATGCATTAAATAATAAGATCAAGACCTACAGTAATTTTGTAGTAATATAAACAATATGTTGAGATATCTATAACAACTTTAATGGGGTAGAAAATACGTGTGATTCCTATTGAGGAAAAGTCACAGGTATTGCTAATATTCCTGTGGTTTGCTGCGTACATTTATGATGGAACAAATGCTAATTTTCAGTTTGAATTTAGTGAAAAAATTATATAACTGTATAACATATAATATATATAACTATATAGTTTTATATATATAATATATATATGTTTTTTTTCTTTGAGGTTCACAGACCCAGGTTAAGAACCATTGACCTAAGTAATAGATCATTTGTAGGAACTTCCAAAACTCTTATCACCAACTATCTGATACAGAATCAAAGTTCAGGTAATAAACATACACTATGGCCACTGCTAACATTATTAGCCTACAGCTGAATATGACTTTGTATCCCCTTCCTCCACTTATTCCCTCTTCTTTGAGTTTATGCTAAATGTAGGCAGACAGGCTAAAATTGTAGGCCAGAAAGGATGAGAAAAATCATGATGAAAACCTTTTCAGCACTCAATTTATCTAATTTTTGTTTTTACCATTTGAAATTGTTAGCTCGTTGATCAGAAGAACTCTTTGGTATTACTTTTACTCTCTTATGCCTACCACATAGTAAATAAAAATGAATGCCAAATGGCAGTAGTACATAATAATAGAAGGACAGCTATTGATAAAACCCTTCCACCAGATGAATAAAGCAACTTTTCCATTTATGCAATTTTGCAACTGTGGGATATACCCAAAGCAGTATTTAGAGGGCTAATTTATTGTTTTAAATGCACTTCACAGAAAACACAAAAATGAAAACAAATGAACAAAGATTGCAACTCAGGAAACCTGAAAGAGAAAACAAAATAAATTCAAAGGAAGAAGGAGGATGTAAAACTTAGAGCAGAAGCCCCTCCATGACCCTTATGTCCACCAAGGAATGTAAATCAAATATATAGTCATTCCCATATATACCTCTGTTTTTCAAATATATGTAAATTTTGTTATGATTAATAATTTAAAATATAATTTTAAAGATAAAGGCAGAAATTAACTATTAATTTAGAAATTAATTTTTTTGAAAACAAAAAAAGACTGAAATTGACAATAACCAAAAACTGATTCTTTGGAAAAGTAAAGGAAATAGGAAAAAGCTTGACAAGATTAATCCAGGGAAAACAAAGACACAAACAGTAACAATGTAATGGAGATGCGACTACAGATACGGAGACTTTAAAGAGCATAAAACTTTATGATATGCAGTGTTATGCCAATAAATTTAAAAAGGAGAGAGAATAGGTGCTTTTTAGTTCTCCTGGAAGTCTCTCCTGATGAAAACCTAGTAAAGTTTTTACCATGGAAAAAAATTGAAAGTTTCCAAGACTTTTTAAAAAGCTGAATGGATTCCCTATTTAATAAATGGTGCTGGGAAAATTGGCTAGCCATAAGTAGAAAGCTGAAACTGGATCCTTTCCTTACTCCTTATATGAAGATTAATTCAAGGTGGATTAGAGATTTAAATGTTAGACCTAATACCATAAAAACCCTAGAAGAAAACCTAGGTAATACCATTCAGGACATAGGCATGGGCAAGGACTTCATGTCTAAAACACCAAAAGCAATGGCAAAAAAGCCAAAATTGACAAATGGGATCTAATTAAACTAAAGAGCTTCTGCACAGCAAAAGAAACTACCATCAGAGTCAACAGGCAACCTACAGAATGGGAGAAAATTTTTGCAATCTACTCATCTGACAAAGGGCTAATTTCCAGAACCTACAAAGAACTCAAACAAATTTACAAGAAAAAAAACAAACAACCCCATCAACAAGTGGGGAAAGGATATGAACAGACATGTCTCAAAAGAAGACATTCATACAGCCAACAGACACATGAAAAAATGCTCATCATCACTAGCCATCAGAGAAATGCAAATCAAAACCACAATGAGATACCATCTCACACCAGTTAGAATGGCAATCATTAAAAAGTCAGGAAACAATAGGTGCTGGAGAGGATGTGGAGAAATAGGAACACTTTTACACTCTTGGTGGGGTTGTAAACTAGTTCAACCATTATGGAAAACAGTATGGCGATTCCTCAAGGATCTAGAACTAGAAGTACCATATAAGCCAGCCATCCCATTACTGGGTATATACCCAAAGGATTACAAATCATGCTGCTATAAAGACACATGCACACGTATGTTTATTGCGGCACTATTCACAATAGCAAAGACTTGGAATCAACCCAAATGTCCATCAGTGACAGACTGGATTAAGAAAATGTGGCACATATACACCATGGAATACTATGCAGCCATAAAAAAGGATGAGTTTGAGTCCCGTGTAGGGACATGGATGCAGCTGGAAACCATCATTCTCAGCAAACTATCACAAGAACAGAAAACCAAATACCGCATGTTCTCACTCATAGGTGGGAACTGAACAATGAGATCACTTGGACTCTGGAAGGGGAACATCACACACCGGGTCCTATCACGGGGATGGGGGAGGGGGGAGGGATTGCATTGGGAGTTATACCTAATGTAAATGACGAGTTGATGGGTGCTGACGAGTTGATGGGTGCAGCACACCAACATGGTACAAGTATACATATGTAACAAACCTGCACGTTATGCACATGTACCCTAGAACTTAAAGTATAATAATTAAAAAAAAAAAAAAAGCTGAATGGGCCTTTCCAGTTTGAGACTAAAAGTGCTTGACTCCTGGCTCCTCTTCTCATATCCATGACTTTCAAAAGGACTCTAACCGAGATCAGACAACTAAGTGCAGTTGAGTTTATTTGAAAATGAAGACTATATTTTACAAGCTGCATGGGACTTTCACTGGGCCATTTAATCATGCACATGACAATCCATTCAGAGCTATCACCAGACTGTCTTCAGCAAATTACTTTATAAACCTGCAAACAGTGATTTCTAATTGATCCCTGATTTCTTTTTTTAACTGACTTGACTAGACTGAAAAAAGGCTGAATCACATTAGAGATTTTTTTAGCATTAATTTTTCTTGATATTATGGATTGACATTCCTCAGTTCACATTTGACATTACATCACAATCACATAGAGGGTCACTCTTGAAAAAGTATGTTTCTGAAGATTTGATATTCGTGGTTTTTAAAATTCTAAACCATTACTTGCAACAGTTTCCACTGTGTTAAAACAGTTTAACTTCCTTTTCAGTTATCTCCTCCCACTAGAGAATGTGAACTTCAGGGCAAGCTACTAGAAGTGACTCAAAGGCAATGCACACTTCACATTTCCGAGCCTGTTACCAAACTACCATCCAGAGGTTACGCCAATTTCCACGCTACCAGCAGGCAGTACAAGAAAATTCCCATTTCCCCACATGCTTGCTCACATTGGGTTTTGTTTATATTTTTAATCTAGCCAGTGAAAGAAAGACTAAGACCTTGACAGGAAAGCCACTTCACAGTCATGCAATCTACGTTCCTCTTCTTCCTTTCAGCTCTGGCGTTAAGGTTGGGGATAAGGCTATGTAGGGAAGTAAGTTACAAAACCTGTGGCTTGTTTAAATGTAGCGAATTCTAGTAGAGTCTGGGGCAGGCAAGATCATTCTTGGTGTCAGCTGGTGCTGTGTTGATAATTTTGGCTGAATGATTTTATAAAGCTACAGAGAGGGATTGTCGGGGAGAAGTTACTGGGTATGCTTCTCATTCATTCTACTATACACTCCAACCTCCCCAGGAATCAGGTGATTGCTTTCAGCGGGTTAGTTTCATGCATTTTTATGCTGATTTGATTTCCTGGAGAAAATAACCCAAATAGGGCTTTCAAGGAATTTTTTTTTTTCTCTGATTAGACAACACAGGGCCTTGTGGAGAAGGTTAAGAAATTGTAGTCGTTGTTGTTATTGAGACAAGATCTAACCATGTGACCCAGGCTGGAGTGCTGTGGCTATTCACAGGTGTGATTATGGCATACTGCAGGCTCAAACTCCTGGGCTGAAGTGATCCTCCTGCCTCAGCATCCTGAGTAACCGAGACTCCAGGTGTGTGCTACCATGCCCAGCTAAGATTTATCTTCATATAGTAGCAATAGGAAGCTGTTGCAGAGCTTTGGGCAGAGGCGTTTTATTTACAAGTATTAAGTTGTATATTGCAAGCTGTCTGGGGCAAGAGTACCTTGGCAAGCAGAAATGAATATCTGGTCTACTTGTGGTATGCCCTACCAGGGCTGAATGCTACAAAGGTTATCAGATAAATTGGATAAATTAAAATTAGGTAAATCAATCATTGTATTCATCAAGTAAATTTCTGATTTGACGTCCCATGTAGATTTTCTTATGAGGTGAGAGTATGTCAATTAGCCAATAGAAATTTTTGATTTGCTTGGCAATTACATTTCTCATTATAAATTCCCACTCTCAAATTGCCACATGTTCTCCTCTCAGTTAGACTACCCTTACTCTGTATTGGTTTCTCTGAGTTTGGTCAACTCTGACAAAGTTAAATTTCTGAACATGAAAAGCTAAGTATCAAGCTCTGACTATCCTAAGCAATCCAGACACAATCTCTTGTTAACATCTTTGTGTTGTTACTCTCAGACTACAACAGTTTCTAGGGTAGAATTATGATGAAATAAAATTCTTATAACAAGATTAATATGCATACTTCCTGGGAAATTTCAATATATTAAAAATATTTATAAATAGACCTGTTTTACAACTTGAAATGCTTATCGAAAGCCCCACTCACGTATGTAAAATGGTCATTTACATAAAATGGTTCGCTTTTAGGTCAGCTTTCCTGGGAAATCTGAAATACTCAGATTCATGTGCACGAGATGTATTGGAAAATGGTCTCTGGATCAACTCAGGTGAGAGAAGACAGCAAGATCAGGCAAAGAGAAGTTGAACAGAGAAGTTGCAGTTGCAACAGAGGCTTCAGCCTCTCCCACAAGGGGCTCTGGAGTAGGGATGGCTCTTCAGAGTTGTTCCTGTTGAGGCACAGGACCAGGTCTTTGTACCCCAACTTCAATCAGTCATTGGATGTGGGAGATAAAGCCCACCTGGCAGAGGGCAGTAACTGGAGAAGGACTCGGTTGGGGACTCTGGGAAGCCAGCAGTTCCGGCTGCTGTAGTAATGATAGCTGCAATCCTAGAAGGTGGATTTGGGTAGTGCACCACAGCATCTGCTACCAGCCCACTGAAAGCTGCTTCCTCTATCTTCCGTTTGTTATATTGCAGATGCCAATAAAACAGTCATAAAAGCTGCTCCAGGCTGGGTGTGGTGACTCATGCTTGTAATCTCAACACTTTGAGAGGCTGAAGTGGGAGGATCACTTGAGCCCAGGAGTTCAAGACCAGCCTGGGCAACATAGGGAGACCACAGCTCTACAAAAACAAGTAAAAATTATAGTGGTGCCATGCACCTGTAGTCCCAACTACTTGGGAGGCTGAGGTGGAAGGACTGCTTGAGCCCAGGAGGTCCAGGCTGCAGTGAGCTGTGATGGCACCACTGCACTTTAGCCTAGGTGACAGGGGACCCTGCCTCAAAAAACAAAAAATAAAAATGAAACTACTCCTTAAGAATGTCCCATTCTGCCTCCTGGTGTGCTGTACTAAGGTCACATCACTTCTATATTACCCTGCTTACCCTCAATCTAATCATGAAGAAACAAAGTAGATATTTGACAAATTAATTGACCTATACTGTTCAAAATGCAAACGTCATGAAAAGCAAAGATCAACCAAAACACTGTTCCCAATTTTAAAAGATTAAAGCCATAGTACAACTAAATGCAATGTGTAATTCCCAATTAGACCCTTGACCAGATTTTTTTTTTTTAACTATTATTTGACAGAAAAGACATTGTTGAGACAACTGGCGAAATATGATTAAGATCTGTAAGTTAGATAATGTTAACATAAATTTTCCGGTTTTGATCATCCTTCTGTGGTATAAGAGAATCTCCTTGCTCTTAAGAAATACAGCAGCATTTAAGTATAAAAAGGTAAGATGTTCTGCTTAAGCAGTATTATTTAATTTTATCTCAAATATTCCCAGTTTGTTTTTTTTTTTTTTTTTTTTTTTGAGACGGAGTCTCGCTCTGTCGCCCGGGCTGGAGTGCAGTGGCCGGATCTCAGCTCACTGCAAGCTCCGCCTCCCGGGTTTACGCCATTCTCCTGCCTCAGCCTCCCGAGTAGCTGGGACTACAGGCGCCCGCCACCTCGCCCGGCTAGATTTTTGTATTTTTTAGTAGAGACGGGGTTTCACCATGTTAGCCAGGATGGTCTCGATCTCCTGACCTCGTGATCCGCCCGTCTCGGCCTCCCAAAGTGCTGGGATTACAGGCTTGAGCCACCGCGCCCGGCAAATATTCCCAGTTTTGTCCCATGAAAAAACTTCGGTGTCTCTCAGTGGAGAGGAACATGACATTTTCAGTAAATAGGACTAATTGTGCCGCACAGAAAAAAATGTGTTTACCTAGAATGCCTACAAGGAGAATAGATGTTGTTTTCTAAAAGGGCCCTTTCTCATAGCTTTTTACAAGATCCAGGTGGCTTCACTTTTTTCAGACTTGTACAACTACCTCCTTCCTGCTTATGCGTTTTGTTATTTAGGTCCAAAGGCTGGTTTCACTTACATTCTCTCTGATTTTTTTTTTAAAAGAACAATTTGTTGTGAACTAGTTCCTTATGATGGAAATATTGTTAGTGAACTTCCATGGGGATTACAGTATCTAAATAATCTATGTTCAATCAGCAAGAGGCTTTGAATCCTGCTGCATCCTTCGGTGTGAAATAATATTGTTATAAACCTTTACAATCACTTGACATTTTCATCAAACGATCCCAAAGCTATGTATAAGTGTTAATTTAGCAATTCAGCACACCTGTGAACACATTGAATATTCTCATTTTAAAGACTGATTCAACTAAAGAAAAATTAAAAGGATAGTTTATAGATGTATGCAAATAATGTATATGTCTTATATGGGATATAAAATACATTAGAAAACAATTTGAGCATTAGGATTAGGCCTAAGCCCGTTATTTACTTATTTATATATTTCCAGTATACATAGGGTGAACAAATCCTCCCAGTTTGCCTGTGACTTTGTTAGTTGTAGCACAGAAAATCCTGTGTCCTGGAAATTCCCTCAATTCTAGGCAAACCAGAATAGTTGGTTACCCTAAATATACCTTCTGCTTTTATTTTAAGTTAAATTAACAAAAATTAACTATATACTGTAAGAGCCAGGCATGGTGGATCACATCTGTAATCCCAGCACTTTGGGAGGCTGAGGCAGGAGGATTGTTTGAGGTCAGGCGTTAAGACCAGCCCAGGCAACATAGTGAGACCCTGTCTCTCGCTACATAAATTTTCTTAAAAATTAGCCGGGCATGGTACCGTGCACCTATAGTCCCAGCTACTCAGGAGGCTGATATGGAGGATCACTTGAGCCCAGGAATTCAAGGTTATAGAGATCTATGTTCGTGCCACTGTGCTCCAGCCTGGATGAGAGTGAGACCCTGTCTCTAAAACAACTAAAGTTATAGACTGGTCAGCTCACTTGTAAACTTAAACTCACACTCTCTTCTACAAGAGTGAGACTTATGAAATTTACATGGGCTTTTTCATTTTCCACCTAAATTTTTAATTATTTTAAAGAAATGAATATGTAAATAGTGATACAAAATAAAATTATATGTTGTTCCTAACTTCTTGTGAGCCCAGTCTTAAAATTCATAACACTAAGAAATAAGTTATTAAATTTCAGGGCTTGAAACTTCATAATGGAAAGGTTCATTAGGAAAAACATAAAAAGTCAAAAAACACATCAACAGAATTCTCAGAGATGTTGTGAGGAATAATAGACTCTGGGGGCAAATATCATATATATATATATATATATAAATAATATCACATATGCAGAGGGATTGTGGCCTGAGAGGGAGTAGACCAGATGGCCAGAACTCTTTAGAGTTCTATTTTCATGGGCTAGAAAGTGAAACGAAAATCCATGATTATTTGAAGGTCTGTAAATGGAACCATCACTTTTTTCCTACTCGCCTCTTCCACATGTTTGGTAGAATGTCAGGTAGCCAGGCCCTTATCTGCGATCCATGTCCCCCTTGCGGTGGTAAGGTGGTCAGATGAAATACAAGATGTTCAGTTCCGTTTGAATTTCATATACACAATGAATTGTTTTTTAGTGTTAAGGGTGTCCCTAAGTATTGCATGGAACATACAGTACTATTAATATATAATGGTTTCTTTTTTGTCTGAAATTCAAATTGAACTGGTTGACCATTTTTCCCCCACCTAAAACTGGCAACCCTACTTCTTGGTCAGAAAGTGGAGGATTTTTTTTTTTTTTAATAGAAAGAGAACAAGAGCAGCAAGTGTATGTGTTAGACTTCCATAGTGCTTCCCCTTTCATTCAGGAATCTGGGGGCCAACCAGTGTATTGGCTGGATCCAGAAGTAAATTCTGCCAGTAAAGTCTGGAAATCCCATCCATATTCACAATTAAATTTTCTCTTGTCCCATTCTTAAATATGAGTAGATAATGGGCCTTTTGATGAAAGTCTACAACATTAAAGAGAGAATTCAAGATAAATAAATAAATAAATAAGGTGATCCTGGAGAACACAACTAATGCATGGAATAGGTTAGAACTTTTTAAAGATATATATATATATCTTTTATATATATATGTTTATATATGTTTTATATATATCTTTATATATAAAATATATAGTGTTTTATATATCTATATATGTATATAAAGTATGTATAGTGTTATATATATATCTTTATATAATATATATAGATATCAATTTCACAGAGATTGAGATGACACTGTGTTATGGGTGGAATCATGTCCCCCCCAAATTCATAAGCTGAAGTTCCAACTCCCAGTACTTCAGAATATGACAGTACTTGGAGGCAGGGTCTTTAAAGAGGTAACTATAGGTATGTGCCCAAAAGAAAGGAAATCAGTATATCGAAGAGATATCTGCACTCCCATGATTGTTGCATCACTGTTCACAATAGCCAAGATTTGGAGGCAGCCTAAGTGTCCATCAGCAGATGAATGGACAAAGAAAATGTGATGCACATACACAATGGAGTACTATTCAGCCACAAAAAAGAATGAGATCCTGTCATTTGCAACAACATGGATAGAACTGGAGATCATTACATTAAGTGAAATAATCCAGGCACAGAAAGACAAACAGCACATATTCTCACCTATTTGGGGAAGCTAAAAAATTAAAACAATTGAACTCATGGAGATAGAGAGTAGAGGGTTACCAGAGGCTAAGAACGGTAGTTGGGGCTGGGGGATGGTGAGGGGAAAATGGTGATTGTTTATGGGTACAAAAAATAGAATGAATAAGAACTAGTATTTGATAGCAAAACAGGGTGATTACAGTCAATAATAATTTAACTGTACATTTAAAAATAACAAGAGAATATAATTGAATTGTTTGAAACACAAAGGATAAATGCTTGAGGTGATGGATATCCATTTATCTGATGTGATGCCTGTATCAAAATATCATGTCTCCCCCAAATTCATCAAAATATCATGTCAAAATATTTTTAGTGTTAAGGGTGTCCCTAAGTATTGCATGGAACATACAGTACTATTAATATATAATGGTTTCTTTTTTGTCTGACATTCAAATTGAACTGGTTGACCATTTTCCCCCCCACCCCGCTAAAACTGGCAACCCTACTTCTTGGTCAGAAAGTGGAGGATTTTCTTTTTTTTTTTTAATAGAGAACATAACCCATCAATATATACACCTACTATGTACCCACAATTTGTTTTAATTTGGCAGGGGAAAAAAAAAGAGGTAATTAAGTAAAAATGGGCCCTTATCCAATTTTACTACTGTCTTTATAAGAAGAGATTAGAACATAGCCATGTACAGAGAAAAGATGATGTAAAGACATAGGGAGAAGACGGCTATCTATGAACTAAGGAGAGAGGCGTTGGAAGACACCAGCCCTTCTGACACCTTGATCTCAGATTTCTAGCCTCTGGAATTGTGAAAAAATAAGTTTCTGTTGTGCCCACCTAGTCTGTGGAACTTTGTTATGGAAGCCCTAGCAGATTAACATACACTGTATTCCTAAAATAGGAATATATGCTTTGGAAAAGGAAAAATCAGAAAACAAATCTTATTCTTGGAATTTAAAAATACAACTGACAAAAAATATGTAAAATCTTGGAAAGTAATGTGAGGAAATCTTGCAAAAGTGAAAAATAGGTGAGAAAGTTAAGAAATAAGGGATCATTCACATTAAGAGGAGAGGAATTTACTCAATTCATAGGTATTTGAGGGTACAAACCCATGGCAGGGCTCAGCTCTAAAACTGTCTTATCTAAGATTCCTTCTATGAAACAGAGTTCCATCAAAGTCAATTTAAAAAGAGCTTATGTGGAAAATAATAATTATTGCTGTACTTTGTACAAATAATCAGGCCAAATACAATAAAGCAAATCAGCCTTACCATGATTTGTCTTTAGTAAAAATGGGAAACTGGAGAGAGAAATACTACGTTTCAAGAACTCTGGACATTTGTTATTAAATTCTAGTCTCATCAGTTGTTTTTACGTTTGTTTCTGCAATTTAGGCTAATGCTGCTTATTCCTGTGAACCAACAAGTGATCTCTGACTGCTGCTCGGAAGAAACAAGAAAGATGGGTAATGTGAAAATCTGGATCAATATTCTAATTTTGGACACATTGGAATCAGCTAGCGACCCCATATCAGCTTGGTTCCAACAGTTGCCCAGTTCATGGAGAGCCTTCTAACTTAATTTACTTGGGATAATTTTACTTATTTTGGTTTACTCTTGTGGAATATATTGCTGTTGTACTCTTTGTGTGGAAATGCAGAATAAGCTTACTCAACATTTTCTTACACTGAAATACTTATTAATCTTCCAGATATTACCTTTTGTCAGAACTCAAGAGTCATGAATGACCCTCACCATACTGACGTTTTCTGACCAAGTTCCTCTCTACCTTGAATACGAGAGACCCTAATAGTTATACAGGAATATCATCACACCTATTCAGCCTGAAGAAGTTACAGAAGATTAATCTTTGTTCCTCTGCAACCCTTAGGATTAAGGGTTCTCTTAGAAAAAGGAGTGGGGAGCTGGGCAGGGTGGCTCATGCCTGTAATCCCAGCACTTTGGGAGGCTGAGGTGGGTGGATCACCTGAGGTCAGGAGTTTGAGACCAGCCTGGCCTACATGGCAAAACCCTATCTCTACTAAAAGTACAAAAATTAGCCAGGTGTGGTGGCAGGTGCCTGTAATCCCAGCTACTCGGGAGGCTGAGGCAGGAGAATTGCTTGAACCGTGAAGCAGAGGTTGCAGCGAGCTGAGGTCGCACCACTGGCCTCCAACCTGGGCCACAGAGTGAGACTCCGTCTCAAAAAAAAAAAAAAAAAAAAAAAAAAGAAAAGGGAGAGGGGAAATTTCAGACATGTTTAAAGCAGAGCAACTCCATCTTGAATAGGGGCTGGGTAAAATGAGGCTGAGACCTCATGGGCTGCATTCCCAAATGGTTAAGGCATTCTAAGTCACAGGATGAGACAGGAGATCAGCACAAGATACAGGTCATAAAGACCTTGCTGATAAAACAAGTTGCAGTAAAGAAGCCAGCCAAAACCCACCAAAACCAATATGGCCACCTCTTGTCATCCTCACTGTTACGCTCCCACCAGTGCCATGACAGTTTACAAGTGCCATGGAAACATTAGGAAATTACCCTATATGGTCTAAAAAGGGGAAGCATGAATAATCCACCCCTGTTTAGCATATCATCAAGAAATAACCATAAAAATGGGCAACCAGCAGCCCTTGGGGCTACTCTATGGAGTAGCCATTCTTTTATTCCTTTACTTTCCTAATAAACTTGCATGAGAGAAGGAAGGAAGGAAGGAAGGAAGGGGGGGAGGGAGGGAGGGACTTGCATTCACTTTAAGAGAAAGAAGAAAGAAAGAAGAGAGAAAGAGAGAGGGAGGGAGGGAGAGAGAGGGGGAGAGGGAGAGGGAGAGGGAAGGAGAGGAGAGGAGAAGAGAGAAGAGAAGAGAGGAGAGGAGAAGAGGGAAAGAAAATTTCAGAAAGTCCAAAGTGGCTACAGAGCATTTCAGAAAGAAAGAATAGCAAAATAATAGAAAAGCTAAATGAAAGAACAAACTCTCTTCAAGTTGAAAAAGCCCTTTGATCGCAGAGCAGGATGAGTGAAGGAAGAAAAGGAGAGAGAGAAGGAAAGAAAGGGAAGGAGGAAAGAAAGAAAAATCCTAGGTATATTACTGAGAATGCCTAAAGATAAAACCCTAAAAGCTTCTAGAAAGGAAGTTCAGGCCGGGCGCGGTGGCTCAAGCCTGTAATCCCAGCACTTTGGGAGGCCGAGACAGGCGGATCACGAGGTCAGGAGATCGAGACCATCCTGGCTAACACGGTGAAACCCCGTCTCTACTAAAAAAAAATACAAAAATCTAGCCGGGCGAGGTGGCGGGCGCCTGTAGTCCCAGCTACTCAGGAGGCTGAGGCAGGAGAATGGCGGGAACCCGGGAGGCGGAGCTTGCAGTGAGCTGAGATCCGGCCACTGCACTCCAGCTTGGGTGATAGAGCGAGACTCCGTCTCAACAAAAAAAAAAAAAAAAAAAAAAAAAAAAAAAAAAAGAAAGGAAGTTCAAACACACACACACACACACACACACACACCCATCACCATCAAAGGAATGAACGTCAGAGTAGCTGCCAGAATTCAAAGAGAAATGAGTTTCAACCCAGAAGCCTATGGCCAGGCAAACTATCAATTAGGTTGAGGCAGAATACAGATGTTGTCAAATATGTAAGGATTTGGAAATTTTATACCCAATGCATCCTTCCTTAGAAAGTCATTTGAATATATTCTGTAGCAAAATGGAGAAATGGAAGTCCATGGTTCCTATCGAGGAAAGCAATGAAGGGAAGTGCCAGGATGGCATTCTATTTAGCAAGTTTAAGAGAGAAACTCCTTCATTTATTCAGCAAGTATTTATTGTGCACTTGCTACATGCTAGGCAGTCTTCTGGGTGCTGGAGCTACAACAGCAAGTAAGAGAGAAGAGAGACACCATCATGCTTGCCTTCCAATGAGGGACATAGAAAAGATGTAAACAAATACATGTGTGAGCTAATCGTAGGTATTGATAAATGCCATGATGGAAAATAAAGCAGGGAAAGAAGCGTACTGGTGCAGGTGGAGTGGACAAGCAAAGTCTCTCTGAGGGATGACACTTGGGCTGAGGCCTGAGTGAAATGAGGAACTAACTGGGCCATAGGAAACTCCGGGAGAAATGTATTCCAGGAAGAGGAAACAGCAAGTGTGAGGCCCAGCTGTAGAAATGAGCTTTGTGTGTTTGAAGAGTGAGAAGAAAGTAACTGTTGCAGGAATGTTGGGAGTGAAATAAGTGTGGTAGGAGATGATCTCTGAGGAATAAGCAGGGCCTTTCTCTACTGTGCTGGCTGGGACAAGACGTCATTGGAGAGTTTTGAGCAAGAGCATAAAGTGAGCAGGATAATGGAAGAATATGGGAAAAGGGGGCCTTAATGAGCTAGAAGTATGATTGAAATGATGGAAAGTGTTAAGGATCAGGGCAAACAATAGAAGGAAAAAAATGCAAGGCCATTTGAAACTCGAGGGATAAAAGGTTGTACAAGAAAATCGATATAATCTTAGCACATTACATGGCTCTCCATTGAAAACAATAATATAAGCAATTTTCACTGACTTTTAACTTTTAGGATCAATCTTTCATAAAAGCAATATATATTTCATTATGTTTGCATAAAAGGTAAGAAGAAGGATGAGGCATTAACAAAATAGAGAGTTGAGAGATCTTATCCATAAGGTTAATGGACAAGAAATAGAGGTTAAATTATTTAAAATTTCAAAAGTAAGCAACCGAAGAACTAAAAATGTCTAGTTAAATATATTGGCAAGAGAGGAGAAAGGTGAGTATAGTTGTGGAAGGGAACTAAATTCTCAATGATCACAGCAGGAAGTCAGCAGATAATGTCTGAAGTTGATCAGTCAATCAAAAATGTCAGTATAAGCATATTATTTACAGAAGTGCAGGTAACCATCAGAATTACAAGTTCTGACCTCTGGAGAGAGGGCCAGAGAAGAAAAGTGAGGGGCACAGGATTCTTAACTATTATTTAAGTCCTTGAGTCTTTAATTTTTTTAATAGCACATATATTAGTTTGGATTTAAAAACATTTTAGGCCAGGAACAATGGCTCATGCCTGTAATCTCAACACTTAGGGAGACCAACGTGGGTGGATAACTTGAGGCTGGGAGTTCGAGACCAGGCTGGCCAACATGGTGAAACTCCGCCTCTACTAAAAATACAAAAAAATTAGCCTGGCGTAGTGGCACACACTTGTAATCCCAGCTACTCGAGAGACTGAGGCACCAGAATCACTTGAACCCAGGAGGTGGAGGTTGCAGTGAACTGAGATTGCACCATTGCACTCCGGCCTGGGCAACAGAGCTAGACTCTGTCTCAAAAAAAAAAAAAAAAAAAATTAATTTTATGTATATCAATCAGTCAATCAATCTAGACTCACCAAATCTACTATTTGTCTACATGAAGTCAAGATTTTATTTTATGATCCAGCAATAGGTCCAAGTGAAATAAAATGATCTACTTTTTTTTTTTTTTGAGACAGAGTTTTACTCTTGTTGCCCAGGCTGGAGTGCAACGGCACAATCTTGGCTCACTGCAACCTCTGCCTCCTGGGTTCAAGTGATTCTACTGCCTCAGCCTCCTGAGTAGCTGGGATTACAGGCACCTGCCACCACACCCAGCTAATTTTGTATTTTCAGTAGAGACGGAGTTTCTCCATGTTGGTTAGGCTGGTCTCAAACTCCTGACCTCAGGTGATCCACCCGCCTTGGCCTCCCAAAGTGCTGGGATTACAGGCATGAGCCACCAGGCTGGCCAAAATGATCTACTTCTAAAAGATCCACCCTGAAGTGTCTATACATGAATGTAGGAGGATGGGAGTGAAGAAGCATTAAACAGAGCTAGCGGAATAGCACAATAGTTAGGAGCATGGCCTCTGGAAGCAGACTCTGTGAATTTGAATCCCAGCTTTGCCTTTCACTAACTGTGTGACCTTGGGAAAGATATTTAACTTCTCTGTTCTTCAGTTTCCTGTAAAATGGGGTGCTAAAAGTACCTACCTCATACGGCTTTAAGGAGTAAATAGGTTAATCTTTGTAATGTATGGGTAAAACAGTGTCAGCAGGGTGCAGTGGCTCATAATTGTAATCCCAGCAATTTGGGAAGCCTAGACAGGAGGATTGCTTGAGCCCAGGAGTTCAAGACCAGCCTGGGCAACATGGTAAAACCTTAACTATATAAAAAAAAATGTAAAAATTAGCTGGGCATGGTGGCACACAGCTATAGTCCCAGATCCTCAGGAGGCTGAGGTAAGAGAATAGCTTGGGCCCAGGAGGTGGAGGTTGCAGTCCAGCCTGGGTGACAGAGTGAGACCTTGTCTCAAACAACAAAACAAAAAAACGGTGTCTGCACATGGTTGGCATCAAATTCATATTTCTTTAAATTACAAAGCATGGTATGATTTGAAGGCAATAGAAAAGTGTTCCATCCAAATTTCTCTCTCCTACAGGTATGAAATTCCATTATTACAGATTTTGTTGAAGGATTTACAATATTTTAGAATTCTCTGTGAATAAAGAGTTCTCTTGAGAGGAATTACATCTTAAATTCTCATTTGCTCCAAACTTGTTTGAATTAATCAAACCCTTTCCAACCTTGATCCTTATCTGAACATAGGGCATCCTTGTTAGGTAGCTGAGATAGGGGAAGGGGCGGGTTTGCCAAAAGAGTAGAAAGTACCAGAAAACAAGGTGAGAAGATAGTTCCACAGGGAACTAACTAGGAGGACTCTAGGCAAACAACCTCATGGTTTGGCCAAGGACCAGACTTTAACAAATAGTCTTGGCTCCTGTTTCCCTATGGCCTGTGCTATTCCTGTCTGTCTCACACTGACACGTTTGAACCAGGATAGACCAGGGAATGCATTCCGGGTTTGGCACAGGTTCAAGTTATTTATTACCAGACTGAAAAGAAAAAAAAAAAAAAAAAAGCCATGTTGTTTCTGGATCTGTCGTAGGGTCAAACTCCAAGGACTATGTTTTTCACATTTATTTTTGTTCAAGACTCACTGGCCACTGCAATAGACTAGAATCCCAAAGCGTGGTCCCTGAACCAGTTCAGCCTTGAGGGCTTGCGAGGGGCTGTTTGTTCAGGCAGGAAACAGCTCACAGAAACTCAACCCGCCTTTGGGAGTGGTTGCCTTGGGAGACCTTTCAATCCCCTCGGAATGGGGCCTCTGGCTGGCTGACCTCCTCTACTCTTTCCACAAGAACAGTGTCTGCATTTGAGTGGAAAGAACATGTGTACAAGTGAGGACTTGCCACACTTCCAGATGAGAATTTCTGATCCACAGACAGTCTGCTTTACGAGTTGATGAAATCTGAAGTGTGGCCTTTTATAGGAAGCTTTTTCAATATTTTAGGTTTCACTTTGAGAGAAACATGATATAGGAGGAAACTGGACTGGATCAGTCACCGTCTGTATTTGCATTTAACATATAGAAATCATAAAATTTTAAGACTGAAGAAGACTTGACCAGATGTTAATCTGGTCCTTCTCCCTTATTCCTATACACGAGGAAGATCTGAAGGAATTAAGTCATGAATAACCTCAGTCACCCTCTATTGAGTAACTGAGATTAAACTCAAGTGTACTGACATCCAGGAGGTAATTCAGTTCATCTTACTCCATTTGAAACCTAAAAGGCATTTGGGAGAAACTATGTAAGACTTGGAGAAAATATACAGCTCAGGCCTGTAATCCCAGCACTTTGGGAGGTCGAGGTGGGTGGATCACCAGAGGTCAGGAGTTCGGACCAGCCTGGCCAATATGGTGAAACCCCATCTCTACTAAAATATACAAAAAATTAGCTGGGAGTAGTGGCAGGTACCTGTAATACTAGCTACTTGGGAGGCTGAGGCAGGAGAATCACTTGAACCTGGGAGGTAGAGGTTGCAATGAGCCAAGATCATGCCATTGCACTCCAGCCTGGGCAACAAGAGCAAAACTCTGTCTCAAAAAAAAAAAAAAAAAGAAAGAAAGAAAATATGATATTTTCTTTGTATGATTATTGCCTATAAAAATACAAAAATAATTTCAAATGCTATAAATTTTTTTTAAGTTTCTAAATGGTTTAACATCTGTTAAAGCCATCTTTGTCTCATAAACACCTGTAACCTATGACATGTTCACTGAGAAACCTTCCAGAAGCAACTTGAGCTGGGAGTTGGTCTAGCCCTCTGAAGTGGAGTGTAACTGATAAGGAAAAAAGAAGCTCTAGATGTCTCTCTTGAACCCCCATTCCCAACAAAAAGGCCAGGCTTATATGTCTGGGAGTTGCCAAGGGCAAAAGAAATTTGGAGGCTTAAGACTGGCAATGGCCAGGCCAAGGCAGTCTAGCCCAGCATGTCCATTCTACTGTGGGTCCAAGGCAAGGATTCTAGATCCAGAGTACCTGGGAGCTGGGGACAGAATAAAAGGAGAGGGGACAGGAAAGTTTGGGAGCAAACAGGTAGGAACCAGACACACAGAACTGTTCTCACCTAGGAGTAAGCCCATCACTCTGACTATCTCAGCATGGATAGTCTATGGTCTAGGGTGTAAAGTGTATCCATCATAAAATATGCAAATACTAATATAAGATCAGATTTTGACAAAATAAACACATGGGGACTACAAAGTGACTGAATGCTTAAAAGGGTGGAAGTAGGAATGGAGTGGGGAATGGAAGATGCCAGAGAAGAAAGCAAACTCTTCTTAATGGGGCAGTATTGATGAAAATGAGGCTTTGCTACTCAATGCTTTTTATCTGCCTTTCACTGACTCATCACTTATACTTTTTTTTTTTTAGCTAATACATTTTTAATAGGCTTCATTTTTTAGAGCAGTTTTAGGTTCACAGCAAAATTGAACGGAAAGTACAGAGAGTTCCCAGATATCCCCTACTTCCCCACACACAGCCTCCCCCACTACCAACATCTAGCACCAGAATGACATCTTTGTTATAATCGATGAGCCTACATTGACACATCATTATCACTAAAAGTCCATAGTTTACACTAAGCTTCACTCTTGGTGCTGTTCATTCAATGGGTTTTGAAAAAGGTATGATAGGCCGGGCGCGGTGGCTCAAGCCTGTAATCCCAGCACTTTGGGAGGCCGAGACGGGCGGATCACGAGGTCAGGAGATCGAGACCATCCTGGCTAACATGGTGAAACCCCGTCTCTACTAAAAAATACAAAAAACTAGCTGGGTGAGGTGGCAGGCACCTGTAGTCCCAGCTACTCGGGAGGCTGAGGCAGGAGAATGGCATAAACCCGGGAGGCAGAGCTTGCAGTGAGCTGAGATCCGGCCACTGCACTCCAGCCCGGGCAATCGAGCGAGACTCCATCTCAAAAAAAAAAAAAAAAAAAAAGAAAAATGTATGATGACATGTGTCCACTATTATAATATTATACAAAACAGTTTCACTGCCCTAAAAATATTATGTGTTCTACCTAGTCATCCCTACCTCCCTGCTAACCCCTGGCAAACACTGATTGTTTTACTGTTTCCATAAGTTTTGTATTTTTCCAGAATGTCCTATAGTTGGAACCATACAGTATGTAGCCTTTCAAACTGGCTTTTTTTTTTCACTCAGTGACATGGATTTAAGGTTCCTCCATGTATTTTAATGGCTTAATAGCTCATTTCTTTTAGCACTGAATAATATTCTATTGTTTGGATGTCCCACAGTTTATGTATCCATTCATCCACTGAAGGACATCATTGTTGTTTCCAAGTCTTGGCATTTATGAATAAAGGTGCTGTAAATAGCCATGTACAGGCTTTTGTGTGGACATAACTTTTCAACTTATTTCGATAAATTCCACGGAAGGTAACTGCTGGATCACACGGTAAGAGTATGTTTGATTTTATTAAAAAAACTGCCACACTGTCTTGCAAAGTGGTGCAGCCACTTTGCATTTAGTAGTTTGCATTTTTCTAATGGCATATGATATTATATTGAGCATCTTTTCATATACTTATCATCTCTGAATGTTCTTTGGTGAGGTCTCTGTTAAGGTTTTTGCCCATTTTTTAATCAGGTTGTTCATTTTTTAATTGTTGAGTTTTAAGAGTTCTTTGTATATTTTAGAGAACAGTCCTTTATCAGATATGTCATTTGTAAATATTTTCTTCCATCTGTGGCTTATCTTCTCATTCTCTTGCAGAGCGGAAGTTTTGAATTTTAATGAAGTCTAGCTTACCAACTTCTTATTTCATGGATCATGACTTTAGTATTATATTTTAAAAGTCATTGCCATACCCAAGGTCATCTAGATTTTTTTCCAGGGTTATTATCTAGGAGACTTTAATAGTTTTACATTTTACGTATAGGTCTATGATCCATTCTGCATTAATTTTTGTGAAAGGTGTAAAATCTCTGTCTAGATTCAATTTTTGTTTTCCATTTGGATGTTCCATTGTTCCAGCACCATTTGTTGAAAAGTTTATCTTTTTCTCTATTTCATTGCCTTGCTTACTTTGTCAAAGATCAGTTTATTATATTTATGTAAGTTATTTCTGGCTTCTTTATTCTGTTCCATTGATCTATTTGTCTATTTTTTCACCACTATCACACTGTCTTTGTTACGGTATAGTGTTGGTTATCTGATTTTGTTCTTCTTCAATATTGTGTTGGCTATTTTGGGTCTTTTTCTCTTCCTATAAACTTTAAAATCAGTTTGTTCATGTTCACAAAATATATTTTTGGGCTTTTGATTGAGAATGCATTAAATCTATAGATCAAGTTGGGAAGAACTGACATCTTGACCAGGTAAGTCTTCCTGTCCATGAACATGGAATATCTTTCCACTCATTTAGATCTTTTTAAAGTTCTCTTATCAGAGGTTTATACTCTTCATTATATAGAACTTCTACATGTATTATTAGATTTCTACCAATTTCATTTTGGGGAATGCTGATGTAAATGGTATTCTGGTTTTTATTTCAAATTTCATTTGTTCATTGCTGGTATATAAGAAAGCAATTGACTTTTTTTTTTTTTTTTTTTTTTCTTTTTTTGAGACAGGGTCTTACTCTATCACCCAGGCTGAAGCACAGTGGCATGGTCATGACTCACTGCAGCCTTGACCTCCCAGGCTCAAGTGATCCTCCCACCTCAACCTCCCAAGCAGCTGAGACTACAGGCACATGCTACAATGCCTGGCTAATTTTTCTATTTTTTGTAGAGACATGGTTTCACCATGTTGCCCAGGCTGGTCTCAAACTCCTGGGCTAAAGCAGTTTACCACCTCAGCCTCCTAAATTGCTGGGATTATAGGCATGAGCCACTGCACTTGACTGCAATTGACTTTTGGATGTTAACCATATCCTGCATTAGTTCCAGAAATTTTACTTGTTGATTCTTTCAGATTTTCTAAATATACAAATTTTAAAGTTCTGTTACACCAATTTTTTCTTTCAGTTATTGTCACTGAAGCAGCAGAGGTAGGGGAAAGGGGTTTGTGGACAGAGACCATTTTTCCTCTGATTTCCCCAGGATGAACTGAGCAGAGCTGGAATTCAGATCACAAGATACCTGGAAGGGTGGCCAGTGGAAAGGAGAGATAGTGGTGAATAAGATAATTACCCATTTTCCAGATATTTTTGCCTGATTCTCAGCTATTGTTTCCCACCTCCCTTTCTGCGATGTTTTCCTTGCCCAAACAACCATGGATGGTTGGAGATCTTCTCTCATTCTCAGAGCTCTGGAAAATGCCTCCAAAATTTCTAACTCTGAACTGTCTGGTCCTCAAGTTTGTTCTTTTGCAATCCTGGCTACCCAACTGGTCTCCAAAGTCTCTTCAGTTAAGCAGTCTGGGGCTGGAGGGTGGGGAGATCTTTGCTGATTTATCCTACCCTTCACTTCCAACCACCCAGCAGGCCTGGGCCAAGTCAAGCAGCCCCTATAAGCAGTATTCTACGAATGTGTATTCAACATTGATTTGGTCAGGATATGGAGAAATGTATTACTTTTTATCAATAAAAAGTCTAAGTAGAAACAGATTTTTAAAATAATCCACTTCTACAAGTTGAAGAACAGGAAATGTTCTAAAAAAAAGTTTAATGATCGGTTCCCATTTTTCTGAAGCTCATCTTCTCTCTTCAGTTTTGTTTATTCGTAATTTTAAGAATAAGAAATCATTTTGAGAGGTATATGAAAGGGTGAGTTAAACTACTCATTCTCGGGAAACAGTACTAGGCCAACTACTGTTGACTCAGAAGTTTCAACTGACCAAGAGTGCACAGGTGCATCTCAAAACTATCCATCTTAGATGTGCTGCTGCTAATAAAGTGTTGTTTTCATTTCCTTTTGAGAACTGTCAAAAGACAAAATTACAACAAATTTAGTTAAGTGATCTAATTGGCTTTTATTTGTGATGAATGGATCAGGGTACTATCTCCCATAAAATATTAGAAAAGGTGGCTGGGGACCATGGCTCATGTCTGTAATCCCAACACTTTGGGAGGCCAAGGCAGGAGGATTATTTGATCCCAGGAGTTTGAGAACAGCCTGGGTAACATAGAGAGACCCCCATCTCTACCCAAAATCAATAAATAAAATAAAAAATTTAGAAAAGATGATCTGATGAGCTAAGCAGAAGAGGTGGGCTTTATAGGCAGAAAAGGGGTTAAAAAAAATAAAAGCCGAAATAAGGAACAAAAAGTGAATTGGTCATTTCAAAGTTACTTTCCTATCATGTTAAAGCAGGGGGGACTCCTTTATCATGTCAGCTAAAACTGGCCTTGTTAGGGGATTTGGCTACACTGTCTTTTCCTCTTTGTCTCCCACCCCTCCTTAGTTTCTTGGAAGGCAGACGACTTAGTTTCTGTTTGGTGACATGAAACTTTAGCATGAGTGACTCCATTTTGGTTGATCTGTAGAGGCCCAGTCCAAATCAATAACCTCCCACAAATTTTAGTTAAAAGAATACTGCTGCCAGGCATGGTGGCTCATGCCTCTAATCCCAACAATTTGGGAGGCCAAGGCGGGTGAATCACTTGAGGTCAGGAGTTTGAGACCAGCCTGGCCAACATGCTGAAACTCCATCTCTACTAAAAATACAAAAATTAGTCAGGCGTGGTGGTGTGTGTCTGTAGTCCCAGCTACTCAGGAGGCTGAGGCACGAGAATCGCTTCAACCTGGGAGGCAGAGGTTGCAGAGGTTGCAGAGATTTCATCACTGCATTCCAGCCTGGGCGACAGAGCGAGACTCTGTCTCCATTTAAAAAAAAAAAGAGAGAGAGAGAGAAAAGAATAGTGTCTACCTCAGTGATACTGGAACCAATTTTCATCTCCACAGCTACACAAGGAGTTGATAGAAAAACTGGAGTAATGAATACTGTTTTCCAATTCATCTCACTGATATGTGGAGTTGATTTGGTTTTGCCCGTGTTATTTAGCATCCTTTTAAAATCACCCCTCCCCAACCCATCTCCTCGTACAGCTGCCCACAGGCCTGGCTCAGAAATCTGTCTCAGAAACTGAGTCCCACCTAGTCTAGTCACAGTTTCTTTATGAACTACTCTGCCTTGGCTCACTGACTTGAAGTTGACAACTTACTCTTGAATAATTTAACTCCTTTCTTGGAACTGACTCCTTCATCAGACTTCTCTTAACTTTCACTTCTGCATGTGGGAAGAAACTAAAGGTATTAGAGACCCACTATGTAACTGGCTGCAGGGTACATGGACCTTATTTCCCCATCCCTGACAACAAGGGCTCGTACTCAGCCTGATGTCTGGGCATAATATAAACCTAGCTTGATCTCTATTCATTCCAATCTTCACCTTTACTTACTTGAGTGTGATGATTTGTTTAAGATGTTTTGCTTTAGTCAAGAGGGTATGGAAGTATGAAAAAAAGAGACAGATTGACTCATACTGTAGTTCTACACTGACACATTGCAGCAATATTAACATTAATTTAAAATTCCACACTCCACAAGTGTATTTGGCAATGTAATTCTGGGAGGTAATTTGGAAATACATATCAAAACCTTAAGAATAGTTATATTAGTCAAGAGCCTTGATTGCCAAAGACAGAAAGCCAGTTCAGATTAGTTTAAATAAACTGGAGAATTTATTAGGTCAAATAATTGGACAAGTCTAGGGAAGCACCCTGCTTCGGTCATGGCTGAGACCAGGAACTGAAATGATAGCATCAGGCGGGGCGCATTGGCTGACACCTGTAATCCCAGCACTTTGGAAGCCTAAGGCAGGAGGATCGCTTGAGGTCAGGAGTTCCAGACGAGCTGGGGCAACATTGTGAAACCCTATCTCTACAAAAATAAAAATAAATTAGCCAGGCGTGGTTGTGCACATCTTGGTCGCAGCCACTGGGGAGGCTGAAGCAGGAGAATGACTTGAACCCGAGTTTGAGGCTGCAGTGAACCATGAACACGTCACTGCACTCCAGCCTGGGTGACAGAGTGAGACCTTGTCTCCAAAAAAAAAAAAAAAAGATGTCAGTAGGAATCCCCCTTTATCACTTCATTATTCAGCTCTGCTTTCTTCCATGTTGGCATCAAGAGGGACCTCATCAGTCCCAACCTTATATGGTTTTTGGTGCCATTTAGGAATTTCAGAAGGAAAGAGGTGTTTTCATCCAAGAGTTATTATCAGATCTAGAAAAATTCCCTCTTATTGGCCCTACTTAGATCATATGCTCACTCCTGGACCCATCACTGTGCCTGGAGTGGTAGGAGACAGTGCCCTCTGATCAGTCCCAGCCATGTGATGAAACATTTTACCAGTTGTGGGAGAGGCAGATACTAAAAGGCAATGAGAGAGTGAGGTAGGAGGTCAGTTCTATCATGTGAAAATGAGAAATTCTGGGCAGGCAGAAACAAGTGATACCAAAATACAATGTTCATCCTCGTCTATGAATATTTACCCTTAAGAAATAATCAGAAATGTTTGAGAGTTATGCAGTTATTCCTCACAGAATTATGTATAATAATAAAAATTGGCTGAACATGGTGGTTCATACCTGTAATCCCAGCATTTTAGGAGGGTGAGATGGGTGGATCACTTGGGCCCAGGACTTCAAGACAAGCCAGGCAACATAGGGAGACCCCTGCACTTAAAAAAAAAAAAAAAAAAAAAAAAATTAAAAGTAGTCAAGCTTGGTGGCACATGCCTGTAGTCCCAGCTACTCAGGAGGCTAACGTGGGAGCATCACTTGAGCCAGGGAGGTTGAGGCTGCAGTGAGCCATGATCACACCACTGCACTCCAGCCTGGGTGACAGTGAGACCTTATCTCAAATAATACAATCTAGAAAGAATTGAAATGTTTAACAATGAGGGATTTCTTGAATAAATGGGTACCTGGATTCAACAGAACACTATGTGGCCTTTGAAAAGTATTATAGAGGAAAACTCAGCGACATGAAAAAATGTTCAAGGTCTCTTGTTAGGCATAACAACAGTATGCAGATCATGATCCCAACTGATCTTGGGATTATACACACACACACACATATACATATATCTTTTTATATACATTTTATGCATATTATATACATTTTATCTATTTAAAACATAATGTAAATGTTATGAAAGAGTGAAATAATATACTTTACAACGTTGATTACTTCTAGTTGTTGAAATTAGGGATAATTTTCATCATTCTGGTAATTTTCTCTATTTTCTACAGTAAATATGTCTTTTTAAAAATTAAAAACATTATTGAAAAGCCTTTAATTCCTCCCTGCCAATTTAAAACTGATCATACTATTTCTGTCTGTAAGAAAAGGAGCTGAAATGGAGGGTCTAATTACTGGTAAATAGCAATCATCGGTTAGACGTTAAGCAGAGTATTTAGAATAATAAATTATTCACCAGTATTGTAAGATTAGCTGAAACCCAAGTGTATTCTCTATTATGTCTTATTTCCATATTTCAAGGCTTTATTTGTATGCACGCCGCCGACTTTTTCAGATTTAATCAACCAGCCAGCTCCGTGAAGAAAGTACAGGCCCAGATATCAGCACAGGAAGCGATTCAGGGTATCTTTTCTAAACTTCATAATTACTCTTGACTGTATCTGTAGAAAGCTGAATGCATTTCCGTGCTGCTAGAGAGGGAATTTTTCTCAATAGCATTAGTAACATTCAGATTAGAGGGAACTACTTCAGCAAAATAGAGAACAATAAATATCCTAAATGACCAAACCTGTAGCTCCTAAATTGCTTGCTCCGCTCATTTCAGTTTTCCTTGGAGAATTCTGATTTTGAATGAGACTTTGCACCATCCAAAGAGCCTCTGCATTATTCAATGTCAGGAGGGAGGATTGAATAACTGGTCTCTCCCCAGTTTACTAACCAAGTATCAATGAGCCAAGTCTTCATACACCCAAAGGGAAAAACCTTAATTATGCCAGTGACTACAGAGATGTACAAAATTTAGGAGGAAGGACAAAGAGCGACACTCTCGTTCACTTATTTCCACCACTGTCCCTCACTGACTTGTGAGCTAGCCCCATTTCTTTTCAGATTACCCAACAAAAGAGGCAACTTGATGCCACAGGAAGATGGAAAACCCAGGTGCTGTTCTCTAATGCAGATGACTTCTGTTTCTTGACATCCTTCCACCATGGGGCACAACTACTAATAGAAGCTTGTTCACAAGCAGTCCTCTTTCTCTGGCAAGACTGTTCTTGTCTCCTGAGTAGGAAGCTTAACAAAGGGTGTCAGATACAACAGTGGCCCACTTAACACCCTTTCTTCTTCCTTACTAACAACTCCAAGTTTCTGTGGGGCGGCAATATGCCTAACTTACAAACTCTATTTCCCAGGGTGGCATTTATAGAGATCTCCTTGCTTGGAGAAAGGACTTGGTACCCACTGTGAGGAGCATGGTTAGCTGACGGCCTCCAGTTATTAACTCCTAACAGCTTTCAAGCTGAGGTCATGCTTTTCTCTGGGCAGCCCCCAGTCAACAACTAAGCAAGATGGTGGTATGAAGGCCTGCCCATTTGTACCTGACACAGGACTCCCCCAGCAGGCAGCCTTTGCTTTGGAGCTGCACGATGGGCTGGTAGAGTCTTTGTCAGGTCTGTATCAGGGAACGACGGCTCCCCTGCCCAATCCTGCTTCCTTCTTTCACAGGTGTTACTCCCCGTTAAACCTTTTGCACACCCAATTCCATCTCAAGCATCTGCTTCCTGGAAAACACAACTGGTGACACCCAGCTTCTCCTGTGACTTTGGCAGGCAGATGACACCATTCTGGCCAGTGAGATGTAAGTGGAAGTTGTTGGATGGGATGCTAGGAAAGTTCTTTCATCGAAAGCTTTCTCAGCTGACATATGCTGTTTTGCTCTTTGCGTTTTCCCTTCTTTTTTTACCTGGAATACAGATGCATTTTGAGGGGTAGAGCAGCCATCTTGTGACAATGAGGTAACAAGTGCAAGGTCTAAGACTATGTGCTATGATAGCAGAGTAGGAACATGGAGGGAGCCTGAGTCCTGGGAGGCACTGTAAAGGGATCATACCAGCCTTGACTGCTTACCTCTGGATTTCTTATTTGTGCAAGACATAACTCCCTTATTTGTTTAAGCTTTGATATGTCAAGTATCACAGGGCATTTTCTTATGTCCTCTTCCTAATTCACAGGACATAAGAAAATGTTCATGATATGTTGTTAAGCAAATATAGCAGGTTATAGAGCAATGTACAGAGCAGGTTACCAACTATTTATTAACGTGTGTGTGTGTGTGTGTGTATAAAAGCACACAATACATACATACGCCTTTTATATGTGTATATTTTTAACACATATTATATACATTTTATGTATATAAAGATAAAAGATGTGCTTAAGGAGAAAACGAGGATGGTAATACCCACCTATGCAGCTGAAAGGGATAAATCAACCTCCTGCCACAAAGGAATTGGGAGTGACATCCAGTTTACCTGTTTATTCCTTCTCCCGTAAGGTTTTGACTCATGAGAAATAAAACAATCAGTATGTGAAAAAAAATTCATACAAAAAGCGAATATTTATGAATTGTATAATACACACTGATTTGTCTAGAAAACTGCAAAGCCCTATACTATATATAATTCAAGCTAAGAGGTTATTTTTCTATTAGAGTAGGAGAATTCCAAATTTTTACTTTGTTGTCATCTGAGAGTTCCCAGTGAGAAGGTGAGACACTCAACCTTTAAATTACTGAACAAGGGAAGCCAGGCAGCTACCCATGCATGGGGTAGGAGAAAGGGACTTGAACCAGAAATAAGAAAATTTAAATTGTAGACAGTCCACTATTTGTAAATTTTATTCTTAACGAATTAAAAACCAGGCAGCTCCCCATGCATGGGGCAGTAGAAAGGTTTTGAAATAGAAATAAGAACATTTGAATTGTAGACAGTGTACTGAAAAACTTTATTTGTAAAGTGGGTAATATGACTTGTCTTACTTTCTTCACAGGATGTTGTAAATTCAAATAAGATAATTACTGCAAAATGCTACACAAATGTAATTTTTTTTTTTTTTTTTGAGATACAGTCTTGCTCTGTTGCCCAGGCTGGAGTGCAGTGGTGCCATCTCGGCTCACTGCAACCTCCACCATCCAGGTTCAAGCCATTCTCCAGCCTCAGCCTCCCAAGAAGCTGGGACTACAGGTGCACACCACTGCGTCCAGTTAATTTTTGTATTTTTAGTAGATATGGGGTTTCACTGTGTTGGCCAGGCTGGTCTTGAACTCCTGACCTCAGGTGATCTGCCCACCTAGGCCTCCCAAAGTTCTGGGATTACAGGCATGAGCCACCATGCCCAGCCCACAAATGTAAATTAATAGCAACACAAAAACCAGGCTTCCGCACGCCCGGCACTGTGCTCCATACTTTATATATTTTTAACTCATTCAATCCTCTCAAATAGCCAATGAGATGATGCAATGTGATTATGGGGCCCAGAACACTGGGCCCCCAAATACCCTGAGGTCAGTTCTCCCTGATGTATGCATTTTAGAGGTTGTCGTACTTACATTTAACAAACATGGTTCATTAGTATTTTTGTACATTAATAATAGCAAGTATAGCCGGGTGCGGTGGCTCAAGCCTGTAATCCCAGCACTTTGGGAGGCCGAGATGGGTGGATCACGAGGTCAGGAGATTGAGACCATCCTGGCTAACACGGTGAAACCCCATCTCTACTAAAAAATACAAAAAACTAGCCGGGCGACGTGGCAGGTGCCTGTAGTCCCAACTACTCGGGAGGCTGAGGCAGGAGAATGGTGTGAACCTGGGAGGCGGAGCTTGTGGTGAGCTGAGATCCGGCCACCGCACTCCAGCCTGGGTGATAGCGAGACTCCGTCTCAAAAAAAAAAATAGCAAGTATGTTTAATTATGATCTAGTTAAACACTGAGCCACTTCTATTTCTTGTGATTCTAATATTATTATCATTGTTATTATTGAGACAGGGTCTCACTCTGTCACACAAGCTGGAGTGCAGTGGCCTGATCATAGCTCACTGTAACCTGGGCTGAAGTGATCCTCCCACCTTGGCCTCCTGAGTAGCTAGGATTACAGGTATGCACCACTACACCTAGCTAATTTTTTATTTTTTGTAACGAGAGAGGGTCTCACTATTTTGCTCAGTTGATTCCAAACTCCTGGCATGAGGCAATCTTCCTGCCTCAGCCTCCCAAAACACTGGGATTAGAGGTAGTATAAACCATTGTGCCTGGCCCTGCTTCTAATTATTTTTGAGATAAGAATAAAGAAAGGAAAGAAAAGGAGACTGTTGGTTGAAGAGAGAAGGCCAGACATGGTGGTTCATGCCTGTAATTCCAACACTTTGGGAGGATGAAGTGGAAGGATACTTGAGGCCAGGAGTTCAGCCTGGGCAACGTAGTAAGACCCCCATTTCTACAAGAAAAAAAAAAAAAAAGAGGAACCTTCTTTCACCTTTTCTTTATGTGTTTGTTTTAGCCCAAAGAAGGGGAAGCCTCTGCTGTACTTCTGCCCTCTCTTAATTTATCCCTTCTTTTTTTCCTTCTCATAGGAGTGACTGAGATGATAGTTGGGGGCATTCATTGCACCAGTTTCACTAGTGGGCTAGACCAATATTGAAGGCTAAAGATCAGTGCTTGTGACTGTTTTGTCCTCTTGTTCACTTCTGAGCCCAGGTCCACAGATTCTATTTCACTTCCTGGAAGAGTGGCAAGCACACGTGGATGGGGCTTGAAAACCACATTTTAGAAGGAGGCTTGTGGTCTTTGCCTTTTGTCTGCTGCTTGGGTAAGTAGAACCAGGGTCTACTCTGAAGGTTCTACCTGTGTCTTCATAGAAGCATGCCTGAAGATGCAGGTACCAAGATCTTCTCTGCCAGAAGGTTTCCCGGCCTTTGCAGCTCTCAGCAGACAGGGTATCTCCACTCTGCAGCTAGGCCTCCCCTTCTACCTCCTCTGCCCTGCTCTGGCTGAGCCCAGGGCTTTTATGGACCTCAGAGGTGAGGAAGTGCATGCCAATTGGTCCATGGGCAGCCAAGGGCAGGCCCAGAAGAGGCACCACAAGTCCCCATTCCCATCCTTGGGACTGGCAGCTCAGCTCCCAGCCTTCAGGCCTTCCCTGACCTGAAGGAGGGGCCTTACTGGGGACCTGCCCGCTTCCACCCAGGAATCTCTCTGCCTCCTGCTGCCATTCATGGCCCCCAGGCTCACAGGACTTTACTCTGAGATCCAAGCAGGCCATCCACAGCAGGGAGAAGCCAGGCAGCAGGGGCAGGCACCTCTGAGCCTGCAAGAGCAAGGGGTCCTTCCCAGCACCCGAGAGTGCAGGGATGCCTGAGTCTGCAGCCTCGGTTTGGGCAGCTGCAGCGGAGGCTTAGGGAGCTCCTGCCCCATCTTGGAAGGGGCGTGGCTCTCTCGGGCTTCAGGGACTGTGCAGCCTGAGCGGCGCCTCCCTGCTGCAGCTGGGGTGACGGCAACAGCAAGCTGTATGGAGCAGTGGCAGCCATCAGTGGCACCCTAATCCCCTAACAGAAATCCAAACTGTAATTTGTGAAACTTCATCTCTTCTGCTAGAATGGAACTGCATATCTTCTCTGTCTCTGGGTATGACATAGGATTTGACCAATAGTAGTAGTGACGTAAAAAATGCTTATTGGATAAATTAATAAAGTATTTTTTAAGTAAAGTTTGAAAGAAAATTTGTAAAGGAGCATAGATTTCCAGAAAGATGAGAAGGTAAACTTAGCTTAGAGTGGGCAAGAAGGGATATAGACTTTCATAAAACCAAGCCAAAGTACTCTGGACTAAAAACAATACTGAACTTTAGAACTAACAGAAGGATACAAACTGAAGGGCCAGAGTCAGAACAGAAGAGCAAAAGTCCTCAGGCAGTAGCAGACATGAAAATTAGCTGTCAGCAGGTGAGCTGCTCTACTATTCACCTCTGTATGGGTAGGAATTTGAAATATCTACTATCTGCCTCCTGGCAGTTAAAGCATCTTCAGAAGTACAGTCAAAATATCTGTCAATATCATGTGTTTTACGTGTCAAATGGAAGCAAACTAGCATGTTACAGCTTAAACTTTTTAAAACATATGTGAAAAGTGTAGGCAGATTCTACTTTTTAAAAATATTGTTTTGTGAGTTAATGGAATTTTTATCAAAATAATAAATGTACTTAAAAACAAATATGAAAAAATAGTAGTTCTTGCTGCACCATTCATCAGTCCCCAAAAGCATATCATAATAGTCAACTCTTCATTTTTTATCTATTTCTTTTAGCATGTTTCTCAATAATATGCTTATATTGCTCTTTTTGATTTACTAGTTTTAAAAATGTATTGACTTCCTTTGATGGAGAATAAAACTCATCCCCAATTTCATTTTTCAACAGATCTCACAATTTGGGGGCAAATCAATAGTATTATTATAAATATGTAATTATTGTTTACTATTGAGATAAATGACTTATGATTATGATTTTGGGTTTCTTCTGTTTGCTTTACATCTCTTTATTTTTCCTAGAGCTAACCACTGCCTTATATTTTCATTTGTTTGATTTTCTTTTTTTTTTTTTTTGGGGACAGGGTCTCAGCCTGTCACCCAGACTGGAGTGCAGTGGTGCAATCATGGCTCATTGCAGCCCTGATCTCCTGGGTTCAAGCAATCCTCCTGCCTCAACCTCCCAAGAAGCTGGGAGTACAGGTGCACAGCACCACACCTGGCTAATTTTTGCATTTTTGGTACAGACAAGGTCTTACTGTGTTGCCCAGGCTGGTCTGGAACTCCTGGGCCCAAGCGATCTTCCTTCCCTGGCCTCCCAAAGTGCCGGGATTACAGGTATGAGTCACCGTGCCTGGCCCAGCTTTTCACTTTAGAAAAAGAAAAAAAAGCCCATTAGCTATATCTCCTCTTCAAAATCTCGATTTTTTTTGCCTTAAAAACCACTTTCTCCCTCCAGCATTAAGCCTTCCTAACAACTGTTCTCACCTTCCGGGATTTCTTTCCTGTTCCCTCCCAAACTCTCTCTTATGCCAAACACTTTAGCTCTGCCCCAGTCTAGTGTTCTTAACTTGGTGCAACACCATTTGTTTCTACTTACACCAGTAAGGCAAAGGCCCCTAGATTGATTCTCTAGTTAATTAGGATCCATTGTTCTTAGAAGTCAGTGAAGGATTATTAATATTTTCCTCTTTCAAGATCAAATTCAAAATAATGAATTATTATCTACACTAAAATAAAAATTGAACTAATTTCAGTTTTTCCCTTTATAAGGAGATGCACATAAAAATCTAGGTTTACATAGCACCGAATTTCCAGTTTTTTTTCAGATATGTTAGATTCATGCATGGGTAGCTGTCCAAGCAATCCAACAAAGAGTGGGTTAGTTGAAAGTGGAACAAGTGAAATCAAGACGGTCATGGAGTCTTCCAGAGAAAGGCAAGTGAAATGGAGCACAGCTGGGGGTGGGATTAGGGTAGAAGGCAATATAGCATACAGTGGTTTGATTTTCTGGGCTGCAAAGAACTGTTGGACTTTCAGGTAGAGAATTAGGTGGAGACTAGATTACAGAGGGTCTTGGGGCCAAACTGAGGCACTGTGAGTTTTTTTTTTTTTTTTTTTTTTTTTTTTATCAATAAGCAATGGCAACAAATTCCTGTGGAATGTCAAAAACTTATCTTGGTAAGTACAAATGGAAAGAAGTGTGAAAAAGAAGGAAGAGAAAAGGAAGAAGAGAGAATCAAAGAAAAAAAGAAATAAAAGAATCCTAAGAGTTGGAAGAAATCTTGGTATGTCCTTTTTTTCCTTTTTTTTTGAGACGGAGTCTCGCTCTGTCACCCAGGCTGGAGTGTGGTGGTGTGATCTCGGCTCACTGCAAGCTCTGCCTCCCGGGTTCACGCCATTCTCCTGCCTCAGCCTCCCAAGTAGCTGGGACTACAGGCATCTGCCACCATGCCCTGATAATTTTTTGTATTTTTTTTTTTTTAATAGAGACTGGGTTTCCTCATGTTAGCCAGGATGGTCTCGATCTCCTGACCTCATGATCCGCCTGCCTCTGCCTCCCAAAGTGCTGGGATTACAGGCGTGAGCCACTGCGCCTGACCTTTTTTTCTTTTTTAAGTTAAAAAATGGGGGTCTCTCTATGTTGCCCAGGTTGGTCTCAAACTCCTGTGCTCAAGTCATCCTCCCACCTTAGCCTCCCAAAGTGCTGGATTACAGGGGTGAGCTGCCATGCCTGGCGGGCATTTATTTATTTAGCCCCACCGCCTGCCCAGTGCTGGAATCCTTTCTTCAAATCCAGTAATCAGAGTTCTATATCCCAGAGCTTGCCTAGAATTTTAATTTTAACTTTTTATTTTGAGAAAATTGTAAATTAACCTGCATTGTGAGAAATTCTGTATACCCTTCATCCAATTTTCCATGATGATGACCGCTTACCTAACTATAGTACAAAATCAAGCCAGAAAATTAATCCTGATATAATCCATCAACTTTATTCAGATTTCATCAGTTTTATAGGTACTTGTATGTGTGTGTGTGTGTGTCTGTGTGTGTGTGTGTGTGTGTGTGCGTGCGTGTGTATTTTGTTCTTTGCAGTTTTATCACAGGTATAAATTTGTATGACCTCCACCACAGTCAAGACACAGAACAGTTCCATCACAAGGATCCCTCATGCTTCCCTATTACAGCCACAGATACCTCCCTCCCTATGCCACCTGCCCTAACCCCTAGCAACTACTAATCTGTTCTCCATCTCTATAATTTTCTAATTTTAGTAATGTTATTCCATTAGTTCATTCTTGCATTGCTGTAAAGGAATACCTGAGACTGAGCAATTTGTAAAGAAAAGAAGTTTAATTGGCTCACAGTTCTGTAGGCTGTACAAGCGTGGTGCTAGCATCTGCTCAGCTTCTGCGGAGGCCTTAGGGAGCTTTTACTCATGGTGGAAGATGAAGCAGGAGCAGGTACGTCACACAGCCAGGCAGGAGCAAGAGAGAGAGTGGGAGGGTAAGTGCCATACACTTTTTGAAAAACCAGATCTCATGGGAACTCACTCACTCTCACAAGGACAACACCAAGCCATGAGGGAATCTGTCCCCATGATCCAAGTGCCTCCCACCGGGCCCCACCACCAACACTGGAGATTACATTTCAACATGAGATTTGGGGGAACAAGTATCCAGACTATATCAGTTATATAGATGGAATCATGCAGTATGTAATCTTTTGAGATTTGGCTTGTTTCACTCAATATAATTCCCTGATAACCCATCCAAGTTGTTTTAAGTATTAATGTTTTACTCCTCTTCGTGGCTTAGTAGTATTCCATGGCACATGTGTACTACCGTTTATTGTGAATAAAACTGCTATGCACGGAAGGGAAGGATAGGAAGAGATTTGTTAAAGGATACAAAATTACAGCTAGACAGGAGGAATAAGTTCTAATAGAGCTGTAAGATGACTACAAGTAACAATAATATATTATATAGTTTCAAATAGCTAGAGGGAGGATGTTACATGTTCCCAACACAAAGAAATGATAAATGTTTGGGATGATGGCTACACTAATTACCATGATCCGAGATCATCATAGGTTATTGGCATTGAAACGTCACTATGTACCTCATGAATATATATGATTATTATTTGTCAAATAATATAAAATAAAATAAAAATTTTATGAGCATGCTTGTAGAGGGTTTTGTGTGAACATACATTTTCATTTCTCTAGGGTAAATGCTCAGAAATGCAATGGGCCATATGGTAGTGGCGTGTTTCATTTTTTTGGGAACTGCCAAACAGCTTCCCAAAGTGGTTGTACCATTCTACAATCTCACCAGCAACATATGAGTGACCCGGTTTCAATACATAGACATTTTATTTCGTTTTATTCAGCTATGGAAGGGATTTTATTTTTATTTTATCTCTATAGCTTCTGGGGTGCAAGTGGTTTGTGGTTACATGGATGAATTGTATAGTGGTGAAGCCTGAGATTTTAGTGCACCTGTCATCCGAGTAGTGTACATTGTACCCAATACATAGTTTTTTATCCCACACTCTCTCCTACCCTCCCACTTCTGAGCCTCCGTAGTCCATTATACCACCCTGTATGCCTTTGTGTATGCATAGCTTAGTTCTCACTACTACATGAGAACATACAGTATTTGGTTTTCTATTACTGAGTTACTTCACTTGGAATAATGGCCTCCAGCACCATCCAAGTTGCTGAAATAGCAATATTTTGTTCTTTGTTATAGCTGAGTAGTATTCCATGGTGTACATATACCACATTTCCTTTATCCACTCATTCATTGGTCGATGGACCCTTAGGATGGCTCTATATCTTTGCAATTGGAAATTGTGCTGCAATAAACATACAAGGGCAGGTATCTTTTTGATACAATGACTTCTTTTTGAGGGGGTAGATACCCAGTGTTGGGAATGCTGGATATACTGGTAGGTCTCCTTTTAGTTCTTTAAGAAATATCCATACTGTTTCCCATAGAGGTCATCCTGATTTATATTCCCATAAGCAGTGTATAAGCATTCCCTTGTCATCACATCCTGGCAAGCAGCGATTGTTTTTTGACTTTTTAATAACGGCCATCCTGGCTGGGGTAAGGTTATGCTATCTCATTGTGGTTTTAATTTGAATTTCCCTGATGATTAGTGATGTTGGGCATTTTTTTCATGTGTTTGTTGGCCATTTGCCTATCTTCTTCTGAGAATTGTCTGTTCATGTCATTTGTCTACTTTTTGATGGGATTATTTGTTTTTTTCTTACTAATTTGAGTTCCTTGGAGACTCTGGGTATTAGTTTTTGTCAGATGCATACTGTGCAAATATTTTCTCCTATTCTGTGGGTTGTCTGTTTACTCTGATGACTATTAATACATAGACTTTTTAAACAAACAAAAACTTTTTAAAAAAAATAAAACCATCTGGGTGCAGTGGCTCATGTCCATAAGCCCAGCACTTTGGGAGGCCAATGCAGGACAATTACTTGAGGCCAGGAGTTTGAGACCAGCCTGGTCAAGGTAGCCAAACCTCATCTCTACAAAAATAAAAATAAAAAAGTTAGTCAGGCATGGTGGTGCATGTCCATAGTCCTAGCCTCTGGGAGCTAGCTAGGACTACAGACATGTACCATCATGGAGGATGGGCTTGAGCCCAGGAGGTCAAGGTTACAGTAAGCTATGATTTCACCACTGTACTCCAGCCTGGGTGACAGAGCAAGACCCTGTCTCAATAATAATAATAATAATAATAATAATAATAATAATAATAAGTGATGAAACAAAAAACTTAATGCAGATTTAGGCTTGCTTGTTGTCAACATCACTGCCTTCCTCCTATGTAATGGAAAAGAGGAACCAAGAATTGTATTTCTTAGAATCCCCTTCCCCATATAGTTCCAGAGTAGCATCTGCAAATGAGAGGCACCCAAATGAACTGCAAAAAGTAGGCAATAAGGTGAAGTCATCACTCTCTGGAGGCCACTCTAGGCGGATATGTGGGCTGACTGTAGACCTGAAGTTCCCAGCAGTTTCTGGATGAACTAACCTGCGGGAATCCCCTATTTTAGACAGTCAGCTGCATGCAGGCTGTGATGACTTGTGGGAGCTTCCCACAGGTTTCTTGATTTTATTATTATTCATTTTTAATTACCTTGCTGTGTTATATATTATGTATTATCTCAAAATGATTGATTCTGACAATGGTTGTGACCTTTTGCTAATGGCACGTGAACATGGAATGTTTGGGTCAGGATCGAGTTCAAATACATAAGATAAAAATCCCAACTAGCTAGCTTACACAAGTCAGAAATTTGTTTTTTCTCATTTGTCTTCTCATGTTAGATAAATCAAGGCTGTTGGGTTGTTCTGCGACATCATCAGTGTTGACCCGTCTCTTTCCTCTGTCTATAATCCTGTCCGTAGTGCTGGATTCTACCCTCGAGCTTGTCTCATGATCACTGGACAACTGCTGCTCGTTAGCATTCCAGGCAGAAGGAAGGAGGAAGAGAAGAGGATACATGCGTGGGTACTTTCCTAGATGCTCCACCCAATGGCCTCTTCTGACATATCTTTGACCACCATGATCTGCAAGGGAGGTTGGTAAATATACTTCTCAGGGATGCTGGATAAAATATGCCATGGAGCATGCTTATGCTAAAAGTATTTTTTGTTTATCTGAAATACAAATGTAACTGAGAGTCCTGCATTTTTATTGCTAAGTATAGTATGTACAACCCTAATACTTTTATCTGACCAAATCCATTGCCATACTTGGCAACATGGGGGTTCTAATTGGAAGCTGAGCAGGCAACTGATGGTCTCTGCCATGTTAAGTCTTCAGTCTATTGCTTGGTCTCCCACTTTTTAACCCATGCCTCCTCTCTATTCCTAGAGTAATTAGCCAGTTTTAGTTTTTACTAGGGTTCCCCATCGACTGCCATATCACCTGATATCTAATATTCAAATGCTTTTCTTTTTTTTTTTTCGCAGCACAGTAAACTCCACTGTGTGTGTGAAATTTCCCTTGAGAGGTGAATTGAGAGGGGGGCATTTAGTTCAAACTGAATGTTAAAGACAACTGAATTGTAATATAATTTTTCACACTAACATTATAGCCTGAATCTTCAGTTCCTCTTCCTTATGTAAAATGTCTCCTATCTTACTACTTTTGTAGCACTTAGCTTTTTGTTTTAACAATTAATTTTAAGGTCATCAGTATAAGAATAAAAATGGTGATGTAATTATATTAAAAGGAGAGCAGAGGGGAAATTGGGAAAGGTGTGGAGAAGCCAACTGTGCTATCATTCATTGCAGGAAGTCAAAATACCATGTTTCACATTGATAAGTCATAAATAGTTGAATATGCATATTATTTTTAAAGGTTCCTTTGGATTTTGGTGGAGTGGAGCGGGAAACTATTGCCTCTCAATATAAATAATTTTGTATTATTCAGTTTTTTTCAAACCCTGTGATTGAATTATTTCACTGAAAATTCAAATGTAAAGGAGAGGCTGGGCACGGTGGCTCACGCCTGTAATGCCAGCACTTTGGAGGTTGAGATGGGTGGATCACGAGGACAGGAGTTCAAGACCAGCCTGGACAACATGGTGAAACCCTGTCTCTACTAAAAATACAAAAATTAGCTGGGCGCTGTGGCGGGCACCTGTAATCCCAGCTACTCGGGAGGCTGAGGCAGAGAATTGCTTGAACCTGGGAGGTGGAGGTTGCAGTGAGCCGAGATCACGCCACTGCACTCCAGCCTGCGTGACACAGCAAGACTCCATCTCAAAAATAAAATAAAATAAAATGGAAAGGAGAAACCCTGACATTACATGGGAACTTATCTTCTTGGAATGAATAAGACAGCACAGTACAAAGCAGCTATAATTAATCAGTAATAAGCACCAACATAGTGGGTCCTAGTAGACAGTGAACGACACAAAGATTGTGTTTGGTCTTCAGAACCTTCTCACCTGCAGGGATCAGAAAGCCGTTTGCCGTGCTGTAGATTATCAATGAAACTGAAAGTGCTACATTTTTTCATGGATTTTTTAAAATTTGAAAGGTAGGAAGTATTAAGGTCCAAAAACAAAACTGTGGGTAGAAGTCTGGGTCTCAGTGGTTAGAGAAGCTCTGGGGCAGCAGGCTTGCTAGTGCTCCTGAAGTCCTGCTAAGGACATGGCTAGGTGAATTTTACTTGGTGGTAAGGCTGTCACACTAGTAATCATTTACTTGCTCTAGAACGTTGAGTGATATCATTATTATAAGAAATTAAGATAATTTCTCCAACTTGACTTGACTTTAAAATTTAACATAGCCTAAAACAGTTTTGAAAAATAGATAAATCTCTAATTCATAGCCCTATTTTAAATTAAGGCATCATAATATGATTGTAGCTTTAATGGGGACTGTTTTGAAATAGATCACTTTGTGATAATCATAAGGTACACAGTCTCCTCTACTTTCAAAAGAATTGCTCCAACTTACAACTCTGCACTACAGTATAGGCAGGATGTAATGTGATTTTTAAAGTTCTTCATATGGGATGACTGGAAGAAATGTTTCATTCCTTTTTAATTTTATATATTTTAAAATTGGAATAATCTTACATTGTTTTTGTTCATTCTAAAATAAGACACATTCATTGCAAAAATTAAAACATACAAAATTACATAAAATATCCTGGAGCACAATGTATTTTTTTTTCCAAAGAAGGTTGCACCCATCCCACATACTCTTCTTTTATTTATTTATTCATTTGTTTATGAGACGGAGTCTCCCTCTGTCACCAGGCTGGAGTGCAGTGGCGTGATCTTGGCTCACTGCAACCTCCGACTCCCTGGTTCAAGCGATTCTCCTGCCTTAGCCTCCTGAGTAGCTGGGATTACAGGCACGCGCCACCATGCCCAGCTAATTTTTGTATGTTTAGTAGAGACAGTGTTTCACCATGTTGGTCACGATGGTCTCGATCTTCTGACCTTGTGATCTGCCTGCCTCGGCCTCCTAAAGTGCTGGGATTACAGGTGTGAGCCATGGCACCTGGCCCACACTCTTCTTATAATAAGATGTTGACACTCCTCCACTGAGAGGGAGGGTCTGGGTTCCCACCTTTTGGATCTGGACAGACCTCTGAAATTGCCTTTGACCAATAGATTGTGGCAAAAGCGACTTCTAAGGCTAGATCATAAAAGACAATATGGCTTCTGCCTGGTTCTGTTTCTCTGCACTTGTGTCTTTGGAGCCCTGAGTTGCCATGTAAGAAGTCTACTAACCTGAAACCTCCATGCTGAAGAGATCACATATTAAGAAACACCACAGAGGATCCTAGGTGCAGTGGTTCACACCTGTAATCTCAGCACTTTGGGAGGCTGAGGCAGGAGGATCACTTGAGGCCAGGAATTCAAGACCAGCCTAGCCAACATGGTAAAATCCCATCTCTACTGAAAATACAAAAATTAGCTGGGTGTGGTGGTACATGTCTGTAGTCCCAGCTACTCAGGAAGCTGGGACTTGCCTGTAAATGCCTCCCAGGAGTAGAATCCCAGCCACTCAGGAGGCAAGAGAATCACTTGAACCCTGGAGGTGGAGGTTGCAGTGAGCTGAGATCATGGCACTGCACTCTAGCCTGGTGACACAGTGAGACTCTGTCTCAGAAGAGAAGAGAAGAGAAGAAATGAAACATCAAGAAACACCACAGAAGGATAAAGTGAGAGTCCCAGGAATAGTCCCAACTATTCAAGCCTTCCCAGCTCAGGCACCAGAAGTGTGAATGAAACTGACTTCGAGATGACCCCGCTGCCAGCCACAGTCTTGCTATAATCTCATGGGAACCCCTGATGCAGCACTCCCCAGTTAAGCAGTTCCCAAATTCCTGATTCACATAAATAGGGGGAGTTAAAAATGAATAGTGCTACCACATTTTAAGAAGAGTTGTTATGCAGCATTCCACTAACAGGACAACCCCTTCTTTCCTCACCCAAGATATAACTACAGTTACTAGTTGGAAATCTACCTGTAAAGACTTCTTAATGCATATATAAACTTTTTAAAAAATAAGATTATACTATGTATATTGCTATATAATCTTCTATCATTTAATAATGTATCATGGACATCTTTGCATATCAGCACATAGATCAACCTCATTCTTTAACAGCCACATAATACTCCACCATATGGATGTACCACAATTTATTTTCCAATCCCCTATTGGAATGTATATGTATGTAAATAGAGTCTTTTAAAAATAAATATTTATATAAAAATACATACTGTAGTGGATCACTTGAGGTCAGGAGTTTGAAACCAGCCTGGCCAACATGGTGAAACCCAGTCTCTACTAAAAACACAAAAATTAGCCGGGCATGGGTAGTCCAGCTACTTGGGAGGCTGAGACAGGAGAATCACTTGAACCAGGGAGGGGGAGGTTGCAGTGAGCTGAGATCCTGCCACTACACTTCAGCCTGAGGGACAGAGCGAGATTCTGTCTAAAAATATATATATATATTCTGCATTTTGTATAAATTTATAATCATACTATCATACAATTTTGTAAACTACTTTAATATTCAATTTATTTTACTTCCATGCTATTAGATGTTCTCTAAAGTATTACTTTTATTGCTGGAAGGATAGCTATCATCTGAATGTATCATTATTAATTTAAATGAGTCTATTGTTAGACATTTATGTTGTTTTCTATAAAAAATGCTGCAGTTATCATTATATTGGATACACTTGTCCAATCATTCTTTAGAATACATTTCTAAAAATAAAAATGCTGAACCAAAAGGTATTTTGTACAAACTACTAATTGCATCTGTGTTCCAATTAATGCTCCCATCAAAAGAAAACCAGCATGTGTATTCCCTATCCATTTCTGAACTCTGATCATTTAAAAAATGTTTAATCTTTGCTGATATCACTGATGAAAATTATTTTATGTTTTATTCTCATTTACATTGATTTGACTATTTTATAAGATACAGCCAATCTGAGTTTTGGTGCAGACTGCCCTTGAGGAGGTCATTGGAATAGGAACTCTCAACACCACAGGGAGTCCCGCCTAGGGAATCCTAAGCCCTCCTGCCTCCTGGGCCATCACGTGAACTATAGCCTTGGGCAGAGATGACTAGGTTTCTCACACTGCACCCGTTAGCTTTACTAAGTGTAAAGATACTTATATGGGGCAAAGATACTTGTGAGATATAAGTGACATTGGGAGAACCTCAATGCAAGGCCTTTTTACTCTGGTTATTCTAGGCTACAAAAGGCAATTTGGTCCATTTGGAATAAAAGTGCAAAGTGAGGGAGTCCAGTCTCATTATTTGAATTGGTCTTGCTAGACTGTATTTCAGTATGATCTCAACTGATAAATGCCAGGGATTTTCTGCAGGCTTACAGGAGGGGAATGTTCTTACAGTACTGGTTAAGGAGCTCAAGGGCTCAGGGAGAGGCAAAGGTTGGGCCCATAGCTAAGTAATGAACTTTCCTTCTAACTGTCCCTGTGCCCTGCTAGTGCTGTGCCCAATGTCATGTTCATTTCCATACACAATTCCTCCTTTCTAAAATGCCTCTTCCTTTCTCCAGGTGAGCAGACCCTATGCCTTCTGGCTTTTTTTTTTTTTCCTTCTGAGACAATCTCCTCTGTCGTCCAGGCTAGAGTGCAGTGCTACGATCTTGGCTCACTGCAACCTCTGCCTCCTGGGTTCAAGTGATTCTCGTGCCTCAGCCACCGAATAGCTGGGACTACAGGCGCTCACCACCATACCAAGCTACTTTTTGTATTTTTAGTAGAGACAGAGTTTCTCCATGTTTTGCTGGTCTTGAACTCCTGGCTTCATGTGATCCACCCACCTCGGACTTCCAAAGGCTAGGATTACTGGCATGAGCCACTGCACCTGGCCCCTTCTGGCTTTTCTAGGTCAGAGGTATCTGTTCCTCACTTAAGGCACTTATCCCTTTTTGCCTCATATTCTGGTTATTTTCTTATTGATTTCCTGTACTGTACTAGACTTTAGACTGTGTCTTTTTCACCTTTATCTCTCTCCACAATGCACGATATGATGCTAGCAGTATCTTTTTTATCAAATGTTCCTAGCCTCTCTCCTTTATTTTAAGTCAGAGGTCGGCAAACTATGGTCCTCAAACCAAATGCAGCTCTCTACCTGCTTTTATAAATAAAGTTTTATTGGAACACAGCTATGCTCATCATTTATGTATTGCCTGTGGCTGCTTTTGATCTAAAACAGCATTGTGGAGTAGTTGGGACAGATCTTATAGCCCACAAAGCTGAAAATACTCACTATCTGGCCCTTTGCAGAAGAGGCTTGACAACCCTTGTTCATTTTCAGAAAGAAATTTGTCCTTTGGACTGTATCCATTAAATCACTCACTGCCTTTTCCCTTGCCTTATAAAATCTGTAAGCATGAGAATTATGGAGTATTTTGAGAAATATTCATCATAAAATAGAATATCATTTGGGGAAGTGTCAGGTATCAGTTTAAAGGTACTGCAGTAAGCTCATATACAACCAAGGAAGTGTCTAGACCCTTGTCAGAAACAGTTGTCATTGAAAAACAGTAACCTGGAATTGCAGGTTTGTAGATAATTTCTCAGAGCTTGGTTAATGTGAATCTGCCACATGGAGAGCCAGTTATGTTCCACCCCAGCTGGGATTAGTCTCTCCTTCCTTAATGCTTCCAGAATCCTTCATTCTGTCTGTCACAGTATTCATTTCAATTGGTCTTGTATTAATTTTTTTACAAGTGTGCCTCAAGATAGGGTTATAAACACCCCATGGTAAGGAAGTATTTTGTTCAATTCTATTGCTTCCATAGAGTTTTTGCAAGGTAGATATCGATGAATGTTCACTTAATAAATGTCATTAATGCAAGCATGAAAAATAGGTTTATAATGACATTGTGAAAACATGGGCAAAACCTTAGCAGAGATTCTTCAAACCGAGCTTCATGCATGTACATTTTCAATACTGTTTATTCTGCTTATGTCCTTATTTAACTTGCTCATATATGTGTATACAAAGGAAGTCATCTCAAGAATGCCTACTATACAATAGCACTTTGTTGTTTAAAAACAAAACAAAATAAAACAATTCTCAAGAAAAAGAAAACGCCTTGTTTCTAGAAAAAGAAAATGCCTTGTCTGAGGTCAAGTGGTTTTCTCAGGAAATTAACATTATTGTGAACCAGAAAATCCTGCTGGACCCATTTCCTTAAATATTCTCCTTATTGTAAAACTTCAGCAGGTAGTAAACCCTATTTAGCAATCCAAGTGACAGATGACCCAACAGACCTCTGGGTTTTACCTATGTAAAATAATCTTTATAGTCAGGCCCAGTGGAGTCTAACTAGGAAAGCAAAGCACCCCAGGGTACTTTATTTGCCTTTGTAGAAAGCAGAGCTCTTGGTTGCAAAGTGATAGAAATGCAGCTTGAATTAGCCTAATGAAAAGGGGTAGGGTGTGGGGGTTGCTGGTTCAGAAAATCCAAGAAGGAGGTGAGTAACCAAATGATGGGGAAAATCGGAATGCAGCTGGGCCTCAAGGAACTATGGGAACTAAGAACTGGGTGGCTGCCAGGACTCTCTCCTCCATTTGGAATCTCTGCCTCTTTCCATGTGCTACTCCCATTCTTGTTCATTGTAGATCAACTTTCTCTGTCAGAAAGGAAACCTAACCATACACAACTTCCTTTTCCCCCCTTTTTTATCTTAAAGCTTTACTCTTTGAGAGGGACAGTCCCTCTTCATATTAATTAGAAAAATCCCAGAGAAAAACTTTGAGCCCCAGTTGAGTCAAACCCAACAGGAGATGCGGTCATATAAGAAAATGACAGCCTCTAACATAGATGTGGGTATAAAGAGGAGGGAGAAATGGAGGAGGAGTGACAGTTCCTAAGAGAAGGGGGCTGGAAGGGTATTGAGTTGACAATTCCGTAGAAGTTCTCTGCCTTCTTTTTCAAGGTGTGGGCTGTCCTGCTTACAGACAAATTCGTAAGCTTCTGGAAAGACAAGAAAGAGGGCTAATGAAGAGCCTCTTTGTGACAGGTGCTTCTCAGCCAAAGGGAAGAAGAGGTAAATGTTCACATTTGTTTGAAGTACAGTCAGTGAGTGGCCAATGGCTTCCCATAAGAAAGGACTGAGAGAAACTCAGAAGTACCTAAAATGTTTAACACCTAAAATGGATCTTCCCAGTAAATACTGTGAGAGGGCTGGTCTATTTTCCTAATGCAAAAGGCTAAAACTCTGGGCTGCCTTATGGTTTCTCCAAGTCTTGCCCTAGGACTGCTTGCTGCCGGCCCGTACAGGACCTTTGTGTAAATTAGAAAGTCATGCCCTCCTTGAGGCAAATCTAGTACCCACTCACTACCCTAGCAAGATGGCAGGACTCCTGTGTTGAGCACTGAATTTCAGCCTCTGTCTGCCCCTCAGACAGGCACCTCTGTGCAGGGCTCAAACTGCACAAACATCTGTGGCAGCCCTAGGCCTACCAAGAAGAGGGTAAGGTAAGCTGCCCCTTCTCCACAATGAAGGACTTACAACATCAGTAAACATGAGACTTGGGTGGTAGGTTGGGCTTGGTGATTGAAGACAGTAGCAGGAATAGCAACGATGGCTGAATTCGAAGGACTTTAGGGATGGGTAACCCACCTCTGGGTACTGGAGCAATAGAGGCTCTGGGGATGGAGAGACCAGCAGTAAACTCCACTGGCTGAGCACCAGCAGAAGCAGCACTAGTGTCACTGAGGTTCTTGGAATGATACGAGGAGCAATAGTGATGGTTAAGTCTCCCCAATTAAAAACATTGTTTTTGCGGAAGAATTTATGTAGCAGAATGCCTTAATACAGATTAACTTTTTTTGTTTTATTTCTTTTAACCTTTGAAACACTAAATATAACTCTCTTTTGAAGGGTATGATTGTATAAGGATATAAGGAAGCTGTCCCTAAAAAAAGTAATGTGCAGATTTAGAAGGTTGTATTCAAATTTGTAGACTAGCCACTCTTAGAAGAGAAGTCACAGCCCCACTGTGTGAAAAGAGGGAAGAATCGGTGTATTTAGGGTGAGTGCCCAAAAGAAAGGCAATGGCTCCTGAAAGCAGTAACAGAGGGAGGGAAATAATCTAGAGCAGGGTCTGGGAGGGCACCAGAATCTGGGTGTCCCCTCTGATTCCAGCTGGAGATCAATGTTCACCCAGGCAGATCCTGAAGCTGTGATCAGGGGACAGGTCTGCTGCAAGTGGCGATCATAGCAGCACCTAAAGTGATGGCCTGAATGGAGAAGCCCTCATCCCAGCACTGCAGTCCAGGGAGTAAATGCCTAGGCAGTCTGCCACTTTGCTGTTAAATACCCATTTATTTTTGTGCTTCGAAGGAGCCGCCCATGAATGTTCCAGTCACTGTGTGAGTCAGTCTTGTTCCCCAAGTGCTGCTGCAATGCTACAGCCATCCCACCCTCTCCCCTCTGCTTCCCGGACTCCATCTGAGACACTGCTCAATTTCCCTGGCTGCTGTGGAGCTAGGAGCTGGGGCTCACACTCTGACACTAGGTAGAGGCCCAGGATTGCAGACGGTGAGAGGATGGGGGACACCTAGACACTTGAGTATTGACAAAAAGTGGCATTCAAATCCCTGAAGAAAAGGAGGAATCTTTCAAAAATATTGGGAAGATTGGCTTGTAATTAGCAAGAAAATATTAAATCTTTACCTCATTGCACCAAATAAATTAGGCCAAAGATTTACATGTGAACACTTCTAAACACAAAAGTAAAATAATATAGGGGAAAAATAATGATAAATAATGTTGAGTACAATTGAAAACTTCTGTGTGGCAAAAAAAAATTATATACAAAGTTGAAAGACAAATGACAAACTCAGGAAAATATTAACAATATTGTCCAAAGGCAAAGGGTTAATATCCACACAATAATAAAAGAGCTTATATAAATCAAGAAAAATAAAAAATCTAATAGAAAATAATGGGTAGAATTCACAGATAACTTAAAAATGCAAATAGTCAACAAACATAGGGAAAAAAGTTCAATTCACAAATATTCAGAAGGCAAATTAAACAATAACAAAATGATTTTCCCCTATCAGACTGGCAAAGATTTCTGAAAATTGATCAAACTCACACATTGACATGGTTAGGAGAAACACACACTTTGTGCTTTTTCTGCGGGTATATAAAATAGCACAACTTCTGGAAAGGGCTATCTGACAACAAGTATCAAATATAAGATGTGCAGACTCTTCACTGCAACAATTCTGCTTGTCAGACTTTACTCCAAAGAGATAATACAAATTTGAAAAGATGTACTCACACTTTGTTTATGCTTTTGAAAAATAGGAAACAACTTTAATGTTCCTCAGTAGGGGTTGGCTACATAAACTGTGGCCTAAGCATCCATGGAACACTATGCAGCCCTTGAAAAGAGTGATGCAAATCTATTAGGTTGATGCAAAAGTAACTGCAGATTTCAAAAACTGAATATATCGACACACAAAGACGGCTTCAATTGTTGATTCCTTGAGGCTCATTTATTCAATTACGTCAACCATTATCCTCCCTCATCAGCAGTTTCTGATCATTCTATTATTATTATTATTATTATTATTATTATTATTATTATTAGAGACAGGGTCTCTGTCACCAACCGGTGTGATTTCAGCTCACTGCAGCGTTGACCTCCTGGGCTCAAGTGATCCCCCCACCTCAGCCCCCTAAGTAGCTAGGACCACAGGCACATGCTGCTACATCTAGCTTAATTTTATTTGCTTATTTTTTTGTAGAGACAAGGTCTCACTATGTTGTCCAGGCTGGTCTCAAACTCAAACTCCTGGCCTCAAGCGATCCTCTTGCCTTGAATCCAAAGTGCTGGAATTACAAGCGTGAGCTGCTGAGCCTGGCCTTATTAATCAAAGTCAGGTGACTTTGGCACCTGACATATAGTCTTTCAAACCATTATCATCCAAGGTGACTTAAATATCTGTGTGGACATATCATCCCATTACTAGTCTCAGGAAATTCTGAATGCCTCATTTTCAATAAAATACAGTAGATTGATACTCTACAGTCACATGCTCTCAAGGCCACAGTACACACAAACTGCGTCATCTCTAAAATTACTAAATCAGGTATCCCTCTCTCTAATCACAGTCTCTTATCCTCTCAACTGGCATGCCTAACTGTCATAATACATTTGTTCCCTTTTTACTTCAGGTCCTCTAATCCACACCCCCATTCATCTTAGACTTAATGATCTATCATTTCAAACTTTCTCCTGCCAATATCTTGAGTACCTTTGCCTCATTATTCTCATTGCATCTGCAACAAAACCTCCTATCCTTTGTTTTTGTTTTCATACCTAGGCTGCCAAGCACTGCTAGATGATCACATCTTGATAGATAAGTATGATGATACTTATCTGGGCCCTTTTTAACTATGCCCTTTTCTTGGGTGCAGTTCCCACAAAGGCAGAGCCTGAGACAAGTATCTGAATGTAAGTGGTTTATTTGGATATAAACCCAGGCAAAAGAATGAACAGGAGAGAGAGAAGAGAGACAGAGAGATAGCAAGAGTGGGGGAAACCAACACAGGGTGTGCTGATGAGCAGATTACTACAGTGGGCTCAGTTCCACTGGAGACCTCCAAGAGCCCACCTGTGACTTGGCCCCCATATTTCTCTCTGTCATTGGTTGAGAATGGCTCTCAGTGGCATTAACTCCCTTTCATTCCAGGCTGCCTTGTGAACAAGTCACACAAGGTCCCAGCTAGAGAACACCCCCCAGAAAAAGTTGTAAGTGCCTGCAATAAAAACCTGTCAGTATGTTTGTACCTGAACCATGAGTGCCAAGGGGATTCAGCAGGGCACCAACAGCACATGTTGCAGCCGTCACGTTCCAGTCTCCTTGACGTGTTACCTTAGTCACCCTCATCCCCCCTCCCTACGGCCAGCTCAGAATTGCTCTCATCACTGCATATCTCTGATGCTCTTGTCCCCTCATTCTCAGCAGATGACCTTGTCTCCCAGTTCACAAAGGAACATTGAAGATCTCAGAATGGAACTTGCCAAGTTCCTGCCAACAATTCTAACATCCCGCCCACATCTAAATCCATCACTTCTCCCTCCACACCTCTTCAATAGAGGATGCATCTCTCCCTCATCTAAGGCCAAACTTCTCTGCCTGTTCTTGGTCCTGTCCCTTCCATCTGCTTGGCCATTCTCCTCAGTTGATTGCCTCATCTCCCTCGTGAATCTTTAACAACTGTCTCTCTCACTTCCTTTCTCCCATCTTAAAACAAACAACTCTCAGTGGAATCCACATCCCATTCCATCTATTGTGCTGTCTCTCTCCTCCTCTTCACACCAGAGTTTATTGAAAGAGTAACTTATACATGTGGCCTCCAGTCTCCTCTTATTCATTTCCAATCAGTCACAGGTGATCTCCCTGTGGCAGAAATCAGAGGACATTAGACCTTATCCCTCTTGCCGTCTCAGCAGCATTTGACTCTGGACATTCATTTCTCCCCTGGACTCTCATTGGAGCGATTCTTTTGGTTTTTCTCCTTTCTCTTTGGCTCTTCCCATCTCAGTCGCTTTATTCACCTCTTTGACGATGCTGTTTTCAGCTCTCCAACCTTCTTCACCAGTGGCCTTACCCACTTCCACACCATTAATTATCATGCCAAGGCTGATGATTCTCAGATCTACAGAAACAGTCCAGATTTCCCCTCTGACTTGACCTAAATATGCACTTGCTTAATGCTCACACTCTGTTCTGTCACTTTAACCAAGTCATTAAACTTCCCTTAACCTATGTTCTTGGGCAAAACATGGAAATGAGAACGACTACTTCTTTATTTTGAAATAATTCTAGAGTCACAGAAAGTTGCAGAGATGGTACAGAGAGGTCCCCTGTACCCTCACGCAGTTTCCGCCAATGGTTACATTTTATGTAACTATAGTACAATATCAAACCCAGGAAACTGCCATTAAAACAATGTATGTAGTTCTATGAGTACAATATCAAACCCAGGAAGCTGACATTAAAACAATGTATGTAGTTCGCTGACATATTATCAAGTGTAGATTCATGAAACCACCACTGTAATCAGGACACAGAAGTATTCTGTCACTACAAAGATCTTCCTCATTTGTTTCTTTTTTTAAAATGTGGTTTTTTTTTTTTTAAATCCTCATCAGATCCTTGAGAGAAGGGACATACATATTATCTTGCCATATGTTCTCAGTGTCTAACATGTGCTCTTAGAAGGCATTGCTTACTGTTTAGGAAAACAAGAATGGAGTAAAAGAAGGCAGATTCCACCTGTGGAGGTCAAAGACATCGGCCTGGGAACCAGAACAGCCATGAAACCTCTTAGCTCCACACCAGGAGCCAGGAGCCTGAGGACAGAGGCTTCCTTCCGAGATTTACATCCTGTTGAATGAGATGTTGGCAGACACAGGCTACAAATTGGAGTGGTGAGGCTTACCTCACACTCATTCCAACAATCACAGCCCCTGTCTGCAGCAGAGAGGAAGGACTTTCTCAGTCTAGGACCTTTTTTGGAAATCTCTCACATCACACCACATGGCCAGTTCCCCACTCCACCTATCTGATGTCTGCCCTGCTCTGCCTGACATCACTGGCACATTCCTGTGCTTGCTGGCAGTACCCAGGAGATCATCCCAACCTCGGCTTTTTTGCTACTCAGCCAGCGTGTGGGACAACATTTGTCTCAAGGCTCAAGAAAAGTGTTCACTCCTAGGGCATGATTTAAAAATTCTGCTTAATAGTAATTGCCCTTAATAGGTCATATTTGTTTGCTCAGTAATTATCATAGTCAATAAGTGAACTCTGAAACTAAGAAGAGAGGCAAAACATAGAACAAAACAGCTAAAAAACTGCAAAGACAGCTACACATATGTTCGGGTTATAAGCCCCATATAGAACGTGTGTGTCTGCATCACCAAATTAGTTACTGTTGGAATGAAAAATAAAGGAGTATTTATCCAGCAGTGAGCTATGTTATTATATTATAATAGGCTTTAATTAGAGAGAAAGTCAAATTTGTGTTCCCTTAATAGCCTAGTTAAAATCTCTGAAATTAGAAAACTTCGCTTAGAATCTTTGTGTCAGCAATGAGCAATCTGTGTTGTCTATTCTGCAAGTCTCTAAGGGCAATTATTTGATTTACAAGCCTGAAACTCATTTATCAGTTGTAGTTTATAAACTTGGTGCAGCAATGGGTGAGCTGAAGTCATGTTTACAGCAGGGTGGTTTGGAAACAGTCCACATGGGGATTCATTTCATTTCCTTTTCTTTTTTTTCCCCTATTTTTAGACAGGGTCTCACTCTGTCACCCAGGCTAAAGTGCAGTGGTGCAATCACAGCTCACTGCAGCCTGGACCTCCCGGGCTGAAGTGATCCTATAGCTTCAGCCTCTTGAGTAACTAGGACTATAGGCACGCAGCACCACACGCAGTACCACACCCAGCTAATTTTTTATTTATTTTTTAATGTTTGTAGAGACAGGTTGGTCTCAAACAGTCCTCCCACCTCAACCTCCCAAAGTCCTGGGATTACAGATGTGAGCCACTGTGCCTGGCTGGATTCATTTTCAGTGGTGGAAGTGAGAGGCATGGAGATAAGGCATCACCTGGTCCGCTTGGTCTTGAGAAATTTGGAGATTTGGAAGCACAGTGTGTCTTGTACATTCAGTAGAGGGCCTGACTGATCTCATGTCAGAGTCCCTCTGATTTTCAAGCTCTCCACTCACAGAGAGCACGCACAGAATGGATGGGCATGTGTGGAAATTCAGGGATCTTTGTTTTGTTCACTGGCATTTCCTCAGCACTCAGAATAGTGCATGGTGAGCTCTCAGGACATTTTTGTTGACTAATTATTCAGTACTTAACAATGTGTGCAAAGGAGAAAGAACAAATCAATAGGTATTCAGTTGTCAGCAAGCCCAGAGTGTCACGCTCAGACTCAGCCATAGAACCTCGCTGCTGGGTCACAGCAAAATGAAAGAGGAGAGGGAAACCCAGGAACCGAGGAGTAAGGACAGGGTGAACTGAGGAGCTCTGGAAACTCTGTGGTCCAGGCCCAGCTTGGGTTTGGTTTAGACAGGCTGGTTCAATCTAAAGTGTGAGGCTGGTTCAATCTAAAGTGTGGGACACGTCAGTGGGAGTTCCAGTGACAGGCTAGCATCAAAGTCAGGTGGATGGAGAGTGGGCCAATCCCAGCAGAGACCAGCCAGTGACTGAAGGTATCAGAGAAAGGACTTGGTTTTGTAGGAGAGGGACCTTGCAAGAACTAAGACCTTTGAAAGGGCAAAAGAACTAGAGTGCAGGACTATGGAACTGATCAAAGTGCAGACATAGTGCATTAACATGGTAGGTGCCTGGGGAATGCTGTATCTGTCCAGTCTACATGGATGCCCAGGACTTCCTAGGTCTTTGCTGGCGAGTCAGATTCCAAGGGTCAGCAGCTGGACAAGGGCTGATAGTGAAGGCAGGACCAAGCCTACACATAAAGGAGACCAGATCAGCTCTCTCACTGCGTGCTTCCATTGTATCCTTAATATGCTTTTGGGCAACACTATTCACACCTGCAATTACCTCAACAGCCTTAGTTCCTTGCTGGTGTGTGAGGGCAGGCATTGTTTTTACATTGACTACCACTATATCCCCAGCACAATACTTGGCACATGATGCGCATATAGTGTGACTAAAGGAAAGAACTGGGGCTGTCTATGGAAGAGGCTTGCAAAAGCAGAGATGAACTCTGAGACTCAGCAGACTTAATCCCAGCAATATTTCTCATCTCATCTACCTCTTACTTCCTTGTAAGGGTCAGGACTGGAATTAAGGAGAAGGAAAGCACACCACAGTCATGACCTGCCCTGTAGAGCCAAGCTCAACAGGCCAGCTCTGCTATGCTGCCCCTGTTGTCCTGAATAGCACCAGGTTTTCTGTTGCAATTATACAGTTTAGTCTTTGAATACTGCATTTTCATGCCAGCATTTTCTTCTATATTAAAGAAGAGAGCTAATAAGACAGTTTGAGGGTCCAAGGAAAGGAAGATGAGGAGTAGAGAGAGGAATGAGAGAAAGAAAAAGGAAGAAAGTAAAGATCTCATTATGCACCAGGACTGGATTTGTGTTGTTAATGGCTCTGCTTCTTAGTTACTGCCCCAATCTGCCCATTGCTGACTTCTACTCTCCTACAATGCTGCAATGGCAACAGTCACCTTGGGAGAACCTCCCAGAGACAGACAGCCCTGCCCACCACACGGCAGAGCAGCAGCCAGTTTTGTTCTGACCTCCTGACTTCCACACCTCACATGTTAAAGTTCAGCTCCACTGCACTTGCTCCTCTCCTAGGACTTTTCTCCTTGTAGCATGAGCATCCCAGTCAGTGAGACAGAGCTGGAAGGTCTTAAACTCTAGAATGCCTCTGCAGCCAAAGCTAATAAACAACGGAAAGAAGGGTGGATGGTGGAAAAGAAAGATTCTCTGTGTGCATATGTGTATTTTTAAACTAACAGGAAAAACATTGCAAACGGAATTCCAGTAGGACAAAATCTTATCCAACAGGAAATTTTAAATGATTCTAAGAAATACCAAAGAACGCAGACTGTTTGCAGAAAAACCAATGATGACAACATCGCCTCTAAAAGGACTTGCTGTTTGAGGAAAAAAAAAAAAAAAATCTAAAACTGGCCCACACCCACAAAGCAAATAGCTGTAAGGGATGATGGGAACAAACTGGAATGTGGAATTCTTTGACCCATATTTTTATAGGAAATAAAAATAAAGGATTTCAAGTGTAATCCTAGGAGGGTAGGGGGAAAGAAATCAAAGAAACCAAATGGCTTAGAACTAGCAGAAGTAATTTCCAGAAAAAAAGAGGCTCTGGGCATATATGGGAAGGGGAAAAGTATCAGTATCTCATTCAGATGTATTGATCTCTTAGACAGGAGGGGATTTGCACTCTTCCTCCAAACACCTTCTCCCAGTGAAGTTAGTGCTCACTGGAGCCCAGATGGGAAGCAAGAAGTGAGAGCTTCCAGCAAGTTCACTCACAGACACAGGTGGTTTTTGAGTCAAGCCAAGGGATGCGTTAACCAGCTTACTCTCCTAGGTAGCAGAATGCCAGTTACAGGCTAGGCACAGAGCAGGAGAGACAAGGATCATTGGATTGCAACCCATTTTAAGAATTTCTATAAATACAATATTTACCCTCATGGTACACTTTATTGGTTTAGGGTCATGCTTTCTTTTTGAATGACAAAAGTAATCCAATACAGAAATATCTAACCATTGTGCAAAGGAGATATGAACATACATTCCATTCATGACAGATGGTACAAATGCAAAATACAGTTTACCAGGGGGAACCTTACAAACACAGAAGTAGCAGAGCTCACGCAATCCCGCAAGTTATCTTTCCCAAGAAAAGCATGCTTAGACTGGGACTAGACAGATATAGTCACAAAAGGACCTATTCCACAATGTTGTACGTATATCTAGAGAAAGGTGATCATGTAGCAATGGGAGCTTGCAGATCAACCGTTCAGAAGGGAAGCTATTCCTCATCTCTAAAAGAAAGATAATAATTGTACTTACCAGCTGGGCACGCTGGCTGATGCCTGTAATCCCAGCACCTTGGGAGGCTGAGGTGGGTGGATCGTATGAGGTCAGTTTTGAGACCAGCCTGGCCAACATGATGAAACCCCGTCTCTACTAAAAATACAAACATTAGCCAGGCGTGGTGGCGGGTGCCTGTAGTCCCAGCTACTCAGGAGGCTGAGGCAGGAGAATGCCTTGAACCCAGGAAGTGGAGGTTGCAGTGAGCCAAGATCGTGCCACTGCACTCAAGCCTGGGTGAGAGAGTGAGCATCTGTCTCAAAATAATAATTGTACTTATCTCATAAAGCTATTAGAGAGATTAAGATAACTGATACTTATAAAAGATGTAGAATACTGCCTACACATGGAAAGCACTTTTCCAATTAAAAAATATGTATCAAGTACCAACTATGAATCAAGTGCTCTTTTAAGGGCTGAAAATGCAATGGTGAACATGGAGCTTCCATCCAGTGGGAGTGAAGACAATAAACAGCACAGCGTATAATACAATGTCATGTAATAATAAGCACTCTAAAGAAAACAAAGTGATGAGAATGCTTTTTGTACATAGGGTGGTAAGAAAACACCTCTATGAGGAGATGACACTTGGCAAAGACCTGAATGGAGCAAGGACACAAACTATGTGGCTATCTAGGGGGAAGAGGATTCTAGGCAAAGGAAACAGCATGGGCCAAGGTCCTGAGGCAGGAGCATGCTCAGGGTATTCCTGGGATAAGAAGAAGGCCGGGTTGGGTGCAGTGGCTCACACCTGTAATCCCAGCACTTCAGGAGGCTGAGAAGGGTGGATCGCTTGAGGTCAGGAGTTGAAGACCAGCCTGGCCTAGCGAAACCCCACCTCTACTAGAAAAAACACAAAAATTAACTGAGCGTGATGGTGCATGCCTGTAGTCCCAACTACTTGGGAGGCTGAGGCAGGAGACTGCTTGAACCCTGGAGGTGGATGTTGCAGTCAGCTGAGATCGTGCCACTGCACTCCAGCCTGGGTGACA